>NC_138768.1:535370577-535705577 GCF_965119305.1 Pelophylax lessonae | reverse complement strand
CTGGGTTACCCGTAGCAACGACTTGCAGAAACTTAACGATTTAAGTACTTGGCTCAGTCAATGATCAGTCCAGGGGATGTTGTTTTGTAGTTTTATTTGGAACTTGGATAGGAGAAGGGATGAGTGGGATACTCCAACTGATAACTATTCACAGTATTGAGGACAACTGACTTTAGGATGCGGCAAGGCCGCTGCTTCACTCTGACACTAAAGTGAAGATACTTTAAGCATTCCTGTTTGTAATTCTCTTCAGGGTTCTAAACTCAGCACCCCTTTCTCTCTCACTGTGTGTGCTGACACCCGTCCACTGACTCTATCCACTGGAGTGGTCCCCTTCCCGGGCAAACCCCCGGGCAAGTTCCTTTGTACTCAAGGACACTGTTTTTCCAGAGTCACTGTTGCCTCCAACTCCACCAGTCAGCTTTCCTGGACCTCTGGATTCAGCCCCACACTCTGGTTCACCAGGCCAACTGCCTGTGACCACCATCCACAGCTGGAGACAGCCATCATCTTCCTTCCGGGACCTGGCTTCCTGCCAAAAGACCCCTTGCCACATGAACCATAGGTTTTTATACCCTATCCCATGATGCACCTCTTCTGTGCCAAATCCATGGGATAGATATCAAAGCCTGTGTGTCACTGGCTGGGTTTCCTCTACTGTCCAACATGCCTCACTATTGGACACAGTGAGGACTCTCCCTCAGCCCGGAGGAATCACACACAGGACACATGGAACAGGCCTAACTGTAAATCTTGCTCCCTGATGAGCAGAAAGGACATAACTTTGGCCTGATGCTCTACTGATAAGCAGCCAGAGCCAAAACTATACTGCCTATCTAGCACCTGACTAGGAGGGTGCTACATACACTTTACTTACGGTTACATGAATCTGTTGCAAGTTTGCCCTTTTGTTGCATGGACTAGATACAAGAGACTAGAGAGATTTCCATTGAGCATCTAGAATACTCTATTAATTCCAGGGATTTTGTCTTGAGTGTTACCTTTTGCCTCTACACCAGAGAGTGTCAACACTAGTCCAACTACAAATAAAAGAAAGGAACACACAACATGGATAGAGAGATGGAGAGAATGAGGAGAGTGAAGGTGAATCACGCAGTTAGACCCCAGTATTTGCTTATTTTAGGGAAAGAATGGCAGTTAGATGGTTTTCAATTCTCTCTGACTGATCTTTTTGCTCTTGAGAGCAGTTGTTGCTGCCAAAGAAATAAAATCAGATGGCCATCAAATATCTATGCTATGCTTAAAAACCAAACTAGAATAAGTAGAAAATCATATCTAGATGCATTGATGTATCAAAAATAATCACATGACCTCTGGCTAATGTCTCCCTCTGGTGGTTAGAACATACAAAGACAACATCCAGGAATTGTACCATATCCTGAAAACACTTAATGCAGTACTGGTGATTTAGTATAGAAATAGGGGCTATTAGTGAATACTGAGTTCACTTTGAATACCTTTATGTGCTTAAAAAAAAAAAATCCTCTCTCTCACGCATGATTGGGTAAGCAAAATACACACATCTTTACCTCTACATTTACTAACATTCACTTTAATTAGTAAGCAGGCCCCCTCCTTTACTAAATCAACAACCCCAGTATCCCCTATGAGAAAGAGGTTTTTACATTTCGTATATATAGAACATAAAATGGATTTGAAATATCTTTAAGTGCCTATTTATATTTACTACTTACACACGTTGCGCTGTAACTCATTTTGAACTGTACCCCAATGCACTGTGGCAATACATTTGAGTAGTGTGTTGCATTAAAAAGTTTGTGGCATCTTTGACATTGGCACCCTGTTATTTTGGCACCCTGTTGGCACCATGTTATTTTTTAAATTGTCTGCCTTAAAACAATGCACCTTAACATGCGTAACATAACACAAATGTAAATGGCCCTAAAGTTTTGTCCTATGAAAATGTCTTTGGTGATAACTCAAGACAGAGGCAAGAAAAATAGTTTTCAGGATATGCTAAATGATAAACAAACCAATTCATCTAGGTAGAGATTTGAATGTGATGTGAGAGCTATGCGCATATCTCACCGCACGTAAAGCCCACTGGGCCTGGAAACTTCACTTTTGCAACATAATTAATAGTACTAAAACTCGGGAAATAAATGTGGTACAAGTCTGGGTGTATGCTGGGACATACGAGGTGGTATCAAAACGTTTTGAAACTAGTTATGTAACACGCCAACAGATGGCAGCACAAGGCTGTGCGCACAGTCACAGGGAGCACCAACCTTCATAAGTCAATGTGCCAAAAGACATCATCCTGTGTACATCGGGAGCTGTGAAGCTGATGCTATTCTGACCACGTGTGTTATCATGTCTGCTATTTAATCATGGAGAGCAAGTTAGAACAAAGAGCAAACGTGAAATTCTGCGTGAAACTGGGCAAATCTGCCACAGAGACGTTTGACGTGATTTGGCAAGTTTACGGTGATGTTGCAATGAGTTGAAGATTCCACTCAAAGGTTGCTATTTTGATACCATTGCGGAGATCCAGCACGAATAGAAGAAAGTACTTGACATCCTTCAAAAAGAAGACTTCCAGGACACATTCCAGAAGTGTTAGAACACTGGGAGCGCAGTATTGCTGTGCAAAGGGACTATTTTGAAGGTGATGGTGTGTAAACGTAGATACATAAACTACTTTCTTGTAAACAGAGCTAGACTCGAAACTTTTTGATACCCCCTTGTAAAAAGTTGGGAGCAAACTGAAATTTTTCCTAACTACTTCTCGCTAGTCTAGATCCAAACTATGACTCTCCATTCCAAAAACAGTTTTGAATTAAAATCCCAGCACACCCCATGGAATCACAAAAAAAGCATTAAGTCTAAGACTTTTCTGGAACTTTTTTTTTACAAGTTTAAATTAGTATTTTTTTTGCTAGAAATGAACCCCCAAACATTATATATATTTTATATTTAACAGAGACCTTAGAAAAAGAAAATGGCGATGATTGCAATATTTTATGTCACACTGTATTTGCACAGCAGTCTTCCAAAGGCAATTTTTTTTTAATTAAAAAAAAAAAAAACTGTAAAGTTAGCCTATTTTTTTTTTTTTTTTGCATAATGTGAAAAGATGGCATTGCGACATGTCATCTTTCACATTTTTTTTCCATAATGTGAAAGATGACATTGCACCGAGTAAATAGATACCTAACATGTCATGCTTTAAAATTGCGCACGCTTGTGGCGTAGGGACAAACTACGGTACATAAAAATCTTCATGGGGGAATGCTTTCAAAATGTTTACAGGTTACCTGTTTAGAGGAAAATTTGTGTGCAGTCTAGAGCACATTCCAACCAACAAAACACCACTCTGAACAAAAGACGGATGACCGGTCGGCGGAAATTCGTTGCGTGTGTACGAGGCTTTAGGCTCCATTTGCACCTGAGCGTAACATTTTAGGCGCTTTTTGGGGTATTTTTCAGGCGTTTTTTGCAGGTGTGTTAGACAGGCATTGACATCTAACATAAACGCTTGTAAACTGCAAAAAAGAAGCTCATGTACTTTTTTGAGCTTCAGGAGTTTTGCTTTGGGCGACAAAATGCTAATTTGTGAACAGGGAAATTAATGGGATTTTGCTTGTTGGGCATTTTGAGACTTCAGAGATGAGCGTTTTACGAGCTGAAAACATTCAGGTGTGAACGGGGCCTAAAAGTGATCCCATTTTTATCAGACGCAGAATCGCCCACAGTACAAAATAATACCTAGTTATGGCAAATAGCTGCTGCCATAACAATGGTATTTAACGTTAAAAAGGAAGTAAACCCTCCTCAGGAAGTTGTACCTATAGGTAAGCCTATGATAAGGCTTACCTATAGGTACTGTAAATATCTCCTAAACATGTACGGTTTAGGAGATATTTACCTTTAATGCAGCCAGTGACGTCACTGGCGCATGCGCTCTGAAGGAACGGCTGATCGTGCCGTTCCTTCAGAGCCCCGTGCCGTGACCGTAGGCTCCCGCGCGCGTGCGCGGGAGTGACGTCACCGCGGCTCCGGTCAATCAGATGGCCGGATGCCGCGATCCCGGAAGACGGGCGACTGAACGTGTCGCTCGTCATACAGGTAAGAGAGCGGCATGGCGGGGGCTCGTTCTAAGGTAAGTATTTCATAATGAGCTAGTATGCGATGCATACTAGCTCATTATGTCTTTCCCTTGCAGGTTGTAAAAAAAAAAAAATTTTTTTTGAACGAGTTTACAACCTCTTTAAATGACGTAAATGTACTGTGTGCGGTCGTCAAGTGGTTAAAAAAAAACAAAACTTCAACATTTTTTTGCCTTAAATAAAGAACATGTGAAAAGGTGTCATGAAATAAAATGTGCCCAAACAAACTGATGTAATAATGACGTGCTAGATAGAGATATGACACAAAGTGCACCGTTTACTACCTAGCGACATTAGGGGGGACCCCGATGTTGTATATCTGCAAATTCTCCCCTGTGACTTCTCACCTCTTCCTTCACTCATTGCATAGAAGTTGCACAAGCCCGCATATAAAAACATTTCCTATTTTCTGTGTGTCCATGTAGCTGGATACATATCCCAGTTTCCTAAGGATTCATAAGTCACAGAGCTTCAGCCAGCATGCCCAGTGGCTGCTTGCTCTCACTCATCATCATCTTCCTCACCTCAGTCACAATGCTTTGCAGTGTTCACTGAAATAGCTTTCATTATTTCTTCTCAGAAGCCCAGAGCTTTCATCAGTCTTAGAGCTTCTCATAGCATGTGCTGTGGCTGCTTGCTTTCACTCATCACCATTCTCACCTCTACCACAGTGCATTTGTTATTCGCTACAGTAGCTGTAATTAAAGCTCCACTCCACTCCAAAACTGGTGGAAATGGGGAGGTGTTACAATCCCTATCGGACTTTGAATGCTTTCTGTGTCCCTGCTGAGATTTATATACTGTCTGTGTCTACAGTAATTTCCCCTCACTTCCTCTTTATGTCCCTGCAGTAAAAGCAGAGTTCTACCCAAAAGTGGAAGCTCCGCTTATCTGTGCCCCCCCCCCCCCCTCCAGTGCCACATTTGGCACCTTTTGTGGGCAGGGGGAGTTGATACCTGTTTTTGATAGGTACCCTTTCCTACTTCTTTTAGACCTCCCCGCGGTGAGGTCCATCAGAAGTTCGGCCCTTCTCCTAACTCCCCCACCCCCCTGCCGGGCCATTAAGAAAACGCAGTGCACTTCGCTCATGCGCAGTAGGGAATTGGTTGTGGAGCAGCAAAGCTTCACTGCCGGCTTCCCTTACAGGCAATGGCGGCGGCAGCACCCAAGAGCCGAAGGAAACATTGGCTGGGTTGCCGATATCGCTGAATTCCAGGACAGGTAAGTGTCCTAATATTAAAAGTCAGCAGCTACAGTATGTGTAGCTGCTGACTTTGAATTTTTACATGGGGGGGGGGGGGGCTGGAGCTTTGTTTTAATTACTGAAAAAGCTTTCAAACCATCTTCACTTAGCTGGAAGATAGCTGATACCTGTCAAAGCAAGAAGTGAAGAGAATTCTCCGAAATGAGGAGAGTGCCATAAGGTTTTAACAGAGGTTCCTACTCTTGCACACTTTCCAAAACTACTATCCTCCCACTGACACCGACAATGGGCCACTATTCCTCTCATTGACATCAATGATGGGGCAATATTCTTTCCACTGACAGTAATGCTGGGGTTCTACTACACTCTGTGAAACATAATGGAGCACTGTTCATCCCAATGACACTGATGATGGAGCACTATTTCCTTTCTGACACCAATGATGGGGCTTTACTATTCCCTCAGACACAAATGATGGGGTACATTTCCTCCCACTAACATAAACTCCCACTGATACCATGAATTTGTCATTATTCCTCCCATTGACACCAATGATAGAGCACTATTCCTTTCACTGACACCAATAATAGTGCACCGTTCATTCCACTGACATCAACATTGCTGCACTACTCCCTTTACTAACTCTAATAATGGGGCAATACATCTCCCTCTGACACAAAATGGGACACAATGCCTCCTTCTGATGCCAACAATGGGACAGTATTCCTCCTGTCACTGATTACAGGCACTAGGACATTTTTTATTTCACATGACCCACAAGTCTGGGGTATTTTTAATTCCCACTGACTGCAGACCTCAGGGCATGTTCTGCTTCCACTTGCCACTATCTGGCTCTTCTAAAATTTAAAGGACAGTGAACTAGCCCTTTGCTTAGAAGGTTTAACCTCTTCCCTACCGGCGCATCGTAAAATGATGTCGGCATGAATGTCTCCTCCCTCCGGATGGACGTCATATGACGTCCGCCCATTTTCACCGCTCTCCCGCGGCCCCGGGGGCGCGCAGCATGGCAATCGGGGTTGAAGCCTTGGGACACAGCCTATCCCCGATCAGTGTAAAGAGCCAATAAAAAATGGCTCTTTACCATGTGACTGGCTGTGTCCAATCACAGGCGGCCACATGCACTGTCCTCGTGCATGCCGCTTGTACGCGCCACTAGGGGCGTGCAGATCGGCGATCGGGGATGGAAAGTGTCACTCTGACACAGTCCATCTCCGATCTGGGTAAAGAGCCAATGAAATTGGCTCTTTACCACGTGACCGGCTGTGTCAAATCATAGCCAGTCACAGAATGTCAGCAAACCCGGTAACTAGCTGTTCCCGGGCTGTCCTCCTCACACACCGATCCTGTGTGAGGAGGAGATTGCGGCAATTACAGTGCACACTAAACACACTGATTGCCCCCCCCCCCCAATAAAGAGGACCTGTCACTAGCACATGAAAGTACCTGTCACCAGCCCATCAGAGTACCTGAGTACCTGTCACTATCCTATCAGGTACTCTCATGACAGGTACTTGGGTACTCTAATGACAGCTGCTCTGATGACAGGTACTTGGGTACTCCAATGACAGGTACTCGGGTACTCTGATTGGCTGGTGACAGGTACTCGAGTACTCCGATGACAGGTACTCGGGCACTCCGATGACAGGTACTCTAATGACAGGTACTCGGATACTCTGATGACAGGTACTCAGGTACTCCGATGACAGGTACTTGGGTACTCTGATGAGCTGGTGACTGGTACTCGGGTACTCTGATGACAGGTACTCAGAGTACCTGAGTACTTGTCATTGGAGTACCCGAGTACCTGACATCAGAGTACCCAAGTACCTTTCATCAGAGTACCCGAGTACCTGTCATCGGAGTACCCGAGTACCTGTCATCAGAGTACACACGTATCTGTCATCAGAGTACCCGAGTACCTGTCACCAGCCCATCAGAGTACCAGAGTACATCTCTGTAGCCCATCAGAGTACTCGAATACCTCTCTCCAGCCCAGAGTACTCGGGTACCTGTCTCCAGCCCAGAGTGCCTGAGTACCTATCTGCAGCCCATCACATTACCCGAGTACCTGTCTCTAGCACATCAGAGTACCCAAGTACCTCTCTGCAGCCCATCAGAGTACCCGAGTACATGTCATCAGAGTACCCAAGTATCTCTCACCAGTGTCCAATCACAGGCGGCCACATGCACTGTCCTCGTGCATGCAGCTTGTATGCACCACCAGGGACACTCAGATCGGCGATCGGGGGTGGAGAGTGTCACTCTGACACAGTCCATCCCCGATCTGGGTAAAGAGCTAATGAAATTGGCTCTTTACCATGTGACTGGCTGTGTCAAATCACAGCCAGTCACAGAATGTCAGCAAACCCCGGTAACTAGCTGTTACCGGGCTGTCCTCCTCACACACCGATCCTGTGTGAGGAGGAGATTGCGGTAACGGCTAGTTACCGATTACAGTGCACACTAAACACACTGATTGCCCCCCCCCCCCCCAATAAAGAGGACCTGTCACTAGCCCATCAAAGTATCTGTCACCAGCCCATCAGAGTACCTGAGTACCTGTCACTATCCTATCAGGTACTCTGATGACAGGTACTCGGGTACTCTAATAACAGGTGCTCTGATGACAGGTACTCGGGTACTCCGATGAAAGGTACTCGGATACTCTGATGGGCTGGTGACAGGTACTCGGGTACTCTGAAGACAGGTACTCAGAGTACCCGAGTACTTGTCATCAGAGTACCCGAGTACCTGTCATCAGAGTACCTGTCATCGGAGTACCTCAGTACCTTTAATGAGAGTACCCGAGTACCTGACATCGGAGTACCCGAGTACCTGTCATCAGAGTACTCACATATCTGTCATCAGAGTACCCGAGTACCTGTCACCAGCCCATCAGAGTACCCGAGTACCTCTCTGTAGCCCATCAGAGTACTTGAATACCTGTCTCCAGCCCAGAGTACTCGGGTACCTGTCTCCAGCCCAGAGTGCCCGAGTACCTATCTGCAGCCCAACAGATTACCCGAGTACCTGTCTCTAGCCCATCAGAGTACCCAAGTACCTCTCTGCAGCCCATCAGAGTACCCGAGTACATGTCATCAGAGTACCCAAGTATCTCTCACCAGTCCAACAGAGTACCCAAGTACCTGTTATCAGAGTACCTGAGTACCTGTCTCCACCCCTTCAGAGTACCCAAGTACCTATCTGCAGCCCAATAGAGTACCCGAGTACCTGTCTCCAGCCCATCAAAGTACCCGAGTACCTCTCTGTAGCCCATCAGAGTACCCGAGTACCTATCTGCAGACCATCAGAGTACCCGAGTACCTATCTGCAGACCATTAGCGTACCCGAGTACCTTTCTACAGATCAGAGTACCCGAGTACCTATCTCCAGCCCAGAGTACCCGAGTACCTATCTGCAGCCCATCAGATTACCTTAGTACCTGTCTCAAGCCCATCAGAGTTCCTAAGTACTTCTCTGCAGCCCATCAGAGTACCCGAGTACCTTTCTGAAGCCGATCAGTGTACTGAAGTATCTGTCTGCAGCCCATCAGAGTATCTGAGTAACTATCTGCAGCTCTTCAGAGAACCTGAGTACCTCTCTGCAGCCCATGCCTCCTAGATTATGTGTTGGGGTGTTTGCTTCCCAAACTTGGGTCATTTTGTGGGCATTTCCATTGTCCTGGTGCTCCAGGGCCTTCAAAAGTGTGATAAGTTGTAATGAAATTAGATGTGAAATTTATGCTCCTAGAACGCCTAAAGCTGCTACTTGGATGTTGGGCCTCTGTATGTGGCCAGGCTGTGTAAAAGTCTCACACATGTGGTATCACAATACTCAGGACGAGTAGCAGAATGTATTTTGGGTGTAATTTTTGGTATGTATATGCTATGTGTTAGAAATATCTTAAGAAGAGATTTGTCGTGGGCGTGGTCAGGAAGCGGCCGCATGAGAGCACGCTAAACAGCTAGCTCCAGGCTTCCACGGCCGGCCCGAGTAATACTCAGTAAACGGACCACGGCATGTCCCCGGGGAGAAAACGAGGGGCTAATACGGCCGCTCGAATGCCAGGAAGGAAGCAGGAGGAGATATCTCAATATCTGCGATCTCCACAGCCTGCAGCTGCGAAGGCACCCAGCGGGGGTGCAACGGAAGGAGAGCTCATGCAGGAGGAAGCCGGGGATGCGAGCAGACCGCTGAGAGAGGCACAGGTGGCGTCCATGGCGGTAACACACAGCGTTGATGTGCTAGGTCCCCCACAGACAGGGGTCTTCCCACAGACAGACCCTGAGGTACGTGCCTTGCTGAGAGCCCTCCCTACCCGCACAGAGATTGAGTCCCTAGTGCTGAGGATCGAGGAGACACATAAGCGAGACCTCCAAGCCATAAAAATGGAGATACAGGCTGTCACGGAGAGCGTTCAGAGAGGGGAGCAGACGGTCACCGCTCTGGAGGCACGGGTAGCAGCACTTGAAAGGACCCGAGAAGACCCTGGAGGGTTAGCGATCTCGCTCCAACTACACCTAGAGGACATGGAGGACAGGAGCCGTAGGAATAACCTACGGCTCAGAAACATACCGGAGACGGTGGGAGGAGAGGACTTGAGAGGGAAAGTAACGTCTCTGTTTCAAAAAATCCTCGGGTTAAACCCACTAGACCATATAGAACTGGACAGAGTCCACCGGGTCACAGGCTATAAAGCTACAGATCCAGATAAACCGCGGGACGTAGTGTGCAGGATGCATTATTACACTCAAAAAGAAAAAATTATAAGGCAAGCATGGGAGTCAGGAACAATAGACCTAGAAGGCGCAGCTATCAAAATATTGCCGGATTTATCAAGGGCAACACTGAAGAGGAGAGCCTTACTCCGCCCGGTACTGGAAGTCGCTCGACAGAAGGGATACACATACCGATGGAAATATCCTTTTGCTGTGACTTTTTGGAAAGAGGCATTAACATTTACACTGCGGCACCCTTCGGAACTACCAGACCTATTTACTTTTTTGAATACACCCCCATACACGTCCCAAACTGGCTGATTAGCCAAACACGACCGGATGGAAGACCGAGAAGGGAACCACCAATGGAGATGACGGCCGGGTAGCGTGAGTTTCAAATTATATATTGCAATGAAAGAACACTGATAAATGGTATACTTTAGCTTATCAAGATAATGACTGTTGTGTGCATTTGAGAGTAAACCTTTTTTTTTTATTTATTCCCGACCAGCAGTGATAGATTAAATCACACGGTCCTCCACCCGGTCCACACAACCCTTTTTTTTTAAATCTTCCTGAATTCCTGGAAGACTATTTCCCCCTCAAATAGAAATGTTGGGTCTATTCACTATACACAACCCTTTGTTTGAAATCTCTCTGAATTCCTGGAAGACTACTTCCCCCTCCAATAGAGATGTTGGGTCTATTCACTACTCAGAGATGGAGTGGAGACGAGTATTTTTTTTTTCTGTTGTGTGCACCTGAGAGTAAACTTTTTTTTTAACTATCCCCATTCAGCAGTGATAGACTAAATCGCACGGTCCTCCACCCCGTCCACACAACCCTTTGTTTGAAATCTTTCTGAATTCTTGGAAGACTATTTCCCCCTCCAATAGAAATGATGGGCCTATTCACTACACAGAGATGGAGTGAAGACGAGTATTTTTTTTTTTTTTTTTTTCTCTGCTTTTTCCCATCCACGGAGAAGACATTATGGGACAATGGGGTTTCCCTTTTTTTCCGACTGTTTCCTCTTGTTTTCTCTATTTTTCTTTTCCTTTTTTTTTTTTTTTTTATGGAAAGAAAAATTTGTTAAACTGTATAAGGAGGTCTTGATACTTGAGTTATATGCATGAACGAAGGGGATGCTGGGAGGGGGGAGATGGAGATGCGCTATGGATGGTTGGGGGTGGGGGGGGGCCTGGGTTGAGGGCCTGGGTTGGGTGGTGGGTTGGGGATTGGGACGGGGGTGGGGAGATATTGGGGGGTGGGGGGTATGGACACCCGGATCA
This sequence comes from Pelophylax lessonae, assembly GCF_965119305.1. Taxonomy (NCBI): domain Eukaryota; kingdom Metazoa; phylum Chordata; class Amphibia; order Anura; family Ranidae; genus Pelophylax; species Pelophylax lessonae. Next base: position 535,694,191 of record NC_138768.1, on the reverse strand, counting down.
TAAGGACCTATAGGGAGATACTCTGATAAGTGCCAGAGGTAAAATAGTAATAACAGGTAAATGTGGACAAAGAGACGCAACTGAGATCTATGGTTGTAAATGTATTTTTTTTTTTTTCTCTTCCTCCCAGATAGGATAATCTTGGTGAAATTTATTTCAGGGATATCGGGGGTCCGTGCCTTGCCCACTATTCCTCCCCCCGTCGGCCTCCCCCCCCCCCTCCCTCCCCGGCGTACACTCCAGTCCCTCCCTCATTCCATCTGAGAAAAACAGGAGACTGGGATATAGAGTGAGGAACACTTAATATAAGGGGAAAAATACGGTGACGGGAGATTTAATATAATTTGATACACAAATACTGCGGGTGGTAATAGGATTGATGCAAATCAGAGTAAAAGAAGGGCCGACCGGTGGGAGCCTGGAGATGCCCAAGTGGCGGCTTCCACACCTAAACCCCCATAGGGCACGCGTCCAATAGTTGGTTTTCGACTATTGGCCGCTAAAAATAGCCCAAATTCTCTAAATTTTTTTTTTTTTCTCTCTATTTATTCTATTTCCTGTGTCTTTTTTTTTTTTTTCCCCCTCCTGACTAGTTCCAAGCCTTAATAATTAGCTACAATGGATACACTTAAAATATATACGCTAAATAAAAAATACAAATGTGGCGCTAATCTGGTAGCTAAAATCAAAGAAATGTCCTTGATAAGCGTGGGTGAAAAAGCAACAGTTCAAAATCTTTCTCGTGTATCAACAAAAAAGACTTCACAAAGAAGGGAAGAAATGTGAAGATCCTCAGCATGGGAAACCACCACCAGGCACCCGCACACACTGATCCTTACCAGATCGCATTGACCCTCATCACAAAGGTCAAAAAACGCCCATGGTACAAGCACTGGAAAGCCGGGATCATTCACTCCTCCTTTAAAATCTTCCACCAAACGGACAATCCTTAGGTCCTTACAGGGTCCCCATGTGAGGAAACAAAATACCAACACATAGTGTACACTGCTTATGAAGTTTATTGCTCCCCAAGGATAATAAGTACACTTACAAGATAGCCGCACTTAGAGAGCGTTGCTTTATCCACCTCCGAACGGTCGGGTGCTCGCGCATCCCACCAAAAATATGGCCGCCGTGTCTCTTCCTGGTGTGGCGTGCGTCGCCACAGGCTCCACCCGACGCGTTTCGTCAGAGTTGACGTCGTCTAGGGGTGTGGTCCTGCGGCGTCAGCGCCATATATATAGGATCGAGACGGGCGGAAGTAGTTCAATCCACCAACAACCGGAAATGGCCTGCTTGCGCTCCACCACCCGGATGTGGGAATTTTCAGAGCGGAACATAGAGGCACAATACCCCCAACATTCCAATCACCACATGACATGGGATTGAATCGCGCAAAAAAGAGGAAAAAAGGCTTTTACTAATTAGACTTCAATGGCGTTAGTTCTCACCATTAAAAGTCAACACGCCAATTAGTCGGAGAACACAGCGCCATCTGGTGGTCGCAATTCAGACCACAGGAGGGGGAAAAAAACAGCAATCTCTTCACATTGCGGAAAAAAACCCAAATATAAAAACAACATAAAATACATCAAATTAAAACAGTTGAAAAAACTGGAAAAACTAAAAAATGAGGACATTTCTTAAATCTACCCAAAATAGGTCACAGCACAATATCCACAAACTGGGGAACACAGTAATGGGACCATGTTAGGAATTGTTGATAAACGCATTCAGATCCCATTCTATGTTCAGACCCAATGGGGTATAGGACTTAAGCCTATATATCCAGCTGGTTTCTAGCTTGGATACCCCCCGGGTCATATTACTACCTCTCCAGTTTTTGGTGAATCTGTCTATCCCAAGGAAGATGGTTCCCTTTGGATCCCTTTGATGACACTGATCATAGTGTCTCGAGACACTATGTTTCGGGAACCCCTTGACTATGTTGGCCACATGCTCCTTGAGTCTGACGTGGAGCTCCCTTATGGTGCGGCCAACATAGTCAAGCCCGCAAGGGCACCTCAACAAGTAAACTACATATCTCGTAGTACAGGATATAAAAGGCTTGATCTTAAAGTCTTGGCCTGTAGAACTGGAGGTGAATGAACAAATTCGTCTACTTCTATTGTGGTTCAACTGACAGATGGCACATTTTCTGCAAGGGAAAAAACCACCCATAGTTTGAAAGAAGGACATGACCCTAGGGGGATCCCTAACATTAGGAGCCACCTGGAGTTTCAATGGTGGAACCCCTCTGAAGACCACCTGGGGCTGGTCAGGAAGGAGGGGGCCCAATACTCCATCACTTTTTAAAACATGCCAATGTCGTCGTATAATCTTTTTAACAGAAAAATGTTGTGTGGAGTAGGATGACAGAAACGCAAAACCAAAAGAATCATTTTTCTCCCTCTTCTTAGGTTGTAGCAAATCATCCCTTTCTCTCACATCAGCCTTCGCTATGGCCTCGTCCAAAAGCTGCTCCCCATAACCTTTTTCAAGGAACCTCTCTTTCAGGATGGAGGCCTCTCTGAGAAAATCACTCCTCAGTGAGCAATTGCGCTTAAGGCGCAGGAACTGACTGACAGGAACGGACTCTAACCACGCAGCATGATGGCAGCTGCTGGTGTCAATGAATCCGTTCCTGTCAGTCGCCTTGAAAAATGTAGATGTCAAAATATGGCCCTCTCGCACCATTATCTTCAGATCTAGGAAGTGGATCTCAGAGGTGCTGAATTCATACTGCAATTGAATGCCTCTATCATTCTGATTGAGAGTAACCATAAATTCCTGTAGGGAATCAGGAGAGCCATCCCACAGGAGGAGGATGTCATCGATGTACCTACGCCAGAGCACAAGCTCCGGCCTAGGTACACCTGTGACGACATCCTCCTCCCATTTGGCCATAAAGAGGTTGGCCATACTGGGAGCAAATTTAGCCCCCATGGCCACACCTCTATTTTGGAGATAAAAATCCCCCTTGAACCAAAAATAATTATGGCTCATGGCAAAACTCAGAAGGGAAATCAGATAGTCCTTTTGAAAACCCAGAGGGATATCCTGTCCTAAATTATAGGAAACAGCTTCGAGGCCTTGATCATGTGAAATAATTGTATATAGGGACGATACGTCCGCTGTCACCAGGATATATCCCTCTTTCCATTGAATCCCCTTCAATTCGTTCATAACATGCATAGAATCACGCAAGTAGGATGGCATTCTCGACACCAAGGGCTGCAGGAAATAATCAATATATTTGCCCACCCGGGAGGTAACGGAATCAATACCGCTAATAATAGGCCTCCCGGGTGGGCAAACAGGATCCTTGTGCACCTTGGGTAGAAAATAAATAACCGGGATTCTGGGGGTTTTGGGTACCAAAAAATCTTTCTCTTTTTTGGTGAGAAGTTTTCTGTCGAATCCCTCTACCACTAACTCTTCCAATAATCGCTTATAGTTTCTAGTGGGGTCTCCCCTCAAAGGGATATAGGTCTCACGATCCGATAAGAGCCGCAACATTTCCTGATCGTAGGCCTCTGTATCTAGGATCACTATACCCCCTCCCTTGTCAGCGGGTCTGACCACGATGTCTTTACGCTCCTTTAAGGTCTTAAGGCCTCTACTGAAAGCAGGATCAGTCCCGCATTTTTTAATTTGCAGCTGATCCAAATCTTTCGCCACAAGGTCTCTAAACACCGTTAGTGAGGGCGCCAAGGGTCCAGGGGGATTAAAGGTAGAAGCGTTGGAAAACTGAGTACTCCTTACTCCCATAACATATTCCTGTTTGGGCGGAGCGGGATCATTGGCAAAATGTCTCTTAATGCTCAATTTCCTAATATATTTTTGAAGATCGATAAAAGTATCGAATCTATCAATTGGTCTGGGAGGGGCAAACTTCAACCCCCGATTCAACACATGTCTTTCATCGGAGGAGATGGTGGCTGAACTCAGATTGAAGAGTCCATCATCTTTTAAAGCCGCCTTTTTTTTTAATTGAAGCCTCCTCCCCCCTCTTGACCCCCTTTTGGCTTTTTTTGTCTTTTGTTTTTTGGTGTGGCCCCCTGAAACAAACGTTGCTGGGGTCCCTGATTATACTGATCAGAGGGGTATCCATTCCCCTGGGTATTCTGCCCAAAATAGGGGAAGGGGGTTAATTGACCATTTTGTTGGGAACTTGTCATCTGATTGTTAGGCCGTGACTGAGCTCGCTCCCTTTCATAGGGGTGATTGGTTATGTACCTTTCCGGTTCAGGGGGGTTATAAGTCAGAGGAGTAAACCTGTTAGAAACAGGCAAAGCATTACTTTGTGCCATCGCCTGAGATGGACGTCCTCTTCCTCTCCCTCTCCCACGTCCTCTACCTCGTCCCCGACCATTCAAATGGGCAGGTTGAGGATGGGGCGTAAAGGTTCGCATAGTATTTGAGGCTCCAGGTATTGGAGTATCCGGGGTCTCCACCGGGGTAACCTCCATAGGTGCCAAGGAATCCTCATTAGCCTGTTCCCTTTGTTTGGTCACCTGCCACTTGAACACATTCCCTGATTGATAATCACCAAGATCCCTATTAAATTTTTTCTTTTTTTTATTTCTCTGTTCACTTTCCTCTTTTTCTAAATGTTTTTTCAGGGCTTCCGATTTAGTTTTATACTCGTCCTTCTCCTTAAAGGCCACCAACTTTTCTTTAATTAAATTAATGTCCTCATCCAATTTTTTCAGCTTTTGTCTTTTATTAGACAACATTTATATATATTTTATATTATTTATATACGCTAAATGCTAAAGGATTAAATACACCAGAGAAAAGAAGTATCCTACTATCTGAACTGAAAAAAACAGAAATAGATATAGCACATATTCAAGAAACCCACTTCAAAGAAACTAAAATACCAATACTTAAAAATAGATTTTTTCCCCAAGTATATCATTCAACCAGCATGAATAATAGAACTAAAGGGGTATCTATAATGATCTCAGCGAAAATCCCATGGTTATGTTCACAGATAATGACTGACACAGACGGTAGGTTTCTCTTTGTAAAGGGGAACATAGGAAATACCAAAGTGACACTTGCCTCAATATATGCCCCAAACACTCAACAGGACGTTTTCCTGGAAAAGTGTTTGGAGAAGTTGCGAGAATTCCAGGATGGGTTGCTTATCTTAGGTGGAGACATGAACATGCCTCTAATACCTTCAGAAGATACATCAACAGGTAAATCTTCTATACCACCTAGAGTGCAGAAAAGAGTTGCAAAGCAACTCTACAGGTCGCATCTGATCGACGCGTGGCGATTATTACATTCAGGAGAGAAAGATTTTACCTTTTTCTCCATACCACATGCACTATACTCCCGGATCGACTACTTTTTGATACCACACTCACAATTACACTCGATTAAATCGGTAAAAATTGGTCCTATAATATGGTCAGACCATGCTCCATTGATACTAACATACGCTCTACAAGAAACACCTTTAGCAAGATCACAAACATGGACTTTAAATCTAAGCCTGCTACAGGAAACAACTGTGATATCAGAGGTGGAAAAAGAACTAGAACACTATTTTCAAAACAATGAAGGGGAGGAGATAAGCCCAGGGGTGGTTTGGGAGGCCCATAAGGCAGTGATCCGGGGAATATTCATAAAGCATGGAGCACGACTTAAAAAACTACGTACAAAACAAATGAATCAACATTTACAGAAATTATATGAATTGGAATCCCGACATAAACACGCTTCTAATGAAGAATTAACTAAAGAAATAACTAATACCCGTAAACAGATAAATGACATTTTACAATATAAGGCTAAAGCTGCCTTACAGAGAACCAGAAAAACAATATATGAGTCAGGGGACAAATGTGGGAAAATGCTGGCTAGGTCTATACGGGATACAAAAATAAGAGCATATATTCCTAAACTAATAACACCAAAAGGGGAGAGAATTGAGAAACCAGAAGAAATAACTGAAGAATTCCGGAAATACTATGAGTCACTATATAATCTAGAAACACAAAAGCAGGAGCCAGAAGAGATGACTCAATATCTAGCAAGATCAGGTATGCCGGTTATATCAGGGGAGGTGAGGGAGTCAATGTCTGCGGATATAACATTGGAAGAACTTCAGAAAGCAATTAAAAACACCAAAATAGGGAAGGCACCAGGGCCAGACGGATTACCAATACAATACTACAAGACATTCTTCCCTAAATTAGGCCAAAAGATGATGGATCTATTCAATAGATCTTCTGTACAAACACCAGTACATAAAGACATGTTACGAGCACATATAACGGTGCTACCAAAAGAGGGAAAGGACCCAACAGCATGTCCCAGCTATAGGCCTATATCATTACTCAATACAGACTTAAAATTATTTTCCAAGGTTGTAGCGAGCAGACTCCAGGCTCACCTCCCTTCCCTGATACATTTAGATCAAGTGGGCTTCGTGCCCAATAGAGAAGCACGTGATAATACAGTAAAAGCCCTCAATCTTTTACAACTGGCCCATGACTCTAAACAAGCTTGCACATTCAAAGGGACCGACGCAGAAAAAGCATTTGACCGGGTCAGTTGGAAATTCATGTTTAAAGTATTACAACATGTGGGGATAGGAGAAAGGATGATAGACTGGATTAACCAACTATATATAAAACCAACTGCCCGGGTCAAAGCAAATGGAATTTTGTCAAAAGAATTTGAAATAGCTAACGGTACAAGACAGGGATGTCCCCTTTCCCCACTACTATTCACTTTAACATTAGAGCCCTTTTTATGTACCATACGGAACAATCAGGACATAAGGGGAATAAACTCAGCAGGTAGTCAACAGAAAGTCTCTGCCTATGCAGACGACATGCTATTTACGTTAACAAATCCCCTTATCTCTTTACCTAATCTTTTACAGGAATTCCGTCAGTATGGAGCGCTATCAAACTTGAAAATTAACTTATGTAAATCCGAAGCGATGGGAATAGGACTAACTAATGAATTAAGATCCCAATTATGTGTTAACTTTGCTCTGAAGTGGACAGGAGAGGCGCTGAAATACCTAGGAACACTTCTGCCATTTGAGATGTCCCGGGTGTACACGCTAAATTTCCCCCCACTCCTGAATAAAGTAAAGGAACAACTAAGAGGGTGGCAAACCGGATTAAGTTCATGGTTTGGAAGATGTAACATCCTCAAAATGGCTATTCTTCCGAGGTTTCTGTACATGTTCCAGGCGATACCAATTACAATATCATCAAACTACTTTAAACAGATACAATCAGAATTTGTAAAGTTTATATGGCGCCAAAAAAGACCTAGGCTCCAAAGAACATTAATACATCTACCTAAAAAGAATGGGGGACTTGCAGTCCCGGATATATTAAAATATTACCAGGCTGTACACCTAGGCAGATTAATAGATTGGTGTTGTCATCCTGAGATTAAAATATGGCCTAATATAGAGCAGATGCAAAGTGCAATACCGTTAAACAGAGCCCCATGGTGCCCAGGCCCATTAATGAAGGAAATGATGCAACATCCAACAATAGGAACTACAATAAGGATATGTAAAAAGGTATTCCGAAACACAGCTATAACTTCAGAAAATACACCTTTATTCCCTATATTAGGGAACCCAGCATTCACCCCTGGCTTTCAGGACACCCGATTCAATAAATTAAGAGAAAGAGGGAAATATCAGGCATCCCATTTTATAAGGGCGGGCGCCTGGGTAACTGTAAATGTACTGAAGGATCCAGACGAGGATTTTGGCCTAGATCATTGGAGGGCGATGCAATTGAATCATTTTTTCCAAACACTCCCCTCCCCTGCGGAATTCGATAGACCCATGACTGTTTTTGAGAGAGTATGTACACAGAAGGGTGCAGTTTCTCATATACTCTCAAAGACATACTCTCTGATAGCAGATCCATCCTCAGAATATAGACCGTTTTACTTCAAAGGATGGGAGAGAGAATTAGGGATTACATTTACACAAAAAGAAATACAACATATAATAAAATTTACATTTAAGTCCTCAGTATGTACAAGAATACAGGAAACAAATTACAAATTACTATCAAGGTGGTACTATACACCAACTCGGTTACATAAAATCGCCGCACAAAACTCGGACAGATGCTGGCGGTGTCTAGGAAAGGGGGAATCTTTTTCATATATTCTGGCAATGCACAAAGATAAAAAGGTTCTGGAGTCAGATAAAGGAAATAGCTCAGACATTTACTGAATATGATATTCCAGAAGATCCTATATTTTTCCTCTTTCACGCACCAGAAATGTCAGATAGACAATATAAAAAATCGATTTTACGACATCTATTAGATTCAGCTAAAGCGTGTATACCTCTAAGATGGAGAGATCCAAATCCACCAACCATCAGTATATGGCTACACAAAGTGGAAGAAATAAACAAATTTGAGGACATGATTTTAACTGGGCAAGGTAAAAGAGAGTTATATACTAAAAAGTGGGCCATGTGGAACCAATTTACAGCCTCTGAGGAAGGGAAAGCCCTGAATATGGAAGATCAGGGAACAATATAAATACAGTGATGGGGGAGAGGGGGGGGAGAGGTAGGGGGTGGGAGGGGGGGAGGGGAGAGAGAGTCTAAAATCTGCACATAATCCAAAATTGAGGATAGAAAAAAGGAGAGATGGATAAGAGAAGGGGAAAAAAGACACTTGGGTGAGAAGCGACACTAGGTCTATGTACACATAATTTGCTTTTTTTTTCCGTTGTTTTTGTGGATGAGCCCCCGCAGGGGTCATGTGGTGATAGGTTAAAATAAAATGGAACATGAAAGAAAGAGAGGGGGAAAGAGGAGCACAATAAAGTAACAGACACAAATGAGAAAATATAGAGGGGTTACGGCACATATTTACACAATAAGATAGAATTTTTTTTTTTTTTTTTTCATCTCTCTCTTCTGCTCTTTTCCCCTCACTTCTCGCCCCCTTTGAACCCCCTATGGTTGGGCTCCCCTTTTTTTCGGGTGAAACTTCCCCTATGAAGAGGGAAACATTATGCAGACTAACAGAGGAACACTAGCAGGGGATATACAATAGAAAGAATACACCCCTCTAGAATGGGTTGTGATGTGCCCTCGGAAGAGGGAATAGATAGGGCTTAGGAACTAGTCAGAAGGAAATAATTTCCTTTTTTTTTTTCTTTATTCTTTTTCTATTTTTCACTTTATTATTTATTTATTTTTTTTCTCTAAATTATCCTTCTCTCTGGATATAAGATTTTTTTTTTAAATGAGTAAAAGGGAGAAAAATGGGAGAAACAGGGGGAAATAAGGTAATCTATTAATACGGAAGGTTACAATTGAAGAGTAAACAAGATATGGATAATATGTGACTAATAATGAATGAAATTTGGATTGTATAAGGAATATGTTGTATCACTTGTAAAATGTAAACAAGAAATGTTCCCTTTTGTTTCTTTGGCATAAATAAATAAAATTTAAAAAAAAAAAAAAAAAGAAATATCTTATAAATTGACAACTTTGTGTAAAAAAAGAATGCGTTCTCATTTTCTTTCCACATTTTCCAAAAACTTGTGGAAAAAAATGACACATTCAAAAGACTTATTGTGCCTCTTAGAATATATGTTGGGGTGTTTTCTTTCCAAAATGGGGTCATTTTGTGGGTAATTCCATTGTTCTGGTGCTCCAGAGCCTTCAAAAGTGTGATACGTCATTAGGAAATTATATTTGTAATTTATGCTCGTAGAACACCTGACAATGCTCCTTGCATGTTGGACCTCTGTATGTGGCCAGGCTGTGTAAAAGTCTCACACATGTGGTATTGCCATACTAAGGAGGAGTAGAAGAATGTATTTTGGGGTGTAATTGCAAGTATGCATATACTGTGTGTAAGAAATAACTTGTTATTATGACAATTTTGTGTAAAAAATTAAATATTTCTTCACAGAAGTTGTGGGAAAAAATTACAACTTCAAAAAACTCACCATGCCTCTTACTAAATACCTTGGACTGTCTACTTTCCAAAAAGGGGTCATTTGGGGGGTATTTGTACTTTCTTGACATTTCAGGGCCTCATGAAATGAGATAGGCCGTCGGCACATCAGGAGAGATACATTTTCAATGATTCGCACCATAGCTTGTAGACTCTACATCTTTCACACAGACTAAATAATATCCACTAATTTGGGTTATGTAGTAGTATAAATTTCAGCCCAAATTTATGAAAAAAAAATTACTCATTTGCAAAATTTTATAATAAAAAATAAAACAAAATGTTTTTTTTTCCCGCTCTTTTTTCACTTATATCGCAAAAAATAAAAACCCAGTGGTGATTAAATACCACCAAAAGAAAGCCCAATTTATGTGAAAAAAAAATTATAACAAATTTGATTGGGTACAGCATTGCATGAGTAATTATCATTCAAAGTTTGAGAGCGCTGAAAGCTAAAAAAAATTGGTCTGGACAGGAAGGGGGTGAAAGTGCCCTGTATTGAAGTGGTTAAGAACCTCTAAGCTAAATGATATAACAGATAACATAATAAAAATCTGGGAGAATGGATTGGAAGTGAACTTGTTCCCAGCTCTTTGGAAATCCTCCTCACCACCCACCATACAGCAGTGGTTCAGTCAAATTATTGATTCCGAACATATGGAGAAATCTTACCAGCTTTCTTAAAGATACAACCAAAAAATGTTAACAATATATGGTCCCTCTGGAAGGACTTCTTCCACTCTGGCAAATACAAGTATATCCTGACAGACTCTTCCCCCTCCTCTTCGGGAGGCCCATAAAGCAGAGTTCCACCCAAAAGTGTAACTTCCGCTTTAAGGTCTCCTGACCCCCTGACATGCCACATTTGGCATGTCATTTTTTTGGAAAGAGCGGGTACCTAGGTTTGACAGGTACCCGCTCCCACTTCCGCTCGAGCCACCTTCTCCTCTCCCCCTTCCTCCCTGCAATCTTTTGGGACACGTCACAGGTCCCAGAAGATTGGCTGTCCACTCAGGACGCGAAGTGCGACTCTTGCATGCACAGTGCACACCCGGCTGTGAAGCAGCAAGCTGTCACATCCAGGTGCCCACACTAGTAATGCCAATGCTGCGGGGAGAAGAGGGAGAGAACTGAGGTGCCCGCTGGCCATATGGCTGGATCATAGGACAGGTGAGTATGTGTTTATTAAAAGTCAGCAGCTACGCTTTTTGTAGCTGCTGACTTTTAATAAACACAAAAATGGGTGGAACCCCACTTTAATGAACATAAGCTTATTCCGTTAATCACTCATATGATATCCCTATATATACAGTATCTCACAAAAGTAAGTACATCCCTCTCATTTTTGTAAATATTTTTTTATATCTTTTTATGTGACAACACTGAAGAAATTACACTTTGCTACAATGTAAAGTAGTGAATGCACAGTTTGTATAACAGTGTAAGTTTGCAGTCCTCTAAAAATAACTCAACACGCAGCCATTGTCTAAACTGCTTGGCAACAAAAGTGAGTACACCCCTAATTTTAAGTGTCCAAATTGGGCCCAAAGTGTCAATATTTTGAGTGGCCACCATTATTTTCCAGCACTGCCCTAACCCTCTTGGGCATGGAGTTCACCAGAGCTTCACAGGTTGCCACTGGAGGCTTCTTCCACTCCTCCATAATGTCATCACGGAGCTGGTGGATGTTAGTGACCTTGCGCTCCTCCACCTTCCATTTGAGGATGCCCCACAGATGCGCAATAGGGTTTAGGCCTGGAGACATGCTTTGCCAGTCCATTATCCTTACCCTCAGCTTGTTTAGCAAGGCAGTGGTCATCTTGGAGGTGTGTTTGGGGTTGTTATCATGTTGGAATACTGCCCTGCGACCCAGTCTCCGAAGGGAGGGGATCATGCTCTGCTTCAGTATGTCACAGTACATGTTGGCATTCATGGTTCCCTCAATGAACTGTAGCTCCCCAGTGCCGGCAGCACTCATGCAGCCAGCACCAGACCAAGACACTTCCACCACCATGGCAAGACAGACTTGTCTTTGTACTCCTCACCTGGTTGCCACCACACATGCTTGACACCACCCCTTCAACCTTTGCAGCAATGCTGGCAGCACTCATATGTCTATGTCATGAGGTGCCATGTTGAACCTAGTGACCAGTATGTGAGAGTGAGAGTGATAACACCAAATTTAATACACCTGCTCCCCTATAACACTAACAAGTCATATGACACTGAGGAGGGAACATGGCTAATTGGGCCCATTTTCAATTAGGGGTGTACTCTCTTTGTGAGATACTGTATATATAGAGCTTTGTATCCTCCTAATTAGATTAGGGGTTTCACTTTCATCCCACCCCAACTTCTTTTTTTCCCTACCACTTCCTTCCCTCATCCCACACCCCCTCCCTTTATTTTTTTTCTATTTTCTTCCTATTCTCCTACTGTACAGTATGTTATTTCAACATCCATTGTGTTATCTCATGATACTGTATGTTATGTTTACCAATACTGTGAACATTTTTATTTTTCTGTTATTAATTTATTCATATGGTACTGTTCTTGTTGAACATGCTTATATATGTTTTCCTCGCATTGTAAAATTATAGAATCTTTAAATAAAAGAATGTATAAAAAAAAGCCAACTTCTTAATTTTTCTGGTTTTATAAAATGTTTAAAAAATATAAATCATATACACTTTAATATACAATTTTCTTTGGATCTATAACTATTCTAGTGTAAGGGCCTGCCTGTTTGCATATCAATTTATTTTTGGTACTTTTGGTCTATTCCTCCTAAGGTATAAGTACAAAGGGCCTGGTTTACTAAAATCTGGGCTGAAGTGCAGGATGTCACTTTAGACATCCAATCATAATCATAGCGGGAGACCAAGGGTATAGCTATAGCACATACACATACTACGGCTCCAGGAGAAAAGGGGGCCCGTCCACATCTGAAAACAAATTGTAAAAACGAAAGGACTCACTTGGCAAATCCAGTGGTTTTCCCTGGAAATGAAAGACCACTTCTTTTATTCTGTATATTGTTATAACTACGCAAGGCAGCTAATTTCCAGCTGACCAAAATAAGATCATTAGCACAAGGTCAGAACTAGCCCTAATTGCCCTATTTAGATTATTTCACTGCAACTTCTTAATGTTCCGTTCCAGTAAACATACACTATATTACTTAAAGTATTGGAACGCCTGCCTTTACATGCACATGAACTTTAATGGCATCCCAGTCTTAGTCTGTAGGGTTCAATATTGAGTTGGCCCCACCCTTTACAGCTATAACAGCTTCAACTCTTCTGGGAAGACAAGGTTTTGGAGTGTGTCTATAGGAGCGTTTGACCATTCAATTTAGGAGCGTTTGACATTTGTGAGGTCAGGCACTGAAGTGGAAAAGAAGGTCTGGCTTGCAGTCTCCGCTCTAACTCATCCCAAAGGTGTTCTATCGGATTGAGGTCAGTCAAGTTCCTCCACCCCAAACTCACTTATCCATGTCTTTATGGACCTTGCTTTGTGCACTCGTCCAAACCGTTTGGTGGAGGGGGGATTATAGTGTGGGGTTGTTTTTCAGGGGTTGGGCTTGGCCCCTTAGTTCCAGTGAAGGGAACCCCTAAGGTGTCAGCATACAAAGACATTTTGGACAATTTCATGCTCCCAACTTTATGGGAACAGTTTGGGGATGGCCCCTGCCTGTTCCAACATGAGTGCACACCAGTGCACAAAGCAAGGTCCATAAAGACATGGATTAACAAGTTTGGCGTGGAGGAACTTGTCTGGCCTGCACAGAGTCCTGACCTCAACCTAATAGAACACCTTTGGGATAAATTAAAGCAGAGACTTCAAGCCAGGCCTTCTTATTCAACATCAGTGCCTGACCTCATAAATGCGCTTCTGGAAGAATGGTCAAACATTCCCATAGACACATTCCTAAACCTTGTGGACAACCTTCCCAGAAGAGTTGAAGCTGTTATAGTAGGAAAGGGTGGGTCAAATCAATCCTGAACCCTACAAATTAAGACTGGTACGCCATTAAAGTTCCTGTTGGTGTAAAGGCAGGCAGCCCAATACTTTTGACAATATATTGTATGTGTTAATGAATTCTGACAGGATCCCTATTAAGGCCCGTACACACGTACCGATCGTCGGCTGACAAGCGTCGGCCGACGACCGATCTGCCAATTGTACGCTTGTTAGTATGATGCCTCCGACAGCCGTCAGCGCACATTCTGCCGACAAGAATCTGTCATGCAAGCATTAAAATTTTTGTATGCCGACACCAGAGCGGCCGATTGTTCGCCAGTCAGTACAGAATTCGGCCGACAGACCGCAGATTTGCAAGACTGGGCATGCTCAGAAAAGAAAAAACACAGGGAAAGTTAACCATTACATGACATCACTTCTGCAGTCGGCTGTAGTCGGCGGACAAAATTCTTGTGCTGTCTTTGCACTTTTCAACAGACACCGACAGCACGGGGACAAAAGACGGCCGATCGTTCGCCGACGATCGGTACGTGTGTATGGGGCTTTAGGGTTAACTGGAAGCCACACAATCTTGACCTCCAGTGCCAGGAACCGGTAAACAGGGACACATTATATGCTGGCCACCTCTGACAATCGCAGATAATGGGGGTAAAGAAGGTACATTTCTGAATAATTTGGAAAATTCCTTTAAGAAGTTTTTTTTTATTGCGACTTATAACTTTACAGCACTTTGGTATGTTATGTATTATATTTTAATCTACTTAATGAAGACAATTAAATTAAACGCTCCAATGGAGCATGGCAGAGACTGTAAGATAAAGGTTACAATGAAAGCAACAAAATTTCCAATAACATCTTTCCACCAGTACCAAATGTTTTCAGTCAGTTGAATATCAAATAGTGAAAGTTTTAAACACATTCTATATTTAAAACAGCAGTTGTATCAAATATTGTATTGCCATCCGTAAATTACATTATGTAGACAATAGGCTTTAACACGTGTTGTTTGCCATGATTATTATTAATTCAGCCATGTGACTGTGACTGTGACTATTTTTAGCTCTCATCGGTTCTCATTGTTGAACCATTAAAGCCAAATTTGATATTTTTACTTTCCCTACTTCAACTGATATTAACCACTTAAGGACAAGGCCTATTTCTGACACTTGCTGTTGACAGGTTAAAATCAGTATTTTTTGCTAGAAAATTACTTAAACCCCCCAAACATTATATATTTTTTTTTTGCAGAGATCCTATAAAATTAAAACGGAGATCGTTGAAATACTTTATGTCACAACGTATTTGCGCAGTGGTCTTACAAACACAATTTTTTTCAAAAAATACACTTTTTTGAATTAAAAAATAAAATAAAGTAAATTTAGCCCAATTATGTTCTTTAATGTGAAAGATAATATTATGCCGAGTAAATAGATACCCAACATGTAATTCTTTAAAATTGCGCAGGCTCGTGGAATGTAAACAATGGTACCTAACAATCTCCATTGCGACCCTTTAAAAATGTCTCCAGGTTACCAGTTTAGAGTTACAGAGGACATATAGGCTAGAGGTCTAGGGCTAGAATTATTGCTCTCGCTCTAACGATCGTGGCGATACCTCATGAGTGGTTTGAACACCATTTACATATGCGTTCGCTTCTGTGTGCGAGCTCGGAGGGACAGGGCGCTTTACATTTTCTTTTTTTCTTATTTATTTTACTTTTTATTTTTTATTTTTACACTGTCCCTTTAAAAAAAAATGTTGATCACTTTTATTCCTATCACAAGGAATGTAAACATCCCTTGTAATAGAAATATGCAGGACAGGTCCTCTTTAATGTGAGATCCGGTTTAAAAAAAAAACCCTCAGATCTCACATCTACACTTAAAAGCAAAAAAAAAAAAGTATTATTTTTTTTTCAGCAAGGCCAAAGAGTTGAGTGGGGGGCATCTTGCCCTTACTCGACTTCCTGCCTGGGACATGGATGGACCGGATCGTTTTCCCTACTACCGACGGCTCCGGCAAGCGGGGAAAACAACCGGGAAGCGGCGGGAGGGGGTGAGGCACCTCTCCCGCCACCCATAAAAGTGATCCCATGGCGAATCCACCACTGGGACCACGTTTATATGAAAGAGGACCGCCTCTGTAAGAAAATATGGTGGGGCTATGGCAGAATATCTGCTGCCATAACATCAGTTATTAACGTCAAAGTACCAAGGTAAAACTGCGGCAGGCAGTCCAGAAGTGGTTAAAGACAAATCTTTTTGTAAAATTAGAAGCTGATAGCAGGATTACATGCCCTTACTATTTTTTTGTCCTCTGTGCTGTAAGTTGGGTAAGTAGTACAGGCCGAGTAAAAGTTCAGTCCGAATATCGCCTGTTCTCCCGTTCGGTCAACACCCAAATTTGCTAGGGGGTGCTTGGCAGGATGTTCACCCACGAGCACCCTACAATGCACTGTGTGCAGCACAGTGCATTCTAAGCGCTGATTGGGCAAAGCTTTGCCCAATCAGGGCACAGTGAATACCTAGTTGTTAAGAAGCATCCTGAAAAGCCAGCCGCAGGGTAATTAACAACAGATAAGTCATCATCAGCTGTCAACGGCTTTCCCAGTGACAACTGAATTAAAAAAAAAAAAATGTTGCCGGCAATAGGATTTTTTTTTTTAAATGTTGTGGGGTCCCCCTCCCTAACTTATACCAGGCCCTTAGGTCCCCACGCCCAGATTTTTTTTTTTTAAATGACATGAGGCCCCCCCCCCCCCCGAATCATACCAGGCCACATGCCCTAAACGTGGGGGGCTGCTTTGGGGCAGGGGGTGCCCCTCCACCCCAAAGCACTTTGTCCCCATGTCGATGGGGACAAGGGCCTCTTCCCCACAACCATGGGCTGTAGTTGTTCGGGGCTGCGGACAGGAGGCTTACCAGAATCTTAAAGCCCCTTTTACTAAGGGGCCCCCAGATATGAATGAGTATGGGGTATATACAGTAGTACTTCTACCCATTCACCAAAAAAGTGTCAAAAGAATCAAAACACACACAGTTTTTGACAATTCCTTTATTAAAAATAAAAAAAAAATATGGTCCCCTGATGTTGATCCATCATCCTTTGTCGATTTGTGGTGCCTCAGGTCAGGTATGGGATTTTAAGGGCAGGAGTAAAACGAGTAAACAGTAGTAGTACAATTTGTATAAAATTTATTCGCATGTATAATTATATACAGAGATTTGAGTGAATTAATGGGTAAAGTCCCATTGTGATAGTGAGGAGAAAAGAGTAGTAGGTGTGGTTACACGTGAAAATAGTGACTTAGACAAGAAAGGTAAATGGTCCTGCTCTGCTGTTCCTCATATCAAGAATGGGAAGATGGTTGCAGAGAGGGGCCTGATCGGTATTCCAACATGTTTCGGCCTAGTAGCGGCCTTTATCAAGGATGTTACCGATTCTAGGAATAAGTACAATGAATTGTCAGAAATAGTAGCATATATTTGCTCAAGTTTAAGTTATATATGAAGAAGTAAATAAACATACATATTTTTTGTCCACTTTCTGGAGTATTGCTTTCCCAGACTTTTTCCAGGAGCTGCAGGAACAATGCTGTATTGGGTGAGAAAAGTGCGGTATAGTTGTAGTTGGAGCCACAAGTAAAACAACCTGAAGAGTTGTTGGTGAAAAGTAGTATAAAAATATAATAATAATAATTACTTCTTGGGCCACGTGTTTTCTGGTCCAATGTAGTTCAATGTGGCTATAGTGTATAACTTTCCACATTGATGGGGATCATCTGTGGTGTTTGCACATTGATGGGAGTCATCTGAGGTGCAAGGTATATAAGAAAGATGCATAGTAAAGTAAAGGATGGTTTGAGGTAAAATTGAATAAACATCCTTGAATGCAGTACTGAAGATTTGAAAAGTAAGGACTTGATGAAGAGATGTTGGTACATCTTTTCAAGTCCATGCTTACGTTTTGTAGAAGGTATTGGTATGGTGTTGCAGCATGTTGCCTCCAGGTCCTGTCCTCCTGCGATCCGGGAGAGACTGAGGATCTGGAGGTGTTCCCCGGCCTTTTAAAGGCTGTCGCACATGCGCAGTGATGCGCTGTGTGACGCCTATGGGCGGTGTCCGTGGTCTGACGTGAGATGCGTCTGCACGCGGCAGATGCGGCATCCCTTGTAGCCGTGCGGACGTGCCCCTGCGGCCGCCGACACGGAGGAAAGCCAAAAAATCCCAAGGGGGATAGTGGAGGGTGCAGGACCGACCGATTGGCTTAAAAATGCCCCGATCCAAAAGGGGAATCGGGGCTTTCCGTGCCGGGAGTTCCTGGAGTGCAGGAAATAAGCAAAAGAAGTGGATGAACAGTGTCATGGAAGTATATGTACAGACATGTAAATACCAATTAAGTACATATGAAGAGGATTAATTGAATAAACAAGATATAATATATATTAATATATATAGAGTTGCAGCAATGATAATCATGAAGAGAGAGGGGATGTGAGACGGTCTGGATAGGGTCCGAGTAGGGAGGGTATTCTATGGTCAGGTATCCCAGTATCATGTTTTCAGCATGTATTGGGGAGTAGGATGGCCAGAAAATGGCCAATTGTAGGTTGGTCTGAATGGAGGTGGATTTCCTTGGTATGAATTTAGTCTTTTTTGCCTGAAGAGAAACCTGGGAGAAATGGACGATAACTTTGGGCTTCATTTAGCCCTGGTGGGATGGTGGCCTTGAGAAGAGTAATCCAGCGCATTTCTAGTTGTAATAACGTTTTGTTCCAGTCCCCCCCACGTAGTGGGATGTGGATCCTGTCCAGGGCCATGAAGTTAGTTTTGGGCATTTTGTAGTTGTGCTTGTCCCTTACGTGTCTGCCTAAAGGCACATAGAAATTGCCAATGTGCATAGTTTGGAGGTGTTGGTTGACCCTCTTCCCAAATTCCTGTCGGGTCTTTCCTATGTAGAAGGACCCGCATTCGCAAGTCATCATGTATATTATTCCTTTGGTTTTGCAGTTGCAAAAGTGCTTGGGTTGAAATGGTTCTCCATTTGGTAAGATAGTATTAGTTATTTGGCGGATGACAGGGCATTGAGCGCAGTCTCCGCATGGAAAGGTGCCTTTGTTTTTGCATGGGTCTCTTTTTGATCCTTCCTGGAATTCACTACGTACCAGTTGTTGTTGGAGGGAACCTGCTTTCCTAAAGGTAATAGGTGGGTGGTGTGGTAAGAACTTTGAGGTGCTGGGTTCTTCCATAAGAATAGGCCAATTCTTAGTAAAGATGTTTCTAATTTCCTGGTGTTCGTTGGTGAATCTGATGATAATGCGAGTATCAATTCCAGTTTTGTTGGATTGCTTGTTTTTGAAGAGAAGCATTTCTCTATCTTTGTTGTTGGCCCGATTGTATGCCTTGCGTAGAGAGGTTTTGGTGTAGCCTCTTTCTAGGAATCGGGAAGTGAGTGCATCAGCTTCCAATTTGAAGTTGGCTGGATCATTACAATTTCTCTTGATTCTGAGGTATTGGCTGTAGGGTATGGAGTGAATGAGGGGTTGTGGATGAAAGCTTGAGGCATGAAGAATGGAATTGCCTGCTGTCTCCTTTCTATAGAGGGTGGTGGAGATTTTTCCTGTGGGGTCTTTATATATTAGGGTATCAAGAAACGATATTTGGTGTTTGTTGTATGACATTGTGAAAAACATGTTATAATCGTTTTGATTCATCTTGGTTAGTAACTCAGGTATCATGTGTTCTGGTCCGTTCCAAATAATCAATATATCGTCAATATATCTTTGCCATATGAGAATCTTGTCAGTATAGATGGTGTTTACTTCGCTTGATAGAAATTCTTGCTCCCATGAGCCTAAGTAAATATTGGCGTATGAGGGCGCGCAGCTGGTTCCCATCGCAACCCCGCACGTTTGGATATAGTAATTGCCACCGAATGTGAAGACATTGTAATTGAGTATATATTGTAGCATGTCTGTAATGAACAGGTTGAATTTTTGATCACGTTGATTGTGGCAGCGAAGTGTTTTTTCGATGATTTGTATTCCTTTGGTGTGAGGTATGTTGTTGTATAGAGATTCCACGTCAATCGTGATTAGGTAGGTTTCTTCTGGTATGGTGATGTCATTAAGTATCCTGAGAAGATGGAGTGTGTCTTGAGTATAAGTCTGCCTTCTTATACTCAAGACACACTCCATCTTCTCAGGATACTTAATGACATCACCATACCAGAAGAAACCTACCTAATCACGATTGACGTGGAATCTCTATACAACAACATACCTCACACCAAAGGAATACAAATCATCGAAAAAACACTTCGCTGCCACAATCAACGTGATCAAAAATTCAACCTGTTCATTACAGACATGCTACAATATATACTCAATTACAATGTCTTCACATTCGGTGGCAATTACTATATCCAAACGTGCGGGGTTGCGATGGGAACCAGCTGCGCGCCCTCATACGCCAATATTTACTTAGGCTCATGGGAGCAAGAATTTCTATCAAGCGAAGTAAACACCATCTATACTGACAAGATTCTCATATGGCAAAGATATATTGACGATATATTGATTATTTGGAACGGACCAGAACACATGATACCTGAGTTACTAACCAAGATGAATCAAAACGATTATAACATGTTTTTCACAATGTCATACAACAAACACCAAATATC
Source organism: Pelophylax lessonae (assembly GCF_965119305.1). Taxonomy (NCBI): domain Eukaryota; kingdom Metazoa; phylum Chordata; class Amphibia; order Anura; family Ranidae; genus Pelophylax; species Pelophylax lessonae. The sequence goes on along the minus strand of NC_138768.1, from coordinate 535,673,531 downwards.
GTTTCTTGATACCCTAATATATAAAGACCCCACAGGAAAAATCTCCACCACCCTCTATAGAAAGGAGACAGCAGGCAATTCCATTCTTCATGCCTCAAGCTTTCATCCACAACCCCTCATTCACTCCATACCCTACAGCCAATACCTCAGAATCAAGAGAAATTGTAATGATCCAGCCAACTTCAAATTGGAAGCTGATGCACTCACTTCCCGATTCCTAGAAAGAGGCTACACCAAAACCTCTCTACGCAAGGCATACAATCGGGCCAACAACAAAGATAGAGAAATGCTTCTCTTCAAAAACAAGCAATCCAACAAAACTGGAATTGATACTCGCATTATCATCAGATTCACCAACGAACACCAGGAAATTAGAAACATCTTTACTAAGAATTGGCCTATTCTTATGGAAGAACCCAGCACCTCAAAGTTCTTACCACACCACCCACCTATTACCTTTAGGAAAGCAGGTTCCCTCCAACAACAACTGGTACGTAGTGAATTCCAGGAAGGATCAAAAAGAGACCCATGCAAAAACAAAGGCACCTTTCCATGCGGAGACTGCGCTCAATGCCCTGTCATCCGCCAAATAACTAATACTATCTTACCAAATGGAGAACCATTTCAACCCAAGCACTTTTGCAACTGCAAAACCAAAGGAATAATATACATGATGACTTGCGAATGCGGGTCCTTCTACATAGGAAAGACCCGACAGGAATTTGGGAAGAGGGTCAACCAACACCTCCAAACTATGCACATTGGCAATTTCTATGTGCCTTTAGGCAGACACGTAAGGGACAAGCACAACTACAAAATGCCCAAAACTAACTTCATGGCCCTGGACAGGATCCACATCCCACTACGTGGGGGGGACTGGAACAAAACGTTATTACAACTAGAAATGCGCTGGATTACTCTTCTCAAGGCCACCATCCCACCAGGGCTAAATGAAGCCCAAAGTTATCGTCCATTTCTCCCAGGTTTCTCTTCAGGCAAAAAAGACTAAATTCATACCAAGGAAATCCACCTCCATTCAGACCAACCTACAATTGGCCATTTTCTGGCCATCCTACTCCCCAATACATGCTGAAAACATGATACTGGGATACCTGACCATAGAATACCCTCCCTACTCGGACCCTATCCAGACCGTCTCACATCCCCTCTCTCTTCATGATTATCATTGCTGCAACTCTATATATATTAATATATATTATATCTTGTTTATTCAATTAATCCTCTTCATATGTACTTAATTGGTATTTACATGTCTGTACATATACTTCCATGACACTGTTCATCCACTTCTTTTGCTTATTTCCTGCACTCCAGGAACTCCCGGCACGGAAAGCCCCGATTCCCCTTTTGGATCGGGGCATTTTTAAGCCAATCGGTCGGTCCTGCACCCTCCACTATCCCCCTTGGGATTTTTTGGCTTTCCTCCGTGTCGGCGGCCGCAGGGGCACGTCCGCACGGCTACAAGGGATGCCGCATCTGCCGCGTGCAGACGCATCTCACGTCAGACCACGGACACCGCCCATAGGCGTCACACAGCGCATCACTGCGCATGTGCGACAGCCTTTAAAAGGCCGGGGAACACCTCCAGATCCTCAGTCTCTCCCGGATCGCAGGAGGACAGGACCTGGAGGCAACATGCTGCAACACCATACCAATACCTTCTACAAAACGTAAGCATGGACTTGAAAAGATGTACCAACATCTCTTCATCAAGTCCTTACTTTTCAAATCTTCAGTACTGCATTCAAGGATGTTTATTCAATTTTACCTCAAACCATCCTTTACTTTACTATGCATCTTTCTTATATACCTTGCACCTCAGATGACTCCCATCAATGTGCAAACACCACAGATGATCCCCATCAATGTGGAAAGTTATACACTATAGCCACATTGAACTACATTGGACCAGAAAACACGTGGCCCAAGAAGTAATTATTATTATTATATTTTTATACTACTTTTCACCAACAACTCTTCAGGTTGTTTTACTTGTGGCTCCAACTACAACTATACCGCACTTTTCTCACCCAATACAGCATTGTTCCTGCAGCTCCTGGAAAAAGTCTGGGAAAGCAATACTCCAGAAAGTGGACAAAAAATATGTATGTTTATTTACTTCTTCATATATAACTTAAACTTGAGCAAATATATGCTACTATTTCTGACAATTCATTGTACTTATTCCTAGAATCGGTAACATCCTTGATAAAGGCCGCTACTAGGCCGAAACATGTTGGAATACCGATCAGGCCCCTCTCTGCAACCATCTTCCCATTCTTGATATGAGGAACAGCAGAGCAGGACCATTTACCTTTCTTGTCTAAGTCACTATTTTCACGTGTAACCACACCTACTACTCTTTTCTCCTCACTATCACAATGGGACTTTACCCATTAATTCACTCAAATCTCTGTATATAATTATACATGCGAATAAATTTTATACAAATTGTACTACTACTGTTTACTCGTTTTACTCCTGCCCTTAAAATCCCATACCTGACCTGAGGCACCACAAATCGACAAACTATACTCTCGGGATGGTGGCAGAAACTATTTCTTTCCCTTCCAGTTAAGATCCAAAAAACATTTCTTCAGTTGATCCATCATCCATCATGCCGCCTGCCGCCACCTCTGCACTCGAAAAAAAAAAAAAACATGATCCACTGGCCAGGAAGGCTAACCGCCGACTACTTGCTAGGCCATTTGACAGTTTTTACATTGGTAAGGGGTAGGGCCACATGGCGGCATGGTGGTGTGTGTGTTTTTATTTCTTTTTGACATTTTTTTGGTGAATGGGTATGGGTACTATGTAAGGGTCTAAAATGGATTTTGAGGGAGACCCCACACTGCTTTTTAAAAGAATTTTAGGCATGGGGTTCCCCTTGAAATCCATACCAGACCCAAAGCGCCTGGCATGGATTTAGTGGACCTCCACGTCATTTTTTTTTACACATTTTTGTATTGCTAACAATGGTATTGTAATGCTGGCAATTTAACCATTCCCGCCCACCCTATAGGCGATTGATGGCGGGAAAGTGGTTGTGTTATCCTGCCGCCGTTATAGGCGATTGACGGCGGCAGGATAATGCAGAGCGGCGATCGGTGATGCGGCGTGTCACTCTGACACACCACATCTCCGATCTCGGTAAAAAGCCTACTGATGTAGGCTCTTTACCATGTGACCAGCTGTGTCCAATCACAGCTGGTCACATAGTGCACAGAAAGAGCTGTTGATCGGCTTTGCTTAGTTCGTGCCTGACAGGCACAAGTAGAGGAGAGCCGATCTGCGGCTCTCCTGACAGGGGGGGGGGGGGCTTGCATTGGTAATCAGATCATTGATTACCAGTGCAGACCCTCGGGGGGGGTACCACTAGAACCACCAGGGATGCCCAACCATGACCCCAGGGATGCCCACCCATGACCCCAGGGATGCCCACCATGGCCACCAGGGATGGCAATCAGGGCATCACTGCTGCCCACCAGTGCCCATCATTGCCATCTATCAGTGCCGCCCACCAGTGCCCATTATTGCCCATCAGTGCTGCCCATCAGTGCTTCCCAGCAGTGCTGCCTATCAGTGCCCATCAGTGCCATCTATCAGTGCCCATCAGTGCCCATCAGTGCTGCCTATCAGTGCCCATCAGTGCCGCCTATCAGTGCCCATCAGTGCCACCTATCAGTGCCCATCAATGCTGCCTATCAGTGCCCAGCAGTGCCGTCTATCAGTGCCCTCCAATGCTGCATATCAGTGCTACCTATCAGTGCCACATATCAGTGCCCATCAGTGCTGCCTATCAATGCCGCATATTAGTGCCACCCCATCAGTGCCTCCTCATCAGTGCCTGTCAGTGCAGCCTCATCAGTGCTCATCAGTGCAGGAAAAAAATTATCTATTTACAAAATTGTATAACATAAACAAAAAAAATTATTTTTTTAAACTTTTCGGTCTTTTTTTTATTTGTTTAGCAAAAAAGAAAAAACCTTGTGGTGATCAAATACCACCAAAAGAAAGCTCTATTTGTGGGAAAAAAAGGACATCAATTTGGTTTAGGTACAGTGTTGCATGACCGCGCAATTGTCATTCATAATGCAACAGCGCTAAAAGCTGAAAAGTGGCCTGGGCAAGAAGGGGATGAAAGTGCCCTGTATTAAAGTGGTTAAATGTAATTTTTTTTTTCTTTATACATGTCAGTTTTGCTGAAGCAGGTTCTTTACGTGGTACATATGCACAACTTTACAGGCAGACTAAAGGAACTCCCCAGGCACTGTATTTAAAGAAATTGTTAATTTTCACTTTAAGCACTAATTAAAATCACTGCTCCTGTAAAAACTATATTTAAAAAAAAAAATAAAAAACAAATTGCATTGATACATGTCCCCCAGTGCAGTAACCAGGCCCCCATACTCTTTTTATAGACAATAACTTGCATATAAGCCTTCAAAATGGGGACTTTAGGTTTTTAGGTCCTATAGACTTTAATAGAGTTTCTGGCTCGGGTCCAAACTTTTTTCATGTTCAGGAGTTCTGATGCGAACTGAACAGGGGGGGTGTTTGTCCCAATTCTGCTGGCTGTGCTTCAGGTAGGTGGGTGCTCCCTGTGCCTGCCTGGACCTATGGAGTCCCACCAAAGTCTCCAGCACATTTGTTCCTGTTTTTAATTCCTGTTTTTCCTGTTTTTAGTTTAATTTAGTTCCTCTTTTCAATCACAAGGTTATGTGGCACCAGCACCACATGCAAGCATTGCCAAAAACACAAAACCAAAGCCATGTCTCTTCTCCTCCACCACAGCAGTGATTGACAACAGCTCCCTTTGGCTTTGGTTCTGTGCCAATTGCGACTTCAATGGGGCTCCTTAGGTCCCAGCAGGTACAAGGGGCACCCATTTACCTGAAGTCGCAATAGCATGTAAATCCTGCTATCAGCATCTCATTTTAAAAATTAAACAAGTTAGCTTTAATACCAAGTGATAGCACACCTGAAGAGGTACTTGTTCTTTGTATGTGTAGCTCCACATTTTAGTAAAGACAGATCTTTTGCTGTACCGTTGTGTTGAGCCTTTATTAGAAGCACAATCTGTATTGTGCCACTAGTCCCCTAAGGGGTTTTTGCCACAGCCACTGAAGTCTAACTTTGGCTTGACGTAATAGCCTTTGCTATATTAAAATTAAGTACCAAGAGCAATCTTTGTCTAGTGTCGGCTGAATTAGTTTTTTGCACTGGTTGGTCCCTTATCATATCATTACAGGTTACAACACCTAACTCACAGGTAACAACCAACTTCCTAAAGCTATCATAAATTGTACTGTGAATTTTTAATTATGCTGACCATGTTTCTGGAATTTATATCTTCTGAAACCATGTTTTCTTTAGGCATAAAGAAGTTCTTTAATGCAGTAAAAGCTGTATCATCTGCTCCTGTTAAATTATAAAAATATGCTTGTTCCCAGGCAGTCAATAAGTAAAGATTAACAACAAGTATGTGATAAACATATGAAATCAAGCAGTAAAAGGCATTGCAGGCTCATCAGGGTTTGAAAGAGGTGCAAGCTGCTGTAGTGAGAGAATGAATGGAAAAAGGGAAAGGGGTTTCAAGGACCCCATTTTCCTACTTTTTCCTCATGGGAGGGCTGCAGATAGGCAGTTTCTAGCTCCCCCTGTATAGAGCGTCTAGGCGGGAGATACGGAGGTTGGAGGACTCTGATTGGCTAAAATAGCTGCCTGCGGAAGGTCAGGTGACCGAAGTTTCTGGAACCGAGGCAGGCTATATATAGGAGTGGGAGCGAGGGCGTGGAGTCAGTCGCCTCAGAAGATCAGCCGGAGCGGAGCTTCAGGATGAAGACACTACTTCGCCAGCTGCTGGAGAAGGCTGAAGCTGAAGGTGGAGAGAAGTGGCTGCGGCGCTGTTTGGAGCTGACGGAAGAAGAAGAGACGGAAGAAGGACGGCCGCAAAGAAGAGACTTGCCTGAAGAAAAGAAGAGGACGGCGGAGGGAGAAGCCAGCGGTGACGGAAGAAGAGGCGGAAAGAGAGGCAGGCCGAGCGGAGGACGGCGGGGCAAAAAGGAGGTGTCTGCAGGAGAAAACATGACGGACCAGAATACTACAGGATCGGGACTGGAACAACAAGACAGTGCCGCAACTACCGAAGAGCGGCTGAAGAGAAGAAGGACGCCAAGAAGACAATACAGCCCACCGGTGGAAGAACGGAAGGCTGGAAGAAGGCGGGGAAGTCAAGAAGCAGCGAGAGAAGAAGAGGCGGGTGCAGCGTCATGGCAACATGAAGTAACAGAGGCCGGAGCTGTCGCAGGGAGGTCCACTGCTGGCCTCAGTGGCAGCTGCCGGAGGAGCGATAGAGAAGACAGCCCTTTGTATTGGCCGGCAGAAGAAATGCAGGTTTTGGAAGAACCGGGTACTGCCGGGCCGGGTGAGTTAAATGTGGCTATATTTGAAAACTTGAACCAGTCCTTAAATCTTATAGTCAATTCCCTAAATAGTTTACACAGTAAAGTACAAACGGGGAATGTATCTTCAGTGTGGCAAAACCCGGAGGAGGGGAAATTGGTGCCAGAGAAATCAACAGGTTTCAGGGAGAAAGTACCTGAAATTGTGTTGAAGGAAAGTATGCCCTGTTCACCTTCTCCTCTGGGCTTTCACCTGGGTGCAGGTATTAAAGAAAAGATTTGGAATGGGGAATTCGTGGATATCTTATCCCTACTTCCATCTAGCAAGGAATTCCTAAAGCCGGAGAAAAATGATGAGGATAGGCGAAGACCGGTTGCTAGAACTTTTAGTAACTGGCTGCAGGCGTTCTGCATATTTGCAGGTGTATTGTGTGAAAAACACCCTAGTAAAGCAGTAGGCCTTTTCCATCATGTGGAAATAATTCTTGAGGCATACAAGAATTTTGGAGGTGTTGGTTGGTTCTCATACGATGAATCTTTCCGGCAAAAGTTGTCTGTGCATAAAGAGTTACAGTGGGGTTGTAAAGATGTGGGTCTGTGGCTTAACCTATTAATCCCACAGAGACCACAAATTGCCAGACCAGTAAGTATGGGAACAAATCAGGTCACAAGTTATAAGAAAGGTATATGCTTTGCATTTAATGATTCTAACTGTAAGTGGCTACATAATTGCCGTTTTAGACACGAGTGTGCTTTTTGCGCGGGAGCACATAGCATGTCTAAATGTTTTAAAAAAATGGCAGCCAATACGCAATCAGGAAAAGAGCCATTTCTTAAGGGGCAAACTCCTGGTGAACCTGCAAGAAATGCAAACATGGCTGTGCAAATACCCAGATCAACAGAGGGCCAACATACTTTATGAGGGTTTTGCAGAGGGTTTTAGACTACCTATTTTTGAAGGAAAAGGTTGTATAAAGGTGAGAAATTTAAAGTCAATTGAGGAATTACCGCATATAGTAGAAGACAAAATAAATAAAGAAATTGCAGCGGGTAGGGTTGCAGGCCCATTCTGTAATCCACCATTTAATAACTTTAGAATTTCTCCTTTGGGTATCCTGCCGAAGAAAGAGCTGAATAAATTTAGGCTAATCCATCACTTATCTTTTCCCTTGGGCAGTTCCCTTAATGACCAGATAGACCCGAACGATTGTTCGGTGGAATATGCTTCATTCGAACAGGCGATAGTTTTATTGAGGGAATTGGGCAAGGGAGCACTGCTGAGCAAAGCTGATATTTTGTCAGCATTTAGGTTGTTACCCATTCACCCGAGTTGTTTCAACTCGCTAGGTTTCATGTTCAAAGATAAATTTTATTTTGACATGTTTCTACCTATGGGGTGCTCATTATCGTGTGCATATTTTGAGACATTCGCCACCTTTCTGGAATGGGTCTTGAAAGAAAAATCAGGTTCCAAATATACAATGCATTATCTGGACGATTTTTTATTTCTGGGCCCAAAAAATTCTAGTAGCTGTTTACAGCTATTAAACTCGTTCAGAGATATTTGTGCCCAGTTCAACATCCCACTAGCTGAAGAAAAAACTGTACCCCCTTCTCAAACATTAGAATTTTTGGGAATTTTGATAGACTCAAATAACATGGAATTTAGATTACCTAAGAACAAGTTGGATAAAATTTACAATCTCATCTTAATATTGATTAGGAAGAAAAAGGTTTTGCTGAAAGAACTGCAGAAGCTTTTGGGTAATCTGGCTTTTGCTACTAGAATCCTGCCAGTTGGGAGAATATACTCAAGGCGTATGTATCTTAAAATGGCAGGATTGAAAAGTCCATTTTCGCATATTAGGCTGACTCAGGATATTCGTGAGGATATGCTGATATGGACACATTTTTTACAAACATTCAATGGTAGAACAGTGATCCAAGAAGAATTCATTACAGACTCACAATTCTGTTTGTTCACGGATGCAGCAGGTTCTATCGGGTTCTCTGCCATTTGGAGAAATGAGTGGTGTGCGGAGAGATGGCCGGAAAAATGGAAAGTAAAAGGTCTGTTACAAAACATTGTATTGTTGGAAATATTTCCAGTCATAGTGGCAGTAGAGATTTGGGGACGGAAGTTTCAGAACAGGAGAATCCTATTGAGTACGGATAATAAGGGAGTATTATTCGCAATAAATTGTTTAAATTCTAGATCACAACCAGTTATTTCAATGATTCGATATTTAGTTTCCAGGTGCCTGTTGTATAACATTTGGTTAAAAGCTCGCTATATTCCAGGTAAACTAAATGTTATTGCTGACGCTCTCTCACGTTTACAGATGAGCAAATTCTTCGAACTGGTGCCGGAGGCCAACAAAGTGGGTATGAAATGTCCCGGGCATCTATGGGACTTAGTTTAGTCCAAGAGAATATTCGTAACTCCCTGGCGTACTCAACATGGAAAAGCTATTGCAGCTCCTGGTCACTGTGGTTATCATTCTTACATGAGACCAATGATGGACGGATGGCAATTTCAGAGAGATTGGTATTGTGTTTCCTTGAATCTTTACTTCAAAAGAAATGGTCTTGGTCACATGTTAACAAAACCTTATATGGAGTATCGTATTTTATGAAACTGAAGGGTTTTGAGTCTATATTATCCTTCTTTTCGGTTCAGCAAGCTTTAAAAGGATACAAAAAGAAACAAACTAGGATAAATTATCAAGGCCCAATCTCTGTGAATAACCTAAGAGATATTTGTAAATATGCTGATAGAGTATGTTTTTCAGAATATGAAGCTAAATTGTTGAGAGCAGCATTTTCTGTTTGTTTTTTTGCAGCCTTGTGAATATCAGAATTGGTTCCTAGATCGAAAAGAGATGAGGGTGGTTTGTTATTTGAGGATGTAGTTTTCGAAAAAGATAAATTAAAATTATTTTTGCGCAAGTCTAAGACAGACCAGTCAGGTAAGGGGACATGGATATTACTAAGAAAGTGTACAGTGGAATCCATATGCCCGTTAAAAACATTGAAGACATACTTGGAGGTGAGGCCTGGAAAGGGGTCACGGCTCTTTATTCATAGAGATTCGTCTCCTCTGACTGGGTTTCAGTTTCGAAGGATCTTTGGAAAAATTTTAGCTGTCTTAGGGCTGTGCAATAAAGGTTTATCTTGCCACTCATTCAGAATTGGGGCAGCCACGGCTGCAGCAAACTTAGGAATGGGAGAGGATAACATAAAGAAAATTGGCAGGTGGAAGTCAAATGTCTATCAGAGATATGTCAGATCTAACTATGTGCATTCTAATTCCAGGTAAGAAGTTAATAGTTTGGATCGTTGGGCACTCTTATGTCCGCTGGGCCCACAAAAGAGCTGCAGAAAGAATTTATGGAACCAATCTGGATCTGGACCCAAGTTTATTTGAATTATATTGGTGTGGTAAGGGAGGGATGATCTGGGACAATCTGATGACCGAGCTAGGTAGACTGAGTTATGGTTGGCCATTACCGGACATACTGTTAATCCACCTAGGAGGTAATGACATCGGGAGAATAAAAACAGTGAGCCTATTCTTTAAAATATGTTTTGTTATCAAAAAATGGAAGGCTTTTTCACCTGGTACGGTTGTAGTATTTTCTGAGATCATCCCTCGACTTATTTGGTTGCAAGATAACGTAGGAAAGGTGTTTGAGAAGATGAGGAGAAAAATCAATCATAGAATAGAGAAATTCATGAGTATAGGTTATGGCATATCCTTTAGGCATATGGACTTGGAAGGGGGTATTCCGGGCCTGTATTGGAAAGATGGGATACATCTTTCGGATATAGGTTTGGATATAATGAATTTAGGCTTACAGACAGCTATAGAATTGGCCGCGGGCTGGTGGGGTAGTCAGGAGGTTAGTACCTCCTGACTTAGTGGAGGTGTCTTTATATGGTTAAGTGATAACCCGAGCGTCAAAGCTGGGTAGTTGTGTTATGTATTGCAAAGTTATGCTAATGGTAAAAGTGAAAAAATTATTGATTGATGGATTAATGAGTTAATTAATTTATAAACCAATAAATAAAGGCCGTGGCCAAGTTATTATCCAAGAAAGCTGTCTGGTGTAAGTTATTTATTAAATCTATAATATAGATGCTTGCCATCCCATGAATGGAAAAAGGGAAAGGGGTTTCAAGGACCCCATTTTCCTACTTTTTCCTCATGGGAGGGCTGCAGATAGGCAGTTTCTAGCTCCCCCTGTATAGAGCGTCTAGGCGGGAGATACGGAGGTTGGAGGACTCTGATTGGCTAAAATAGCTGCCTGCGGAAGGTCAGGTGACCGAAGTTTCTGGAACCGAGGCAGGCTATATATAGGAGTGGGAGCGAGGGCGTGGAGTCAGTCGCCTCAGAAGATCAGCCGGAGCGGAGCTTCCCGCCCGCCCAAATATATATTAAGTCACGGCCTTATAAATTTATGTGGTAGGGTCACCTTTTTCGAAAGGGGGACAAAAATATGGAGGTGTCTTTATATGGTTAAGTGATAACCCGAGCGTCAAAGCTGGGTAGTTGTGTTATGTATTGCAAAGTTATGCTAATGGTAAAAGTGAAAAAATTATTGATTGATGGATTAATGAGTTAATTAATTTATAAACCAATAAATAAAGGCCGTGGCCAAGTTATTATCCAAGAAAGCTGTCTGGTGTAAGTTATTTATTAAATCTATAATATAGATGCTTGCCATCCCATGGACATTCTCAGTCTTATTGTCATGTAATCTGGGAGGCAGAGGGATTAAAGAGTGCTTTATTAACAGGTTCAGGCAGTTATGCACATATCATAAAAATAACAGGAAATGGAACTAGCTTGTATAGATCAGTGTTTCTCAACCTTTTTTCATTCACGGCACCCTTTAAAATTATGAACAATCTCGAGGCACCCTTCAAAATTATGGACAGTCTTGAGGCGCCCCATTCTAAATTGTAAAAACGATTCTAATAGTTTTACATATTGCAGCAACATCAATACAGGTAGGGCACCCAATGTTAAAGGTGATTTATTCTTCCAAAGCAAATACTGTACACTTTTGCAAATGAGACCCCAACGCCGATAGAGAGAGGCAAGGGTGGGTCAAACAAGGATGATATGCGGGCAACTGACATCCTACTTATCAAATGGTGATGTCATTGGTCGTTAGGAAGTTGACAGCTAGAAGGTTGTAATGGTGTACAATGATAACCTGTGGCTTTGTGTAACTAAAAGGCAGGTTTCATCCACCCACCAACCTGTATACAATTTTGAGGCAACTTTTAGGCATTTTGCCAAGGCATCCCTCAAAAAAACCTCAGGGCACCCTGATTGAAAATGGCTGGTATAGAGTATAGAAAGTATTACACATACATTTACTGTAAATAGTGACATCTACAGGCCAGAGGTGTGAACACTACACTTAAAGCGGAGTTCCCGCCATGAAAAAAAAATTTCAATAAAAATACCCCCGGGACAGTCAGGGCTAGTACATTCCACAATGGATAGCCTCTGTACTGTCCCGGGTCGCACTTACCTGCAAGAAGAAATACTTATCTTTAAAATTTCTTCTCCAGCGTTGCCGTCTCGGATGTGGGCAGCTGAAGCCAGCGCGATCCTCTTCTACGTCCTCTTCTGTGTCCTCTTCTCCCAGAATGCGCCCGCACCGACCGACCCCGCTCGTCACTTCCGGAGCGGCGCTGCATTCCTCCACAGCTTCTGGGCATGCCCAGAAGCTGTTTAGCAGGGAATGCGGCGCCGCACCGGAAGTGACGAGCGGGGCCGGTGCCGTCGCATTGATTCCTGGGTGCGATGACGTTCAGCTCCCAGGAATCATTGCAAACCGGAAGTGACGGCGCGGGCCGCGGCCGCCGAGGGAGGAAGTGGAAGAAAGGTGAGTATATTTTTCTACAATAACAAGGTAAGTAAAAATAAATAAAAAATCGTAACTATCCATTTCCTTTTCAGGTGACGAAAAGCAAGCGGATGGCCACAAAATCGATTATGTCGATTTTGTGGCCGGAACTCCGCTTTAAGGTTAACTTTTTGTATTTAGGGGGGACGGTTGAATTCACCTTTCCATTCCCTGGATTCCTAACCCCCTGGCTCATGAAGAAACTTAACCCTATTTTCTTTTCGTTTCGATTAACTACAACTACCATTTCATGGTCAGCAGTGTAAAGCTGTGTATACCAATCATTTAGATTTAAGTTTACAATTGCTATAATATCCAAATTTGTTGGTAAGGCCTGTTGAATTTTGTACATAATCAAATGGATTTAAAAACAATAAATAGGGGAAAGGTTGGGAAATGAAGGTAGAACGTCTCAAACTTGTTTTTGACCCAAGGTTGTTTACAATTCTATAATAGTTGTCAACTCTTAGCATGCTGAAAATTACAGATATACAGTATGTATGTATTTTCAGCATTTCTTATTATCATTTTAGTTTAAGAGATTTCCATAGTCTTGTATTTGAATAAGGAAATCATTTGTTTTTAATTTACAAATAAAGGAATTATATACAGTAGCTTTGCTAACATTAAGATATTTAATTTTGCTAAGTCCTCAAGAGGTTCTCCATAAATCTTGGGCATTTTTTATATATACTTCCCATGTGTACTGGGAAAAAATACCAGTTGATTGCAGTGTTCCCATACGTTTTGTAACTTCTGGTTAGTGAATATGGCATTCATTTATAGAAATAAATCACTGATTCTTGGAATTCGTTCGGCACTGGAGTCAAATAGACTTGAATAGAGGCCTTAAATATTTGACATATGTGTTGCTATGGAATCTTCATGTTTCTTTGTTAGGAGTCCAACTGCTTTCTCCAAAGTCCTCCAGAACAAGTCTCACCTCTTTGTCTTCCAAAAAAATTCTGTCCCTTGGTCTGACCACATGCTTCTTTCAAAATCCTACCCTCCCCCTAACATCCTCTACATCATATCCTGTAAAGAACTTTCTCTGCTTAGCTCATAAACCAATCTGACTGGTTCATTTGAATATCAATAGGGGGAGCCTTGCTTCTATACATAGCACATGATCTTAAAAAAATGGAACTATGCAATCTAATTTACAAATACATATGCTATGAAATCAGCTAAATATCCATAGCAACACGACATAGCAGTGATATATTACCACCAACTTTATCTCACTAATGGACTGAAATTTGAGTGCGTGTGTTGCACCATATGCACCATGTTGTATCTTGCAGTAGACTGATATTGATGAGGCACTGGTGGTGGTGGTGGTGGTGGCAGTGTTAGTGGTATTTATAGACATTGAAGTATTATTCTTAGCAACTACTGGTGAAGTTAGTTACCACTTCTGGACCGCCAGCTGCATATATGTTGTGGCAAGGTGGCCTGGCTGCGCAAAATCACGTACTTGTACGTGATTTTGTGCACTAGATCTGGGACGCGCTCGTGCATGCCGCCGGAGTCCTGCTCTCACTGTGATTGAACACAGCGGAAGACAATCAGTGGGTCTGGCGGCTGCCATGGACCCGCTGATCGTTCTGAGGAGAGGCAGAACAGCGGTCTGCCTATGTAAACAAGGCAGACCGCTGTTCTGTCACAGAGGAAAATGGAGATCCTGTGTTTCTACTAGGCAGAAACACGGATCTCTGTTTTCCTCTAGTGCATCCATTCCCCCCACAGTTATAAATCACTCCCTAGGAGCAAACTTAACCCTTTGATCGCCCCATAATGTTAATCCCTTTCCTGCCAGTGTCAATTATACAGTGACAGTACTTTTTTATAGCACTGATCACTGTATTGGTGTCACTGATCCCCAAAAAGTGTTACTTAGTGTCAGATTTTTCCGCCGTAATGTCACACTCCTGCTATAAATCACTGATTGCCACCATTAACAGTAAAAACAATAAAAAAAATAAAAAGTCCATAAATCTATCCATAGTTTGTAGACGTGATAAATTTTGCACAAACCAAACAACATACACTTACTGGAATTTTTTTACCAAAAACATGTAGCAGAATACATATTGGCCTAAATTGATGAAGAAATTCAATTTTTTTACATTTCTTTATTGAATGTGTTTTATAGCAGAAAGCAAAAATATTGTTTTTGTTTTTTTTTCAAAATTGTTGGTCTTTTTTTGTTCATAGCGCAAAAAATAAAAACAGCAAAGGTGATCAAATACCATCAAAAGGAAGCTCTATTTGTAGGAAAGAAAAGACATCAATTTAATTTGGGTACAGCGTAGCACAAACGCACAATTATCAGTAAAAGCAACACAGTGCCAAATTGCAAATAATTGCCTGGTCAGGAAGGGGGTAAAACCTTCCCGGAGCTTTAATGGTTGAAGGCAATAAGGCTATTTCTAATGTTGGCTACTGGTATAGCATGCAGTCAACAGTTATGTTTTTGAGGACCATGGATCAGATAAGCCATGACTATCCTGCGCACCTTCATATTTACAAAGGAGATTACAAAGGGGCTCATACAAAAACTGAGTAGCATATCTAAATTTCTGATCGCTTCTTCTGCTGTTCTCTCCATTAATCATCTACCTTTTATTCATTGCTTCTCCACCTATGTGTTCTATTATAAAAGACTGGCTAAAGGTACAACACAGCAAAAATAGGCATATTTCAATCACTATCATTCTTCGATTTTTTAAATTATATTTTTGCGGGTCCAAAAAAAAATTTGGGAAAAAGAGAAGTCAGCATTTTAGATAGTGTATATTGTGTAGCGTTGCATATATTTGTTTTTAATATGGTCCAACCTGATGCGTCTTAAATAGTTGCAAGCTTTCAACATATTACAGGTGGTCTGTCTTGGGCTCATTTATTTTTATACTTCAAGGATCTATTTAATTGTTAAATATTGCCTTGAAAGATCACTATTTTACAACTTGTAGGACTTGACAGAAAGAATCGAAGGCTAACAATATATGAATCTAAAGAGCAATGCGATTTTGTAGGAAATTAACAGTATCCTTTTGATTTGAAAGCGAACAAAATATTAACAGCTGTGAAAACACAACTTCTGTGCAGTGCTGAATAGAGTCCTTTCAAGCTACTCATTCCGATGAGTGCTGCTGAGGCAGTAATGGCTTCATGCTGTTGAAATGTTTCAAACTAGAATACTAGACCATTTCTGTGTGAATTGTAAGATGGAAACATCCACTTTTACCCAGGTCAATGTTTGGTGGTACCCGCTCACAGAAACTGTTTTAAAGGGCCTTCCTGTCTTGTAAATGTTAAAATATTAGCTTGAAAAATTTTACAAGCAAAATTACACTGCTCTGCTTTACACCAAGTTACAAATCTAAGTGTAAAATATTGTCATAATTTATGAGTCACTGCAAAGCAGAGGTCTATTCTTGAAATACTGTCAAAATGTCTCTTGGGTCAGCTAAAACAGGTATCATGTATTATATATAGTGAATATATTACTTTGGGCGTTTGTTTTTAATCACTGTGGAAAATATAATTAGGATGTAGTAAAAAGAGATAACTATGTTGCATGTATGGCTATTTTGGTCATGCTGCACTAGCATGCTCCTCCAACCATCCTGGATTCCATGACTCCCGTGATCCTGTGGCCCACCTTGGGCTTAGTTCTGCAATGTGACTGGTGTAGTGTACCTTCAAAAAAGCCGCTGGAAATTGCCTAGACTCCTTTTCCCATTACTTGCCCTGCAGCCAGGCACACAGATTTTTATTTTTGGGAAACTGAGATAGGGTTGGGGGAATTTCAGTGGGATACTCCAAAAGAAATAGGTACAAGGTGAGAACAGTGAACTTCCTTTGATAGAGCTGAAGCAGAAGTTCTTGAAAAAGAAAACTGTGGACTTGGTTTTGTAGAAAAAAGCAGTTAAAGCACACATGCTTCTTTCTTTAGAGCAATCAGAGCAGGCTCCCTTCACAAAGAACTAGATAGACTGAGCTCCTCAGGACACCAGCCGATGTCCCCTTTAAAAGTCTCTGAGATCTTCTACAGCAGTCCCTACTCACAAATGTCCTGGGAAAGTTTTGCATGTGACCCCAGGCTAGGTCTTTAGATGACAGTCTCTCTGTCAGCTCTCTGTAGCTCCAGCATCCAGGCTCTCGGGTCACCCATCTAAGGCCTCACAAATAGCAAGAACATGGAGGCGCTGCCCAGAGGGTTCCTCTCCTAGGGGAAAAGACCCAGAAGCTCTATGTCCCAGAATATTTATACAGACTCCCAGTAGCCTTCAGGGCCACCCTCCCTGGGGTTGGCCAAGGCTGTAAAAATATTCATGCTGTTACTTGCATTGCTCCACACTTATGTTCCAGAGGATTCTACTGTTCTCTTGAAGAGAAAGCTATCAAACCAGCAGCATCTGAAAAACTGAACAGACCTAACTAATCACATGCAGCTATACAGATTACAGTGAGTACAACTAAATTTACCTAACACAGCAATTGCAGCCACACACACTGGTTACATAAGAACAAACTACGGTAAATTAACCAAACCGCAGAAATACAGCTCAACTGAACACAGTGAGCCAGAACTAAAGCTGGCTATACAGTATACAATTCTCTTGTACATTTTTCCTTTAGATTTACCAAACCCATATAATATGAGGTCAAACCTAAACACTTTCAATTTGTATGCAATCAGGCAAGCACTTGCACTACATAATTTAAGGTAAATCTAAAGGAAATTGAACAAGAAAATTGCATAATGTATGGCTAGCTTAACTCTACCTAATCCCTGCCCTATCTAGGAGGGTGATACACTGCTAACAAACTTCTGACCGACACAGTGATCACACAGAAAAATGAGAAACTCTATCCTTGCTTCCTGTTTCTGGTTTCATATATATATAGTTACATAGGTAATCTGATTAAAAAAAGGCATAAGTCTATCTGGTTGACCCAACAGGAAAAAAAACACTTTCCTCTACATGTAAAGAATGCCCTCTTGTCCTCTGTGATGACCTCAAAGTGAATAACCAAGCTCACTATATGGACCCCTTATGTATTTATACATGTTGATCAAATTCCCCCTTAATCTCCTCTTCTTAAGAGAGAATAAATTCAGTTCCTCTAATCTTTTCTCATAGCTGAGTTCCTCCATGCCTCTTATCAGTTTGTTTGCCCTTCTCTGCACTTTCTCCATTTCCCCAATATCCTTTTTGAGAACTGGTACCAAAACTGAACTGCATATTCCAGATGAGGTCTTACTAATGATTTTTACAGGGGCAAAATTATATCTCTCTCTCTCTCTCTGGAGTCTATACCTCTTTTGATACAAAAAATTATTTTGCTCGCAAACCACAGCTTGATATATATATATATATATATATATATATATATATATATATATATATATATACTGTATATGTAGTACCCTCCTAGGTAGGTGCTAGGAAAACCCATAATGGGGGCCCTGCCTGCTTATTGTTCAGCTAGGCTGTCATGTGTTCCCAGGTGTGCCTGTTGAGCTTGGGGAGTCTCCCCACTGTGTCCAATGAGGGCTCTTATTTGGCAGTGGAGGAAACCTGACCAATAGCACACCAGGGCTTGTATCTATCCCAGAGGGCAGAATCTACCACAATGCATCCTGGGATGGGGTATAAGTCTGAGGGGAGCACATGACAGGGTGTCTTTGGTGGGAAGCAGAGTCCCAGGAGGAGGGTGACGGCTGTCTCTCCTCCTGTCAGCGCTAGAGAAGGTGTCCTTGGCGGTTGGCCTGAAGGACAAAAGGTTGAGCTGAGCTGCAGAGAGGGACCCAGTGTTCAGAGGACCGAGTGGAGCTGCCGGGGTAGAAGTTTCCAGTAAAGCAGTGTCCTGAGTACTGTAAACTGCCCAGGGGTCTGCCTAGGATAGGGGACCACTCCAGAAGGTCGGAGGGATCCAGGAGCCAGCTAACCAGTAGAGGGGGCTTGGAAAGGGGGTGCCAGTGATTAAGCCCTGAAGATAAGTGTGTGTGTGAAATATGGTGCCGGTGTCGGCCCTGAAGTGTTAAGCAATGCTGCAGTCTTACAAGTAGCTACCTCAGTGAAGAGGGGTAAAGGAAGCTTTAAATAGGACTTTGTGCCACATGAAAGTGTCAGAAGTCAGTTCAGCGTTAACAGACAGCAAGTCAGCGTTAACCAGCGTCAACCGGCATTGACCGGCATCTAGCCAGCGTTAAGTCAGTTGTCCCACTCAAATTGTGTATAGTTGAGCCAGAGGAGTATCCCACTCATCCCTTCTCCCATCCAAGTCCAAAATAAATACAAAAAACCCAAAGATGTCTCAGTGCTCACACACACTTGGAGAACATGCTGAAATGTGCTGTTGGTAGTGCATCTGGAAAGTATTCACAGAGCTTCACTTTTTCACATTTTGTTATGTTACAGCCTTATTCCAAAAATTCATTATTTTCCTCAGAATTCTACAAACAACAATACCCCATAATGGCAATGTGAAAGAAGTTTGTTTGAAATCTGTGCAAATTTATTGAAAGAGAACCCCAAAAAATTACATGTACATAAATATTCACAGCCTTTGCTATGACACTTAAAATTGAGCTCAGTTGCATCCTGTTCCCACTGATCATCCTTAAGATGTTTCTACGACTTGATTGGAGTCCACCTGTGGTAAATTCAGTTGATTTAAAATGATTTGCAAAAGGCACACCCCTGCTTATATAAGGTCTCACTGTTAACAGTGCATGACAGAGCACAAACCAAGCGATGAAGTCCAAAAGAGACAAGGTGGTCAATGCTAAACCCGGAAACAAACAGAGGCATTCGAGGCAGTGGCTGGGACGCAAGCCGACCGGCACAAACAGAACAGGGAAAGGAATACATGAGGGAGCTGCAGATCCCCTGAGGATATTTTCCCAACATCCGTGATTTATACTGCTGAATTGCCCAGTGACAGGAGGGCACAACAAAGAGTAAGAGGCAAACTGTTATCCTTAGTGTGTGTTTTTACTGAATAAACAATATTTCACTATTGGAGGCTATTTTTCCTATCTTTATATGTACGGACTATATGGTCCACCTCGAGTAACATAGGAGCAGGATATACAAAGTACCGAGGAGAGGTCTGATCCACCCAGTTAAAGGGATCACATGCGCTGGAGGTCCTTGTGACCTGTGGAAAGCTGGTAAGAGGCCACGTGTGACACACCCCAGCACTTGGAGCACTTTTAAAAGAAAGAATCAAAGATCACAAAACGCACAATTTGGTTGCATGAATTACCCAGAATCTTAGAGACTTTCTTCACATTTTTTGAGCACTACTATTTTATTCTATTTATTATATTGTATGTGAATATCATTTATTGGTGGAGATATTATTAAGCATCTCTATAATACATATTAATTTTTTTGGGAAAATCAAGGTCAGCATTTGCACTTTAATTAAGTTTATGCACTATATGCACTATTTAGGCAATATGCACCAATAAGCACTTTTCTGTCTGTTACACCTAAGTAATAATATTATATTTATATAATTTATACACTAGTAAATGATAACACTTGGGACATAAATATAAGCACCTTGATACTTAATAAGCATATCTTTTAATGCACGTGTTTTATATATATTATATTTTGTAATTTTTCTATATATAATTTTTTACTAAATACGTGACAATCTAGTATTTACATCCAGCAAAAGATCACCAGCGCCTTTTTACCCATTTTTCATACAGATCTTGGTAAGAATAAAGAACATTTATGCAGCATTGATGGTCCCGATAAACACAGTGGCCTCCATCATTCATAAATAGAAGAAGTTTGGAACCACCTAGACTCTTCCTAGAGTGGGTCGCCCACCCAAACTGAGCCATTGGGGGAGAAGGGCCTTAGTCAGGGAGGTGACTAGGAACCTGATGGTCACTCTGACAGAGCTCCAGCAATTCTCTGTGGAGAGAGGAGAAACTTCCAGGAGAATAATCATCTCTGCAGCACTCCACCAATCAGGCCTCTATGGTAGAGTGGCCAGACGGAAGCCCATTACAGCCCATCTGGAGTTTGCCAAAAGGCAACTGAAGAACTCTCAGGCCATGAGAAACAAAATTTGCTAGTCTGATGAAACAAAGGTTGAACTATTTGGCCTGAATGCAAAAGCATCATGTCTGAGGGAAACCAGGCACCACTCATCACCTGGCCAATACCATCCCTACAATGAAGCATGGTGGTGGCAGCATCTTGCTGGGGGGGACGGTTTTACAATGGCAGGAACCGGGAGTCTAGTCAGGATCAAGGGAATAATGAATGCAGCAATGTACAGAGACATCCTTGATGAAAACCTGCTCCTGAGCGCTCTGGACCTCAGACTGTGGCGAGTGTTCATCTTGCAACAGGACAATGACCCTAATCACACAGCCAAGATAACTAAGAAGTGGCTATGGGACAACTCTGTGAATGTCCCAGCCAGAGTCCAGACTTGAGCCCAATTGAACATCTCTGGAGAGATCTAAAAATGGCTGTGTGCCGACTCTCCCCATCCAACCTGATGGAGCTTGGGAAGTCCTGCAAAGAAGAGTGGGAGAAACTGCATTTGTCAAACATATATAACAAAATCCTTTCAGTGGTATAGTTAACAACCAAAATCACTTGTCTTTTCATATGTATTTTCAATTAATTATTACTAATGAGTTTTGCTTGTTCATTACAATTTATGATATGTACCTCAAGGGACACGTGTAACTCTGATCAAACCTGATCAAACCTCTGATTTGTGAGGAGGTGACCCAAGGTCTGCTTAGCCGACATGCATTTGCCCCAAAAATCACCAATTATATGGTGTTTGTATATGTATTTATTCATATGGGAGGAGGATGCTAGCTACAGTTCCTAATCAATTTTCTACCATTCTTCACAATTTATGTGCTTTGAAATGTGCTCAGAAAAGGTGAAGAATTATCATAAAAGAAAGGAAAAATATAGATTTTGCTGGTAAGGCATTTTAAGATTTGAATGTTGTTGTTATTTAAAGTTTTGGAGGCTCTGTACACAGAGACCAGGCCCACGTGAGCTTCTGGGAATGAAAAAAAATGTTATACAGAAATTGAGGGATCCTAGGGTGTTTATATTTTTTTTAACAGATCAAACAATTATAAAGTAAAATTGCAAGTATAATTTGAAAAACCACAAAGTAAAAATACACCATGAACATACATCTGGACTTTAGTATAGCATTAAGAGAAAACAACAATTTTAGTTGTTTTAAAGATTAGAAAGAGGCAGCAATTACATATGTAAAGTTGAAGGAAATATGCTTAAACCACATCATCACAGTGGTATGTGATTTGTCTATCAGCCTAACAAGTACATCAACAAAGCAAAACAGTAAACAAATGTTTGTATTTACTGTATATTTATTACTTTATTACTTTATTTATAACTTAGTTCGTAGGGTTCAATATGGAGTTTGCCCACCCTTGCAGCTATAACAGCTTCAACTCTTCTGGGAAGGCTGTCCACAAGGTTTAGGAGTGTGTCTATGGGAAAGTTTAACCATGTGCAGGCCAGTCAAGTTCCTCTACCCCAAACTCACTCATCTATGCCTTTATGAACCTTCCTTTGTGCACTGGTGTGCAGCCATGTTGGAACAGGAAGGGGCCATCCCCAAACTGTTCCCACAAAGTTGGGAGCATGAAATTGCCCAAAATGTCTTGGTATGCTGACGCCTTAAGAGTTCCTTGTCACGGAACCATGAACCAGACGTACAACAACAGATAAGTGAAAATAAGAAGGCTTTATTGAAAATCAAGCTGTAAAGCAAAAGTCCAAACGGATGGCAAAACCGAAGCAGAGTCTTGCGAAGCCAGAGGTCAGGAGCCAGGAGGGTAGTCAGACGAAGCCGGGATCAGGAACCAGCAGGGTAGTCAGACGAAGCCAGGATCAGGAACCAGCAGGGTAGTCAGGCGAAGCCAGGATCAGGAACCAGCAGGGTAATCAGACGAAGCCAGGATCAGGAACCAGAAGCAGCAGCAGTCTTAGAAGCATGTGAACACAGGAGGACCAAGCAAGGAACTGAAGCCACAGACCTCCTATATATATGAGCTAGGCATCCAGCTCCTCCCAGTGGGAAGGAGGAGCCGCAGAGTGGGAGGCTACAAGAAACCCAGAAACCAAGATGGCCGCCAGCACATGTCAAACGAAGGAGAACAGCAAGAAGGTAAGACCATGACAGTACCTCCCCCTCAAGGGCCCCTCCTCCGCGGAGTAAAGAACGGTTTCTGAGGGAAGCATGCGTGGAAGGCACGGAGCAAGGCAGGAGCATGGACATCTGCGGAGGGAACCCAGGAACGCTCCTCTGGACCATAACCACGCCAATGAACCAAAAACTGCACCCGACCGCGGACCAGGCGTGAGTCCAGGATATTGCTCACCTCATACTCCTCACGATTGCCCACTTGGACCGGACGAGGCCGAGGAACCGAGGAAGTGAAACGATTACACACCAGTGGCTTCAACAGGGAGACATGAAACACGTTGGAGATCCGCATGCCAGGAGGAAGCGCAAGGGCATAGGCTACCGGGTTTACCCTGCGAAGCACTCGGAAGGGACCAACAAAGCGAGGCGCCAGCTTGGGAGTGGGCACTCGAAGGTTGAGGTTGCGGGTGGACAACCATACACGGTCTCCGGCCTGGTAGGAAGGAGCAGGCGCTCGTCTGCGATCAGCCTGGAGTTTCTGGCGCTGCGCAGAGACCTCAAGGGACTTCTGGATCTGTACCCAAGAAGCACGTAGGACGGAAAGGTGATCCTCCACAGCCGGAATATCCTGGGGAGAGAATACCTCCGGTAACACGGCAGGTTGGAACCCATAATTGGCCATGAAGGGAGACATCCCAGAGGAAGAGTTCACCGCCGTGTTCCTGGCAAACTCAGCCCAAGGCAGGAGGTCAACCCAATTGTCTTGGTGATCGGAGACATAGCAATGAAGGAATTGCTCCAAGGCCTGATTGGATCGTTCTGCGGCCCCATTGGACTGAGGGTGGTAGGCCGAGGAGAAGGAGAGATGAATCTCCAACTGGGAGCAAAAGGCGCGCCAGAACCTGGACACAAACTGACTCCCCCGATCCGACACAATCTCCTTGGGCAAACCGTGCAACCGGAAAACCTCCCTGGCAAAAATCGAGGCCAACTCCTGTGCAGAGGGTAACTTCTTGAGAGGAACACAGTGGCACATTTTGGAAAACCGATCCACAATCATGAGAATGACCGTATGGCCTCGGGATGCAGGGAGGTCCACAATGAAATCCATCCCCAGGTGTGACCATGGGCGCTCCCCGGTGGCTATGGGTTGCAGAAGGCCCAACGGAAGGTGCCGAGGGGACTTACTCTGGGCACAAACGGAGCATGCCGCTACATATGCGGTGATGTCGGAACGTAGGGAAGGCCACCAGAACAGACGTGAAACAGCCCAGGACAGCTGATTCTTTCCAGGATGCCCCGCGGTCTTGGAGTTATGGTAGGTTCGCAACAACCGAGTGCGCAACTCCTCAGGCACAAAACATCTGCCGTTGGGTCTCCCAGAGGGAGCACCAGATTGAGCCGCCAAAATCTGCTCACCCAGGGGAGAGGTCAGGCTGGTGCAAATGGCGGCCAGGACCTGATTCGGAGGTATGACCGAAGTCGGAATCGACTCCTCCCTGGACAGGTCGGAGTACTGCCATGATAAGGCATCCGCCCTGATGTTCTTGGAACCGGGTAGGTAGGAGACCACGTAATTAAAACGTGACAAGAACAGAGCCCATCTGGCCTGACGTGGTGTCAATCTCTTGGCCTCAGAAAGGTAGGTCAGATTCTTGTGGTCCGTCAGGATGAGGACCGGAACCACCGAACCCTCGAGCAAGTGCCTCCATTCCTTAAGGGCCTGCACGATGGCCAATAACTCCCTGTCACCAATCTGATAGTTGCACTCCGCGGAAGACAGTTTCCGGGAGTAAAACCCACAAGGAAGCAGAGGACCCTCTGGTGTTCTACGCTGAGACAGAAGGGCGCCTACTCCCGTCTCAGACGCGTCCACCTCGAGGACAAAAGGCAACCCAGGGTTGGGATGCGACAGAATCGGAGCCGACACAAAGGCGGACTTTAGAGCCTCAAAAGCTCGGATGGCCTCGAGCGGCCAGACCTGGGAATTACTGCCCTTCCTGGTCAAATCCGTGAGAGGCTTGGCTAGCATGGAAAAGTCCCTGATGAACTTCTGATAATAATTGGCGAAGCCCAAAAAGCGCTGCAGGGAGCGAAGACCACTGGGCTGGGGCCACTGTAAGACAGCCGAAACCTTCTCAGGATCCATGGAGAACCCCTCAGCGGAAATGTTGTAACCTAAGAAGGTTACCTGGGATCGGTGAAATTCGCATTTCTCAAGCTTACCGAACAGCTTGTTCTCTCGTAACCGTTGCAACACTCGTCTGACATCCAGAATGTGGGTCTCCATGGATTCAGAATATACCAAGATGTCATCCAAATAGACCACCACACACTGCTGCAACAGGTCACGGAAAACATCGTTGATGAATTCCTGAAAGACTGCGGGCGCATTGCACAACTCAAAGGGCATAACCAAGGATTCATAATGACCGGTCCTGGTGTTAAACGCGGTCTTCCACTCATCGCCCGCCTTGATCCTTACGAGGTTATATGCCGCCCTCAGGTCGAGTTTGGTAAAGACCGTGGCCCCTTTAAGGCGATCGAACAGCTCGGAAATCAAGGGTATCGGGTAAGCGTTCTTGATCGTGATGCGATTGAGACCCCTGTAATCGATGCAAGGCCTCAACTCACCGCCCTTCTTTTTCACAAAGAAAAATCCAGCCCCTGCCGGGGACGAGGATTTGCGAATGTGTCCGCGTGAAAGCGCCTCCTTCACGTACTCCTCCATGGCCTCATTCTCCGCTACCGACAGTGGATAGACCTTGCCACGAGGAGGAACGGCACCAGGTTGTAACTCGATGGCACAATCGTATGGGCGGTGCGGAGGGAGGGCAACCGCGCGCACCTTATCGAATACATCCCGGTACTCCTCGTATTCAGGAGGCAACAGAGAGTCCGAGGAAGTACACAGCAACTTGACAGGCCCATGGATGCAACTAGCCCCACACTGTGGTGACCACGAGAGGATCTCGGCCGATCTCCAATCGAAAGTCGGATTATGCTTCTGGAGCCAGGGGTACCCCAAGACCACCGAGTAGTGTGGAGACGAAATAACCTGGAAGCAGACCGACTCTTTGTGAACAGCACCAATGGCTATCCCCACTGGAAGGGTCTCATGAGTCACGTGTGGCGGCAGAAGGGGTCTGCCGTCTATCGCCTCAAGAGCCAGTGGAGAACCTCGGGCCTGCAGAGGAATGGAATTGGCGGCAGCGAACACACTATCAATGAACAAACCACCAGCACCAGAGTCCACCAACGCCTGGGTCGTCACTGAGCCCCTGACCCAGGAGAGGACAACAGTGATCAGTGGTTTGTCAACACGGGAAACCGGGGACGAGGAGACTCCACCCAAGATCTGCCCCCGTCAGGATCTCAGGTGCGAGCGTTTCCCGGACGGTTCGGACATGCCAACCGAAAATGCCCACCGAGACCACAGTACATGCATCGGCCCTCGCGTCTCCGGAGTACCCTCTCCCCCTCGGACAGGCGAGCAAAGCCCAGCTGCATGGGTTCATCCCCAGCCAAGTCATCCCCAGGAGGCGTGGGAGGAGAGGGAGGCACGGGTGGGACAGCAAAGGTAGGCGCCAATCTGTTAGGAGGCCTCCGCAGACTCTCCTTAAAGGAAGGTCTCTCCCTGAGCCTGGTGTCAATCAAAATCAGGAAAGAAATAAGAGACTCGAGCTCCACTGGTAGGTCCTTAGCTGCAACCTCATCCTTCAAGGCATCCGAGAGACCATGAGAGAAAGCAGCGACCAGAGCCTCATTATTCCAGCCCACCTCTGCTGCCAGGGTACGAAACTCAATGGCGTATTCAGCTACGGATCGTGAACCCTGTCTGATGGACATAAGGAGCTTTGCAGCAGAGGCAGCACGAGCCGGCACATTGAATACCCTCCGAAGAGAAGCAACAAAACCGGAAAACTCGGCAACCACCGGATTGTTGTTCTCCCATAAAGGGCTGGCCCAGGCCAAGGCCTTGTCCGAGAGCAGTGAAATTAAGAAGCCCACCTTTGATCTCTCAGTAGGAAAGGCATGTGGCAGCAACTCGAAATAAATGCCCACCTGGTTGAGGAAACCTCGGCACTGAGTAGGCTCTCCCCCAAAGCGCTGTGGAAGGGGGGCAGAACCGGTCATACCCCGAAACACCGCTGGCGCAACAACCGGAGCGGCAGTAGGAGCGGGCCCAGGAGCGACAACCGACCCATCGGCAACGAGAGCGAAATGAGCCGTGCGTTCAAGCAGGATTTGCAACACCACGGCGAACTGACCCAACAGGTGATCCTGCTGATCAAGTCTGGCAACCAGCGTGGGTAGCGAGGATGGCCCTGTACCGTCAGAATTCATGGCTTGGTCCTAATGTCATGGAACCATGAACCAGACGTACAACAACAGATAAGTGAAAATAAGAAGGCTTTATTGAAAATCAAGCTGTAAAGCAAAAGTCCAAACGGATGGCAAAACCGAAGCAGAGTCTTGCGAAGCCAGAGGTCAGGAGCTCCTCCCAGTGGGAAGGAGGAGCCGCAGAGTGGGAGGCTACAAGAAACCCAGAAACCAAGATGGCCGCCAGCACATGTCAAACGAAGGAGAACAGCAAGAAGGTAAGACCATGACATTCCTTCACTGGAACTAAGGAGCCAAGCTCAACCCCTGAGAAACAACCCCACATCATAATCCTCCCCTTCACCAAATGATTTGGACGAGTGCACAAAGCAAGGTCCATAAAGACATAGATGAGCGAGTTTAGGGTGGAGAAACCTGACTGATCTGCATAGAGTCCTGACCTCAACCCGATAGAACAACCTTTGGGATGAATTAGAGTGGTAACTGCAAGTCAGGCCTTCTTGTCCAACATCAGTGCCTGACCTCACAAATGTGCTTCTGGAAGAATGGTCCACCATTCCCAAAGACGCACTCCTAAACCTTGGAAACCAAAAATGGCAACATTTACTGTGACATACTGAAGCAGAGCACGATCCCCTCCCTTCGGAGACTGGGTCGCAGGGCAGTATTCCAACATAATAACGACCCCAAACACACCTCCAAGACGACCACTGCCTTGCTAAAGAAGCTAATGGTAAAGGGGATGGACTGGTCAAGCATGTCTCCGGACCTAAACCCTAGGTGTGTAGGTGTGATATGTAGACCACCTGGTCAAGTTAAAGAACTAGATGATCTACTAGTTGAAGAAATAGCTAAAATGACAATGAAAGGAGAAGTTATCATTATGGGAGATTTCAATCTTCCAGATATAAACTGGAAAACCAAAATAGCAAGTTCTACCAGGAGTACAGATATTCTAAATTCCCTACTGGGGTTGTCTCTGCAACAAGTGGTTGAGGAGCCAACCCGGAGGGAGGCCATTTTGGACTTGGTATTCACAAATGGGGATTCGGTATATGATGTCATTGTAGGCGAAACCTTGGGATCTAGTGATCACCAGTCAGTGTGGTTTAATATAAGAACTGTGAAAGAATCACACCACACAAAAACAAAAGTTTTAGATTTTAGAAAAACAGACTTTTCAAAAATGAAATTAGTCATAAATGAGTCCTTATCAGACTGGAACGGATTACATGGAGTCCAGGAGAAATGGGACTACTTAAAAGGTGCACTATTGAAGGCAACAGAAAATTGCATTAGACTTGTCAGTAAAAGCAAAAAAAGGAAGAGACCACTGTGGTACTCAGCAGAAGTGGCCCAAATCATTAAAAATAAAAAGCTAGCATTTTGTAATTATAAAAAAACCCAGAGCAATGAAGATAAGGAAATCTACAAGATTAGGCAGAAAAAGGCCAAGCAAGTTATAAGAACTTCTAAAGCGCAGGCAGAAGAAAAACTAGCTCAGTCTATGAAAAAGGGGGATAAGACATTCTTCAGATATATAAATGAAAAAAGGAAATTAAAACAAGCAATAACTAAATTAAAAACAAAGGACGGAAGGTATGTAGAAGAGAATAAAGGGCTAGCCGACTGCCTTAATGAATACTTCTGTTCAGTTTTTACAGAAGAAAAAGAAGGAGAAGGACCTCCACTTGAAAGGATGACTAATGAATCGTTTGATGCATGTGTCTTTACAGAGGAAGACGTTCTAAGATTGCTGTCTAAAGTGAAGACAAATAAGTCACAGGGTCCTGATGAGATACACCCAAAATTATTAAAAGAGCTTAGTGGTGAGCTGGCAAAACCATTAACAGATTTATTTAACCAATCATTAGTAACAGGAGTCGTCCCGGAAGATTGGAAATTGGCAAATGTCGTGCCCATTCACAAAAAAGGTAGTAGGGAGGAATCAAGCAACTATAGACCAGTGAGTCTGACATCAATAGTAGGCAAATTAATGGAAACCCTATTAAAGGATAGAATTGTGGAACATCTTAAATCCCATGGATTGCAAGATGAAAAACAACATGGGTTTACTTCAGGGAGATCATGTCAAACAAATCTTATAGATTTTTTTGACTGGGTGACTAAAATAATAGACGGTGGAGGTGCAGTAGACATTGCATATCTAGATTTTAGTAAGGCTTTTGACACTGTCCCACATAGAAGACTTATCAATAAACTACAGTCATTGAACATGGACTCCCATATTGTTGAGTGGATTAGGCAGTGGCTGAGTGACAGACAACAGAGGGTTGTAGTCAATGGAGAACATTCAGAACAAGGTCATGTTAACAGTGGGGTACCTCAGGGATCTGTACTGGGACCAATTTTGTTTAATATCTTCATAAGTGATATTGCAAAAGGCCTCGATGGTAAGGTTTGTCTTTTTGCTGATGACACAAAGATATGTAACAGGGTTGATGTTCCTGGAGGGAAATGCCAAATGGAAAAGGATTTAGGAAAACTAGAAGAATGGTCAGAACTCTGGCAACTGAAATTTAATGTGGATAAGTGCAAGATAATGCACCTGGGGCGTAAAAACCCAAGGGCAGAATATAGAATATTTGACACAGTCCTGACCTCAGTATCTGAGGAAAGGGATTTAGGAGTAATTATTTCAGAAGACTTAAAGGTGGGAGGACAATGTAATAGAGCAGCATGAAATGCCAGCAGAATGCTTGGATGTATAGGGAGAGGTATAAGCAGTAGAAAGAGGGAAGTGCTTATGCCGCTGTACAGAACACTAGTGAGACCTCACTTGGAGTATTGTGCGCAGTACTGGAGGCCATATCTCCAGAAGGATATAGATACTCTAGAGAGAGTTCAGAGAAGAGCTACTAAACTAGTACATGGATTACAGGAAAAAACTTACCAGGAAAGGTTAAAGGACCTTAACATGTATAGCTTGGAAGAAAGAAGAGACAGAGGGGATATGATAGAAACCTTTAAATACATAAAGGGAATCAACTCGGTAAAGGAGGAGAGCATATTTAAAAGAAGAAATACTACCACAAGAGGACACCGTTTTAAACTAGAGGGGCAAAGGTTTAAAAGTAATATGAGGAAGTATTACTTTACTGAGAGAGTAGTGGATGCATGGAATAACCTTCCTGCAGAAGTGGTAGCTGCAAATACAGTGAAGGAGTTTAAGCATGCATGGGATAGGCATAAGGCTATCCTTCATATAAGATAGGGCCAAGGACTATTCATAGGATTCAGATATATTGGGCAGACTAGATGGGCCAAATGGTTCTTATCTGCCGACACATTCTATGTTTCTATGTTTCTATTAAGCATCTGTGGGGCATCCTCAAACGGAAGGTGGAGGAGCGCAAGGTCTCTAACATCTACCAGCTCCGTAATGTCATCATGGAGGAGTGAAAGAGGACTCCAATGGCAACCTGTGAAGCTCTGGTGAACTCCATGCCCCATGCTCAGTGCTGGAAAATAATGGTAGCCACAAAAAATATTGACACTTTGGGCCCAATTTGGAAGTTTCCACTTAGGGGTGTACTCACTTTTGTTGTCAGTGGTTTAGACAATAAAGGCTGTGTGTTGAGTTATTTTGAGGGGACAGAAAATTTACACTGTTATACAAGCTGTACACTCATTAATTTACATTGTAGCAAAGTGTCATTTCTGCAGTGCTGTGACATGAAAAGATATAATAAAATATTTACAAAAATGTGAGGGGTGTACTGTATGAATTTCACTTTTTGAATTGAATTACTGAAATAAATTAATTATTTGATGATATTCTAATTTTATGAGATGTGCCTGTGTATTTACTGTATATATATATATATATATATATATATATATATATATATATATATATATTGTGACAGGAAGTCAGGTAAATCTGTGGATGTAGTCACAGACAGGAGATACATTGCCACCTGGGGTAGAAAATTCACCAATTACTATAGGGTGTCGGCCGAAAAGGTAGCCAGGACGGCTTAAGGAAGTTGAAAGGCCTTCAGCTGTTCGGAATGAGGAAGTTAAGGCCTCTATAATTTGTCCAAAGGAAGTCTATTGATAGCTGCCTCCTGACGCTGTGTGAGCTGGGGAGAGGAGGACAGTCAGATGTGTGCCTCCCGACGCTGTGCGTAACCTGGGAGAAGGATTGCTGCCTCCTGACACTGTGTGAAGCTGGGGAGAGGAGGACAGTCAGATGTGTGCCTCCCGACGCTGTGTGAGCATGGGAGAAGACCTCCTGGAGCGATGTGCGCTGAGGAGGGTAAAAAGTGTGAAGACTTCTCAAGGTGAGAAAATGAACTATTTCTATGTGGAAGAAATAAATGAACTGTTTGCTATGTGAAGAGACAAGCAAAGGGACATGTTCAATGTGAAGAGGAAAAGGGACATGTTCAATGTGAAGAGGAAAAGGGACATGTTCAATGGACATTTGTTGTGTGAAGAAAAAACATGGACTATTGAGTGTCTGCTGTAGGATCAGCAAAGTTTGCCCAACAGTAGGTTGGAGACAGACTCCGTAGGTAGGTTCCTGTATGTGAGAAGGTAGCCGCCCACAGTGGCAAGGATTTATTTTGTGTTTTATCTTTATTTTGGATGTTTTTGAGGCTTGCACTTGTGTGAAGTAAATTGCAAGAATAAACCAAACTGTTGTTTGCAACCACTTCTCGGCTATCTCCCTGTGTAAACGCACCCCCCCCCAAGGGGTCATCCATACCCGCCACCGAGCTAATCCCCACAATATATATATATATATATATATATATATACACACACACACACTATATTACCAAAGTATTGGGACACCTGCCTATACACATGAACTTTAATAGCATTTCAGTCTTAGTCCGCAGGGTTCAATATTGAGTTGGCAAAGAATGCCAACCACGTCATGGACTGGGGGAACCCAACACTGTTTTTTCTTTATTATTTTTTATCTGCACTTTTTTTTATTGTTCAGCTGTCGTTGATGAGTGTTGATGACCCCGCTCCCTAACAACCAGCTTACACTTCGCCATGATTGGGCAAAGCTTTGCCCAATCAGGGCTCATGATGCACTGTGCATTGCTTAGTGTATTGCAGGGTGTTCATTCATGTTCGCTCGTGTTCATGGGAGTGAACAGCCGAACAGGCAAATGTTCGACCCAAACTCATGTTTGGGCCGAACCGTTCACTTATTCCTACGTATCAGCAAGAATACTGTAGCAAAAGTGATACAAAAAATGTAACAAAGATGGAACTGCAACCCCCTTACAGAGATGTCCTGGCCATTCACAGAAGTTAACACCTCAAAAGGAGTGTCTTCTAAAGAAAGAGTTGAAGAAAATCATCACCATGCAAGTTCACTGCAGTTAGCTAAAGAAGCAAAAAGCCAAATTGGGGTGATTGTTTCCCGTGACATAATACGCAGTACAATGCAGAGAAATGGCATGCATGGGGGTCATCCATGAAGGAAGCCTCTCCTAAAGCTCATGCACAAAAAACCCGCCTAGAATTTGTCAGGGCCCATGCTGAAAAAGAAGACTACTGGGATTCTGTACTCTGGAGTAATGAGACCAAGATAAATGTTTTTGGAACTGATGGCTTTAAAACTGTATGGCATTGCAAAGGTGAGGAGCACAAAGAAAAAATGCATGGTACCTACAGTGAAACATGGTTTTGGCAGTGTTCTTCTGTGGATCTGCATGAGTGCTGCTGGTGTCAGGGAACTGCATTTCATTGATGGTATTGTGATGGTGTTCACCATCACTGGAATTTAAGGACAGATGGGTGATGGGTTGAATTGCTTCATATTTGTCAGCAAGGTCAATTGTTCCCTTTGCCATGAGGTCTCTGAGCAGGAAGTCCACTCCTAATATGGTCATCCCAGGAAGTTCTGAGGAGACGGACTGTCTAAGGTGGCTCTCCATTCATCTATTGTCAGGTGTGATAATGACCTCACCTGTTGTCTGCTAAGGGATGTATTGACACTCAGAGTAATGTGTATTGAGGACTCATTAGGGAACCATTGTTCTGTGTCTGACTATTGTGTACATTGATTGCCCCTGGGGCTTCTGTCTCCTTGCATTGGTCAAAGCTATCTGACCAATCCCTGTTGACTCATTTTCAAGTCCTCATTTGCATGGCAGTCCTTCTGGTCAATCTATCTGACCAATCACTGATGACTCATTTTCAATTCCTCATTTGCATGGCTAAAAGAGGACCTGAATGGGAACTGCAGGTACTTTGCAATTGACCAATGGGAGGGCGGTTGTTGGGGGCAGGATGTTCCAAATTCTGTATAAAAGTGTGCTGTGTTCTTCCAATAAATGTCTTCCTGTTTGAACTTACATACAGCCTTGCTTGGTGTTTGTTCTAATGGATTCCGAACGGCACACAGCTGTAGTTCGGATCCCGGATCCTTGGTTGACCGAACCTTCAGACGTTGCGATCTGCAAGCTGACTGATTAGAAACAGAGGAGTGTCGGGAGAGCGGACAGAGCGAGCAAGGGTCTCGTCACAGGTATCATTAATTCACAGATATACTGCTCTATATTAAATAAAAGATGCTACCATCACTTTGTGCCCTTGGTCGTTGTGCACTTTCCTAACATGATAATGATCCAAAACACACATCTAAGGCCACTGTTGCATTTCTGAAGAAGAACATGGTAAAAGTTATTCAGTGGCCAAGTATGTCTCCTGATC
This sequence comes from Pelophylax lessonae, assembly GCF_965119305.1. Classification (NCBI taxonomy): domain Eukaryota; kingdom Metazoa; phylum Chordata; class Amphibia; order Anura; family Ranidae; genus Pelophylax; species Pelophylax lessonae. The sequence continues at coordinate 535,639,939 of NC_138768.1, read as the reverse complement.
TGAACCCAATTGGGAGGGGGGGGGGGTTGATGTCCTGAAGTAGCAAAGATACTTCCCTGCTTCTATCCATGGTGGACGTGGATGAAGAGGAGCCCTGTGCAGCCCGGATTGTGGTGGTGGAAGGGGTAAGCCTGTCTTCAGTTTGCAGGGGGCTACCTGCTATTGTGGGCTTGCCTTGATTGTTATGTTCCACCTAGCCATCTTGTCTGTGTCCTTGGCTGAAAGATTAATTTGTGATCTAATGGGACTGAACTTATATCTGACTTCTGCAGGCTATCCCAGGCTGCTATGAATGGTGAGCTGTCCTGTCCTGTTTTTTTTTTTTTTTTTTTTTTTTTTTTTTTTTGCAAGCTTTGTGTGATTGCTGAGCTCCCTCTAGACATTCCACCTATGCTCTTAACAGAAGATCTACCTGTGACTTAAAGGGACTGAAGGATGAGCCTGTCTCCAGTTTATAGAGGGCTACAGAGGGCCCTCCCCACAATTGCAAGCCATCTGAAAGATTTACCCATAATTCAAAGGAACTGAGTTGATACTTGACCTCTATAAGGTCTTCAAGCTGCTATGAATGGTGGATTGCCTTTTATTTTACTACCTGGCTACTTCCTTCTCCGTGGTAGATACTACTGTGGCTAGGCATTTTTTCCCCTTCCTTGTGTCCTCCTCTTTGCTTTTCACGATTAACACCAACTGGAATTAAGGATGAGAGGTAAAACAAAACCTAGCAAAGTAACTCAATCTGCCCCTAGCCCAGGAAGCATCCAGCGGTACATGTCAGCAGAGACTGAATGGCCGAAGAGGGGCCTGATATCCCTAGACAAGAAGCCTTGGGACAGACTGGGACGGGAAAACAAAGAACTATAGCAGAGGAGCCTCCAGGGAGGTTAAGTGGTCTAGGGTCAATTAGACCTAATCGTACTGGAGGGGCCCTGCAAAGCAGAGGCTCTAAAGGGGAGAGTGCAGCCCCAGCAGAAGGAGACAGAGAGTTGGACGATCTAAAAGCAAGGAAACCTTAGAGGGGTTGCTTGCTAAAATGGAAACATCCTTGATAGTGGATTTAGCAGCAGTCCAGGCATATATTGGACAGGTATTCGGTCGTGTGGAGGAAGTGGATGGGAGGATAGATGCACTTGACCGAGCACTAGGTGACCTGAGTAAACAGATGACATTATTGCAGAGAGCCAATCGTTCCCTATTATACAAGTTAGATGACCAGAAGATTCAAAGTCAAAGGCAAAATATGCGAATTAAGGGCTTGCCAGAGAAAGACGGGAAGGAAAACCTGAGAACAGTAACGTGGGACCTCTTTGGCCCCATGCTGGGGAAGGAGCCCCCAGAAATTTTTAAAATCTACAGTTTTAATAGTACATAGGGTGTAGGGATGTAGAGGAAAACATAAAAATAATGGAAAAAACTCGGAGACCTTCAGGGATCACTGTGGAAGGAGTAAACTTACAGCACTACACAGACTTGGCTGCTGAGATCTTGCCAAGAAGGAGACTTCTTAAACCCCTATTAGAACAACTCCAGGCCTCTAATATCACGTATTGGTGGAATATGTGATATTAGAGGCCCGCAGTTGTTCCCCCCTCTCTCATTTCTGCTCTTGCCCCCTTCTTTTTGTTGAGAGGTGGCGGGGAGAGGAGGGTTAGAGGGCTTGCTGATCCAGCGGGTAGAGTCGGCTCAGTACGTCAGTGTGGTGGCCCCCTGGGAAGGTATGGACGGGAGGGCCCAAACAACTTAGTGTTACCAGGTCCATACAAGGAATAAGGACTGGACCTTTGTCAAGTCCCCCGAGGGGTTAGCCTCATGGGGGGTGGGGGGTGATGGGGTTCCTCTTTTTTCTCTCCATGCAACCCCTCTCTTCCTCTTCAGGAAAGGATCTGCTAGTTGCTCCATGGCTTTGGTCAACTTAGTGTCATTAAACGTGAGAGGCTTGAATACACCTAGCAAAAGGCATAAGATAATTAAAGAACTGTATCACTATGGGATGGGAGTGGCTTGTTAACAAGAAACACATATTACACATGCCTCAGGGATTAAATTGTCATCCCACCTTTTCCCTATGTGGTTTTATAGTGACTTATTCAAAGAAGTGAGGCTTATTGTAGCAGCAGACTTTAACATGGATCTGGACCCATGAATGGATTAATCAACGGGGCGTTCAAGTCTCCCACTACAACGGCAGAATGAAATTGGAAGTCTATTGAGGGAATGTCAGCTTGTGGATGCTTGGAGGATCAGACACCTAAAATTAAGGGATTATACTTGTTACTCCTCGGTACATGGTTCCTACTCAAGGATTGACTATATTATAATAGAGCACCAACTATTAATCTCCCTCAAAAATGTGACCATTAAGCCTATGACACTTTCTGATCATGCACCAGTGTCGGCACAGCTAGAATTACTACCAGCAGTCCCTAGAGAAATAGCTTGGAAACTGAATTACTCGCCCATTAGCATCCTGAGATAATTGAGAAGATAGAAAAGGAATTGGAGAGTTTCTTTATTATTAACGATACGCCAGAGATCTCACAGGCCACCCTGTGGGAATTGCATAAGGCCTACATGAGGGGGATATTAATACGTATCAGGACACAAAGAAAGAGGGAAAAAAATGAGAGGAAGAATCAGCTGCTTAGGGAGATTCATATTATGGAACAACAAACTAGACCCAAAGGCATCCCAGAACACCGAGAATTAATTGAGAAGAGAGGGGAACTGACGGCGCTTATGGAACAGGAGACAAAAAAGGCATTCCATATTGTCATGAAAGGGAAATACCAATGGGGAAACAAACCTGGGAAATGGTTAGCAAAAATGGTAAGGGAGAAAAAAAAGCCCCCTATATCTCCAAAATTAAAAATGAGAATGAGGAAATAGTTCATTCATCCCCAGAGATTGCTCAGGTATTCCACTCCTATTATAGCCAGCTTTATAATTTCAGACAGAAATAGGCAGGTAGGGAAAGTGGAAAGAAAGATAGGGCTGCAAAGGAATATCTGCGGGAGCTTTATCTCCCAAGGTTACCCAGGGATGAGCTAGAGGATTAGGAGGCCCCAATTACACAAGCGGAGGTGGGATGGGCAATAAAGAACATACCCGTAGGAAAGAGCCCGGGCCCTGATTGGTACTCGATTTTGTATTTTAAAAGGTTTCAAAAAATGCTAGCCCCAAAATTATGTGTATACTTCAATACAGTGGGGAAAGGGGAATACTTAAGAGAAGAGTCTCTGCTTGCCCATATAATTCTCATCTTAACGGAAGGGAAAGATCCCACGACACGAACAAGCTACAGACCAATTTCCCTCTTAAATACAGATATAAAAATCTTTGCTAAAATTATAGCAGAAAGATTAAAACCTTTACTTCCAAGATGGATACATAATGATCAGGTAGGCTTTGTGTCTGGATAAGAGGTGAGGGACAACTGTATTAAATCACTGCTTTTGATTCATGAAGCAAAATAGAAGGGTGCCTTGGCCGCCCTGCTGTCGGTAGATGCCGAAAAGGCCTTCAATGGGATTGATTGGAGTTTCATGTTAGGAACTCTGAGACATCTGAGTATTGGAGAAAGGATAATGCGATGGATATCCGCCTTCTATCTTCACCCAACGAAATCCAGATATTAAAGGAGTTCAAGTGGGGAATAGGGAATACAAGGTGGCCGTATATGCGGATGATATACTATTTTTTATTTCTAATCCCAGGTTAACGCAGTAAAAATGAACATTCTCCGCAAACTTATATATTTATTTCAAACGGTCCCAATTACCCTTCCCCAGGACTTCTTCTGAAAGTTAAGAGCAATGGTATTAAAATACGTATGGGCACATAAACATCCTAGAATTGCCTATTCAGTCATGACAAAGGGGAAAAGACCTGGGGGGTTGCAGAGCACGATTTAAAAAAATACTATCAGGCTTTTTCTATAGCACGGATAGCAGACTGGACGCATAATAAGGAAGGCAATAGCTGTGTGGGGATTGAGTGCACACAAAGTAGGGTAGACTTAGGAAAGATGGTTTGGGTTTCACGGGTAAATCAGGATTTGGAAAATGATATGTGCACACTCATTAGAAACACATTAAGGATATGAGACACTTTATGTAGAATGGCTCATTGGTATTATAATGTACCTTTGATTTCCTTAAAGCGGAGTGCCGGGCACAAAATCGACCCAATCGATTTTGTGCCCATCCGCTTGCTTTGCTTCACCTGAAAAGCAATTGGATAGTTAGGATTATTTTTTTTTTTTTTTACTTACCTTGTAATTGTAGAAAGAAATACTCACCTTTTTTCACTTCCTCCCTCTGTGGCCTCGGCCCGCGCCGTCTCTTCCGGTTTGCAATGATTCCTGGGAGCTGAACGTCATCGCTCCCAGGAATCAATGCGACGGCACCGGCCCCACTCGTCACTTCCGGTGCGACGCCGCATTCCCTGCTAAACAGATTCTGGGCATGCCCAGAAGCTGTGTAGGAATGCGGTGCCGTGCTGGAAGTGACGAGAGGGGCCGGTGAAGGCGCATTCTGGGAGAAGAAGACGCGGAAGAGGACGCAGAAGAGGATCGCGCTGGCTTCAGCTGCCCACAACAGAGATGGCAATGCTGTGGAAGAAATTTTATGAGTGAGTATTTCTTCTTGCAGGTAAGTGCGAACCGGGACAGATCAGAGGCTAGCCATTGTGGAATGTACTAGCCCTGACTGTCCCGGGGGTATGTTCATTGAAAAAATGTTTCTGTGCTCGGAATTCCGCTTTAATTGACACAAATTATTTTAAACCAGGGAAGGAAAATTACTTATATTTTGTTAGATAGGCCAAAAGCAAAGTGATACAATTACAAGATGTAATGGTAGGAAATAGAATGTGCACTCATTTAGAAATAATACAAAAATGAGGAAATATGCCACAGGATAAATGGCGATATACACAATTGCAGCACTTTGTGTACTCCCTATGGCAGCCTTTGCCGGGGAAGGACGATATGAGATCCTTGGAGAAATTGTTTAACAGTGTTAGCATGTGGTCACACCCCTTTAGCACCTTATAGTTTAAATACATGCACAAGCTATTGGGATTTAAGCACAGGTATATCTTGTCTCTGTCAAAACGCACATTAAACACTCAGTGGGAACAGGACCTAACAGATAATCTGGTGCTTCTCTTTGGCCCCGTAGAGTATGTAAGATGTAAATGCGATGAGATGGTCTGAGAAAACAGAAGCAAAAAAAAAAAAAGCAAAAGCTTAGCAGACAGACAGTACCCCACATTCCTATGCTGATTGCTAATCTGTGCTAAAAGCAAACCTGCTAATAACATCTATGCTGAGAGCTGAAGTTTCAGAAACCACATATTGAGGCCCATACATGGCATGAGATGTTTGACTTGTGTCCATCAATTACCCTAAATCAACCCAGGTGATAGAGTCAGAATGAGAAGCAAAAATTAATTTACCTGGTCAATTAGCATTTTCTGGGAATGTGCTGAAAGACTCAACACAACTAGGTAAAGACACTAATCTACTAAAAATTGAATTTCAGCAGTCACACCAAAGTTCAACAATAAAAGTCATTGGTAGTCTTGGAAAAAACAATCATGGTGTGAGAATGCAACATAACGGGTATTTGGCAAGGACATTCTAAATCTTGCCTCAACCCCCCACTCCCCCCCACTAGATATATATATATATATATATATATATATATATATATATACAGTATATATATATATATATATTAGATGTAATAATAAACACTTATATATACAGTACATATATATATATGTATTTAGTGATGAATTATTGTGGAGACTGCGAGCCAGGCCTTCTTGTTCAACATCAGTGCTTGACCTCACAAATGCGCTTCTGGAAGAATGGTCAAACATTCCCATAGACACATTCACATAGACACAACTTCGAAACCCAACCTAGGTGGTGAACATTTATGTATAGAATAGAATTTGCCAGATGGTATATTTGTTTTCATTGGAACTGTGCCTTATCCAAGAAATGTAAAGATGATCAAATATTTTAAAGTATAGTAAAATGGTAAACCCTAAACTGCCTATATGCATGAAGTATAATTACTTGCTGATTATCTTATTAGATATATATATATATATATATATATAGATATATGTACTGTAGATCCAGGTATTTTAAGACGACTTGTGTACCCAGTGCCCAAAATACACTCAGATAAAATAAATTATAAGAGCATAGTGTTGACCTAATTGAAATTTTATGTCTCTTCACTACCATCCAGGTATAAAGTCTTGGTGTTCTATTAAAACAATCTGTTGCATGTGACATTTTCTCCCTATAAACTTTATTTGGCTATCCTGCATACATTAAAGGCTTCCTATGTAAATTACTGTCCCAGTAATTGAAATAGTGTGACAGTCAAGGCAGGGAAAGGCGTTTGGAAAACAGATGGTAAAATGAGTCTCTGGAAAAAGAAAAAAAAAATTAACATTAGTCAAGTCAAACTAAAGAAGAGCTGAAAATAGCTAAATGTAAAGTTACCCCTCCTCACTTTGTTTTAATGTTCTAAATCATTATGACAGACAGATAAAATCCACTAAGCATGTTTGGCTCTTGGAATCTGAACCTGGTTAAAATGTTCAGTATGAAAATGAACACTTATGTATTAAATTAAAACCTTACATTGTATGTTTTCCCAATCTCAATGTGCAGTGCATTAAAAAGAAATATGGACTTTGACATTTGTGCATTTTGCCTTCAGGTTGTTGGTATATTGAGACTATACCAGTATGAGTAAAGGTCAATTGATGAGCTAAAATAAATTACATTTAAAGCGTTGGTATTTTAAATGCAACTGTACCATAGGTAAGATGATCCGCAGAATGAAAATCATAGGAAAAACCAATGTAACAAGGGTCTTATAACAGATCAAATGTATGTCATGTGAAACACTATCATAATTTTGGAATATGAAATTTAAAAAGTCCCTGGGTTTAGTAAAAATCACATATTCCTTGGCCCACACATGAGACCTTTTGATTCTTGAAAAGTATATAGTAAATTGGGTTCCTAGTCTCCAGATTGGTTGTTATCATTAGGAACAAGAAAATGTCCTTTGTCAAATAAAACTTTTAAAACGTCCTACCTAACAGGGGCAAGATGACTGGCATTCCATATCTGTCCATAAAACAGATCATAGGCGTAAGGCCTTTTTCACATGTTACTCTAAGCAGATTGGAACATTTGGATTGTCCTTGTTTCCAAAAGCTACAATTTTCTCACTCTAACTAGAGATCCAAGATGAAATTGTTGTTTTATTGCATTTTTTCTAATTAGTACATGCCTTACTTTTATCTTGTTGGCCTGTAACATTGTTAACAACTGATAATTTTAGAGGCACTGGATATTATGGGAGTTGTAGATCTGCAATGTGGAACTTATTGCCATGCAGTAGTTAAACAAGACAATATTTTCCTGTAAGTATTGCCATCTGTAGAGCTTCTTTAGGACTGATAAATCTCTCATTTGCTTGATAATATACACTGAGGATTTCATATGCATGTAACAGGATTTCCAGCCTTTGTGCTAGATGTGGGTCTGCCAGGGTTACCGCTAGTAACAACAGCACATTTAAGCATGTTCTCCAAGTGTGAGCACTGAAACAAGAAACAGTCCAGCATCTTTGTTTTTTTGTATTTATTTTAGGAACTTGGATGGGAGAAGGGAATGAGTGGGATTCTCCTCTGGCTCGACTGTATATAATGCAAGGGGACAACTGAGGAAAACGCCTCTTGACACTGACTTGACGCCGGCTGAATGCCGGTCAACGCCGGTTGGCCCTTGATAGCACTGACTTGCTGTCTGTGAACTTGAACTGACTTCTGACACTTCCTTGTAAACAGTATAGCTAAAGGACTATGGTTTGTCTGCAAGGTAAACTGTCATCCCCACAGGTTTGTTCTCCATTTTTCTGTTGACCAAACTTATGCCATGACTTCTTTTTCTACAGTAGAATACTTTCGTGCTGCTTCTGTAAGGGTTTTGGATACAAAATAACAGTTTTAATGCCTGGTTTGTATGGCATTGAGTAGAAACTACACCAAGGGCATAGTCTGAAGCATCTGTAATAACCATAGTAGATAGATAGAGAAGAAATAAATAATGCTTGTACTAGACTGCTCATGATGAGCTGTTTAAATGTGTCAGATGTGTTAGGTGGTCTCTGACTAGATCATTTTTGCATGTCCCCGTAATATTGCTCTCAAAGGCTTCACAACTGAAAAAATAATTAGGATTGCATTTGAAATAACATGAAATAAGACCTAAAGCAAGGCTAAAGAATTCAAATCCAAGGAGGTTTAGATGCTAAAATTTTCTTCCAGCCAAGGTTTGAATCTCAAGTTTGTGCTAGGACTGTATGTCTATAAAAATATATCAGGTTCCTCCATCAGGTGCCACCATCAGAGTTTCCCTTTACATCAGGTGTGACCATCAGAGTTCCCTTTTCATGTGATCCATCATAGTGCACCTATAGGCCCATATAAGTCAACAGTGTACTTGTACCTGATGGATATGTCCCTGTATTTAGGCAGACAGGGGACAGGAGCTGGGAAAGAAGTGACCTGCAGGATCGGGAGCTGAGCAGAGAAGCTTGCTGCAGGCTTTTGGACACACATGTGATGTCATTGGTTGTGGGATCCGACGCTGCAGACTTTCCGGACAGGAGTGTCACTCAGTCCGAGTCTGGACCCTGGTCTGCCATGTTGTGACCACTGACCTGAAGCCTCATTTAAAGTGATGACTGCTGATGACAGACTGTGATTTGTGACAGTGGAGAAACTAGCCCCATGTACACATTGGTGAAATTTGCAAAGAATACCCAATCAGGTACAAAGAACATGAAAAGAGACAGCATTTTTGTTTGAACATGATTGAATGATGTAAGTGAGCAAAGCTTCACCTCTTTCACTAGGCCCTAGGGGAAATTCCCTTTCAAATGAACAATCGATTTGGATTTGAACCCCATTGGGTGCGAACAGCTGCAGCATGGCTACACTTTTACCCTGTACAGATTTGCACACCATTTGCTTGTAACCTCTCAGCATACTTAAGAGGTGCAGCATGGCTACATTTTTACCCTGTACAGATTTGTACACCATTCGCATGTAACCTCTCAGCGTACTTAAGAGAAGTATCAGGCTGGATGGATGTCTGAGACAGGGGCGTAACTCCAGGGGTAGCAGGGGTTGCAATTGCACCTGGGCCCCATGCTCCAGGGGGCCTGTGCGGCTCCACTGCACACCTGGATAGGAGGGGCAGCGGGGGCAGCATGTAGAGGAATCACTGTCCTCCTTTTTTCCTCCTGTAGCTGCAGGAGGAAAATTGAGGAGATTGGTTCCTCTGTATGCTGCCCCCGCCACTCCTCCTATCCAGTTCACTTGTGTTCTGCTGTCTCTGGGCCCCTGTGTGCTCCCCTGGTCCCCCCCCCCCCCCACCACTTTTCTCCCTTTTTTCTCCTGCCGGCTGCTGCAGGGGATGTGTCACAATAGAGAACCAGGAAGGGGTCGGTAAATATGTAATTTACCAGCTCCTTCCTTTTCTGAATGGACAGAGTCATAGTCAGTGACATTCTAAAAAAATAAAATAAAATTACAAAAAATAATACAATTAAAGTACCAAAAAATAAAAACTACTGACACCAGTGGGTGAATTTCCAGGATTGCAAAGATCACACTTGCGTCCAGGCCCTGGCATTCCACCACCATGGGGAGGCCACAAAATGGCAGGAAGGGGACCCACTGCAGAACTTGTGAAAGGGTCCTGCTGCGGGACCATAACAAAGGGCCCCGAAACAAGAGTAAAGGGCCCCAGGATCAGTGGGAAGAACCCCAGGCTTGAAGGGAAGGGCCCCGACCCGGGGTCTTGGGGGCCCTTCATGGTTTCTTGCACCGGGGCCCTGAAGGTTCTTGTTACCCCTCTGGTCTGAGCTATACCAAAACTCTTATAAAAATTACACATTTTATATTTACATTCTTCTTCTTTCTTTTCCCACATTTGAAATGGGATTCCCCCCTAAGGGTCCTTTCACACGGGCTTTCTGCCCAGCGGACTCCGTTTTGCTCAGCGGGGGATCGATCCTCTGATTCCCACTGAGCAGGCAGATGACAAGTCCACCTCTTCTAAGGGAGATCAGATGAAAACGGACCGCTTGTCTGTTTTTATCGGTTTATTACCGATCCTCCAGACAGATGGAAAATAGGGTTACCTTACGTCTGGATTTCACGAACAGGATCGGATCAGATCGAATAGAAGCGGGTGTCAGCGGACATGTCACTGCTGACAGCCGCTGCTCCATAGAGGTGCATGGAGTGTCCGATCAGGTCCTCCTGAAAAACTGACAGGTGGACCTGATCGGAAAGCCCGTGTGAATGGGGCCTTAAAGCCTCGTACACACGCAACGATTTTCCGTCAGGCAGTACAGATTTCGGCAGACAAAATTCAGATGAGCAAGACTGGGCATGCTCAGAGAAGAAAAAACACACGGAAAGTCAACCATCACATGACATCACTTCTGCAGTTGGTTTTTGTTGGCCGAGAAAATTCGTGTGCAGTCTAGAGCACATTTCAACCAACACAACAACACTGGACAAAAGACGGCCGATCGGTCGGCCGATAATCGTTGCGTGTGTACGAGGCTTAAGGGGCTGTAGTATTTCATGATAAAACTTAACCATATGTAAAACTGTGAGCAGCACAAATTGTTACATTTGTATAATTTATCCCAGTTTGTGCGGTTCAGTTTAGTCTTGCCTGACTGGAAAATAAAATAAGCACCCTGATGTCTTTGGCTTAGTTACTTGATCATACACTATAAGCGTGTCTAGAGATTCAACACGAGAGTGTCATTTTCAAAATCATACAGTGGAAAATGCCTTCCATATCCACAGGAAGCAGGAAAAAAAGGGGAACCTGTTTTAATTAGATGATCTTTGATTTTTATCGCTTTGGAAAATCTCACAGCAAACTTGCCTAGAGACCCGTGAAGCATGTCTAGATACGTCTTAGAGTCTGTTTAAAGTTTAAACTTCGACATTTTGAGTCTGGGCCACTGGACAGGTAAACACATTGATTCATTTCATCAAAGTCCTCCTGACACTACTTGTACAGCACACATGGGTATTGACTGTGTATTTTTCCTCTTCGTCCAGGAATTGCATCACTGAATTTCAGCTTGACACAAAAGGCCCAAATTGTTATGGCTGGTTGGCAATAGGGCTTCTTTGGTACATATACTACACATGTTTTCAGTTAGGTGAAAAAGGAAACCTCGAAAGCATATGGCTTTAACTGCACCAAGTATCACTCCCTGTTTGTGTCAGGAAAATGGCTGAGACAGCTGTATCACACAGGTGGTACGCCGAGCAGTAAATTATGGGGGTTTATAGAGGGCTAGAGACACATGGTCTCTGAACAATTAATTTTACTTGAACAGTTCTGACCTGGACTCACTTCTGTTTTAATCACTGCAAGAAAGCCTTATCAATTTCAGATGTGCAGGTGCAGACTGGATGTTTTTGTAGGGGGACTGTAGGGATGTGGATAGACAGGTAGATAGCCAATAGCGGTAATGGTGGTACAGCACGAAAGCTTCTGAAACATTTAATCAATCAACATGATCTCACTGAGCGACTTCATATCCCTTCCCGTATTTTTCTCTTTCCACCAGAACACAATTACTCCTCAAGAGAGGAATCTATCGAGCTAGCAGCAAGCGCTACATGAAAAATTACAGTCAGGAGTATTGCCGTGCTATTTGTTTTCCATTCAAGAGTAGAAATTGTGGAACTTGTGCTGAGAGTGCTTGAGCATGTTTTACAATTAGAATGGCAATCTTTTTTTTTTTTAAAGATCTCAATGGCCTCAAAGATAAAAGATGTGGAAAGAAGGCAGCTTAAAAATGTAAGGATATAAAACAAGATACCACCATAGTTCAAAAAGGCCATTTGAATTCTGAAACAAAGCATTTATTTGATTATATTCCTGTTGTATGTTGCCTTATATATGTGAGGCTATCCTACAATGAGACAAAGTGAGTGTCCTGTCTCTACAACACTTTTATGATCTTTAACCACTTAAGCCCCGGAAGATTTTACCCCCATTCCGACCAGGGGGTATTTTGCGATTCGGCACTGCGTGACTTTAACAGACAATTGCGCGGTCGTGCGACGCTGTACCTAAACGAATTTGGCGTCCTTTTTTTCCCACAAACAGAGCTTTCTTTTGGTGGTATTTGATCACCTGTGCGATTTTTTGATCACGCGCTATAAACAAAAAAAGAGCGTCAATTTTGCAAAAATAGCAATATTTTTCACATTTTTTTATATGAAATTCCCCCAAAAAAAAATGTAAAAATCCAAATTTTTTAACATTTTCGGCCAATTTGTTTTATGCTACATATGTTTGGTAAACAAAATCGCAAAAAGCGTATTTTGATTGGTTTACGCAAAAGTTATCGCGTTTACTAACAAAGGGAAAGATTTTTGTCATTTTTGTTGTTTTTTTTTTTTAACGCGTAATGGCGGCGATCTGCGATTTTTTTTGCGGTATTGCGACATTGCGGCGGACAGATCGGACCCTTGACTGACATTTTTGACACTTTTGGGGTTACCAGTGACATTTCTACAGTAATCAGTGCTATATATATATGCACTGTTACTGTAAAAATACACTGGTAGTGAAGGGGTTAACTGTATTTGGGAGGGAGGGGCTGTGTGTGTCCCTAGGGGCGTGCTTTCTACTGTGATTGGCTGTGGCTTGAGCTGTAAGGACACTGATCAACGTATCTACATAGTAGATCCATGTGATCAGTGTCTTTACAGCGAGGAGAATGACAGGTCGCTTGTTTACACAAGCTGCCTGACATTCTCCCTCTCCCCCGCCGATCGCCGAGTGGCCGGCGGACATCGGGTCCGCTGGTCACACGCGCGGGGGGGTCCGTGACCACACGGGAGCCGGAGCGCGCCTCCGGCGGCGCGCGATCGCTCCCTAGACCCTCACAAGCAAGCCCTACGTTAGTTTGCCTGTGAGGGGCTGACCGCCGACGTAGATAGTAGTGCGGCGGTCGGCAAGTGGTTAACAGGAGGCTAAGCAAAGTTAAACAGTAAAGCCCCGTACACACGTACCGATCGTCGGCCGAATGATCTGCCATATTTTGTATAGGGCTGTCGTGTCTGTTGAAAACTGCAAAAGACTGCACACGAATGTTGTCGGCCAACAACAGCCGACTGCAGAAGTGATGTCATGTGATGGTTAACTTTCCTTGTCTTTTTTCTTTTCTGAGCATGCCCAGTCTTGCAAATCTGCTGTCTGTCGGCCGAAATCTGTACTGACTGGCGAACAATCGGCCGTTCTGGAGTTGGCCAACAAAAATTTTAATGCCTGCACGACAGATTCTGTTCCGCCGAAAATGCGCTGTTGGCTGTCGGAAGCATCATACTAACAAGCCTACAATCGGCCGATCAGTCGTCGGCCGAATATTTACGGCTGACAATCGGTACGTGTGTACGGGGCTTTACTCTGCTTTTGTTGAGCAAAAAAACATTCCCCTCTGTGCCCATTGACATTGACTGGTCAGCCTGACCAGTCGCGGTCCATGCAGTGCTACGGGAACCGTTCTAATAGGAGCGACTCAAGTTGCTCCGACTTAGAAAATAGCTCCTGTACTACTTCGGGGCGACATCGGAGCGACTTGCATTGACATTCATTATATGAAGTCCGTGCAAGTCGCGCCGAAGTCGCGGTGCACGCAACTTCACAGGTCGCCCCCGAAGTCGTGCCGTGGTAGTGTGAACCGGCACTCTGGGTGATCTATGTACATCGCAAGGATCATAACAAACTTTGTTGCAGATTCCGACCTTTTTGTTATTCTGAAGAAATCATTGTTTGTTTCTCAGTGCCCCTCTTGTGCTGAATAGGTCTAATAGGAGTGATTTCAGGATTATCAATCAGCTTTGCACCTGCAGAGCACTAATGAGGAAATTTGCTGGGCCTGCATACCTTTAGACGTGTTCCTATTGGGAGTATCTCACCAAGACATTTTTGTTGCAGGGGTGGCAGCTGCAGGGCACTAATGAGCAAAGCTTCTGGGTCTGCATGCCTTTGGGCCCCTTTCACACGGGTTTTCCGATCAGGTCCGTTTTTTCAGGTGGACCTGATCGGATGCTCCATGCACCTCTATGGAGCGGCGGATGTCAGCTGTGACATCTCCGCTGACACCCGTTGCTATCCGATCCAATGTGGTCCGTAAAATCCAGACAGATCCCTATTTTCCATTAGGATCGGTTGAATATGGACAGGCGGTCCATTTTCATCCGATCTCCCATAGAGCAGAGCAGGGATATGACAGGTCTGTGTCTGCACACAGAGTGGAGATGGACCTGTCATCTGCCTGCTCAGTGGGGATCGGAGGATCGATCCCTGCTGAGCAAAACAGAGTCTGCCAGGCGGAAAGCCCTTGTGAAAGGACCCTTAGACGTGTTCCTATAGGGAGTATCTCACCAAAAATTATGTTTTTGCTTCAGGGGATGCCATACATCTTACTTATATCTGCACTATGTTAGTACAGACTTCTGAGAAAATCGGTGAGCCAATCACACAAGCAGGAAATGATGTTTCCGGGTGTGGTCAGTATACATTCTGTGTACAGAACAGCTCCAGACAGCCATATTGCATTTTCAGAAAATTACAGCGGCTGCAGATTGAAAAGGAAAGGTCATTTTTAATAACATTCAATTAACCACTTTACCACCGGAGGATTTTCCTGCTTTACGTCCAGGCCACTTTTTGCAACTTGGCACTGCGTGACTTTAACTGACAATTGCACGGTCATGCAACCCTGTTACGAAATTTACGTCCTTTTTTTCCCACAAACAGAGATTTCTTTTGGTGGTATTTGATCACCTCTGCGCTTTTCATTTTTTGCAATATTAATAAAAAAAGAGCGAAGATTTGGTGAAAAAATTGACATTTTCTACTTTGACAATTAAAAAATATCCAATATATTTAATTTTTGTCATATATTTAGGCCAAAATGTATTTAGCTACATGTCTTTGACCAAAAAATTCTCAATGAGAGTATTTTTAACCGCTTTAAGACCGGAAGATTTTACCCCATTCCTGACCAGGCTATATTTTGCGATTCGGCACTGCGTTACTTTAACGGACAATTACGCGGTCATGCGATGCTCTACCTAAATTAAATTTATGTCCCTTTTTTCCCCACAAATAGAGCTTTCTTTTGGTGGTATTTGATCACCTGTGTGATTTTTAATTTATGAAAAAAAGAGCGACAATTTTGAAAAAAAAAAACAATATGTTTTACATTCTGATATATAACATTCCCAAAAAAAATTTAAAAATCTACATTTTTTTACATTTTAGGCCAATTTGTTTTCTGCTACATATTTTTGGTAAAAAAAATCATAATAAGCGTATTTTAATTGGTTTGCGCAAAAGTTATTGCGTTTACTAAGTACGGGAAAGATTTGTCATTTTTATTGTTTACTTTTTTTTACTAGAAATGGCGGCGATCTGCGATTTTTTTTGCGGGACTGCGACATTGCGGCGGACAGATCGGACCCCTAACTGACATTTTGACCCTTTTGGGGGTACCAGTGACATTACTACAGTAATCAGTGCTATAAATATGCACTGTTACTGTAATAATGACACTGGCAGGGAAGGGGTTAACTTTATTGGTGATCAAGGGGTTAAATGTATGCCTCATGCTTACTGACGTGTGTGGGGGGATTGTGTAAAACAGACACAGATCCCAGGTTCAGCTATGCTGAATCCTGTAATCTGTGACTGTCTGTCACAGAGGAGATCCGCCCACTTTGTTTACACAAGCGGACGGATTTCCTCACTCGATCCCCGACGATCGGGGAAAAGTGGCGGTGATCACCGCCTCTCCTCCCCTGGCCCGACTCCCGGTGTGTCTGAATACAGCGTAAGCGAGCCTCCGGCGGCGCGCGGTGGTCGCGGTGGTCATTGTAGGTCTATGTCGCTGGATGATAACGAGCCACTTTGCCGCAGTACCAGCTCAGTGAGCAGTCAGCAAGTGGTTAAAATATGATTTGTGTCATAATTGTATATGCAATATTGTTTTTTCTTTATTTGCTATTTTTTTTCCCCACAAAAGTGGAGTTACCCTTTAAGCTTTGCTATCAAAAGTTTTGAAGTGTATGCACACTAAGAAAAAAGTAATTGCAGCAATTTTTGATTATGTACAATCAAATTGTGTGTTAAGTTGGGTATACACTATACAACTTTTATACAATTTCTTGTACTCTGCTCTCTTCTTCAGATTCACCAAAACCACATAATATGAGGTCAAACCTAACCACTTTCAAAGTGTATGCAATCAGGTAGGCCCTTGCCCTACATAGTTGAAGGTAAATCTAAAGGAAATTGAACAACAAAAATTGTATAATGTGTATCCAGCTTAAGTTTCATACTGTACATATCTCAATAACACATAGTGGGAGATCTTCTAAAACTGGTGCACACACAATCTGGTGCAGCTGTGCATAGTAACCGTTTAGCTTCTAACTTCAGCTTGTTCAATTAATCTTTGACAATGAGCTCTCGTTCACATTAAGGGCTCTTTCACACTCTCCGTCCATTGGACGGACTCCGTTTTTCTCAGCAGGGGATCGAGCCGCCGATCCCCCGCTGAGCAGCAGGAGGACAGCTGTGTCTCCGCGCTGTGTGCGGAGACACAGCTGACAGTTCCCCATGCATCTCTATGGGGGAAATCGGATGTCAACGGACCGTCAGTCCGTTCTCACCCGATCCCATCCGATCCACTGGACGGATGGAAAATAGAGTTCCCATCCGTCCAGATTTGACGGATCGGATCGGGTCGGATGTCAGCGGACATGTCTCCGCTGACATCCGATGCCCCATAGGAATGCATGGGGGGACCGTTCAGATCCGCCAAAAAAAACGGACAGGTGGATCTGAACGGTTCGCCTGTGTGAAAGGGGCCTAAAGCTTTAAAATCATTCAACTTCATCTGAAATCACATGATTTCAAAGTCGCATTTCAGTGCGACTTTGGGTTCGACTTGAAAGACAGCTCAGTTCTTTACTCATACTGTGAGCTTTTTTTGCTCCAGATAAGGTCTCACCTTATGCACTAACATTCACATTTTAAAGTGAAGATACACCTTGCAAAGAGAACATTTATTTTGGAAAGGAGAGAGTTTCTACTACTATTAGAAAGGAGCACAGAAAATGTATTCACATTAGGTTCTATTACTATTACTATTAACCCCATTATTTAACACAGGTATACAAAAAAATCCTGTAACAAATGCTGAAAAGTCTAGATTCTCTCACCTGATCAATATTTACAACATTATCCTTGTATGTGGTTGGGCATAGGCTGATTGTCCAAAATGCCCAGGTTTCTTCTGTGGTTCAATGGTCCAGTCTGTTATTTTCTATCTGAATCAGCTTTAGAACCAGGATTGCTAGATATCATTTTCTGATCCAGTGAAAGCCTGTTTCAACACTAGCAAAAGCATAGATGAGAGATCATTTCAAAAGCAGAACTTAAATAGCTAAATAAAACTGTACATATAGGCAGGGGCGTTGCTAGGTGGGAAAAAGACCAGGGCCTTCAGCCCGAAGGTAAATTTGATAACCCCTCCCACATTTTAAAGTAAGTCCCACCCAAGCTCCACCCAAATACATGCATGAACCATCATTTGCTTACAAAATAGAACTATAAAAAAAAACAAGCACACAAGTGAAGAGACGTAAGTTTGGCATGCCCTCACTCATCAAAGTGATATTTATGATCCGACTAAGATCAGGTGATGCCCCAAGTGAAAAAAAAAAAAGGATGCACAATGCAAGCCCACTCACTGATGCACAAAGCAACAGCACCACACCATGAGGTTGCTGAGATGTAATTCCACTCACTACATACCTAATCGGCTCAGTGTTCAAGTAGGAAGTTGAGGTGCAGGTGCATGCAGCAGGCCAGGTGGAGTCGGTGGACACTGGACAGCTCCTCGAATCCTCAGACTTGCAGTGGGTGCTCGAGTCTGACCCTCCTGCATGCTCCCTGACCCTGTCCCTTCCCTCATAGTTACATAGTTACATAGTTAGTGAGGTTGAAAAAAGACATCAGTCCATCCAGTTCAACCTATGATGTGTGTGTGTGTTTGCTTTTAACCGTACATTGTATACCCCTGTATGTTGTGGTCTTTAAGGTGCCCATCTAATAGTTTTTTGAAACTATCAATGCTCACTGCTGATACGACTGCTTGTGGAAGAGAATTGCACATCCTTACCGCTCTTACAGTGAAGAACCCCTTACGCACTTTAAGGTTAAACCGCCTTTCCTCAAGTTTTAGTGAGTGGCCACGTGTCTTATTGTATCTCCTTTCTCTGAATAGTTTGTTCCTTATGCTAGGGTCACCAGTACAGTATTTGTACATGGATATCATATCCCCCCTCAATCGTCTCTTCTCCAGAGAGAATAAGTTCAGTGCTTGTAGTCTTTCCTCATAGCTGATGTCCTCCATTCCCCTAATTATTTTTGTTGCCCTTCTCTGGACTTTCTCCAGTTCCAGCACATCCTTCCTGAGGACCGGTGCCCAGAACTGGACAGCATACTCCAGATGTGGCCGGACCAGAGTTTTGTAGAGCGGGAGAATAATCTCTTTATTTCTGGAGTGAATCCCCTTTTTTATACAACCCAGTATTCTGTTGGCTTTGCTTGCGGCGGCTTGGCATTGCATGCCACTGCCAAGCCTGTTGTCTACCAGAACCCCCAAGTCCTTTTCCATCCTAGACTCACCCAGAGGTTCCCCCCTAGTGAGTAGCTTGCTTTCTGGTTTCTGGCCCCCAAGTGCATTACTTTACATTTTTCAACATTAAATCTCATCTGCCATGTAGTTGCCCACCCCATTATTTTGTTCAAGTCCGCTTGCAAGGTTTCCACATCCTGCATAGAAGATATTGGCATGCCTAATTTAGTATCATCTGCAAATACTGAGATTGTACTCGATATCCCCTCCTCCAGATCATTTATGAATAAATTAAACAGGATTGGTCCCAGGACAGAACCCTGGGGGAACCCACTTTCCACACCCACCCAATCCGAGTACTCCCCATTAATCACCACCCTCTGTACTCTCCCCTGGAGCCAGTTCTCTATCCAGGTACTCACCCTATGGTCCATACCTACCTTCCTTAGTTTGTACAGTAAGCGTTTGTGGGGAACGGTGTCAAAGGCCTTTGCAAAGTCCAGATACACCACACCCTCGGCTCTGAGCTGAGCTGCCTTTCCGCAGATGATGGAGCCTGGAGGCATTGAGGGAGGTAGGTGGAGCCAATTCTAGACACAGAGGAGGAATTGAAATCCTCCTCCACTCTGAATGCTGGGAGCCTGGGACCTCGCTCTCTTTTGCTGTCAGGACGCTGACATCACTGGTTGCCAGACGCCAGGCGGCAGGAGATACTAGCAACCAGTGTGGCGGGCCAGGCAGTAGAGGCCCAGTGGAGCAGAGGATCATATCAGACCTTGACTGGCTAAACTCACGACTTGGGACTAATAATAATAAACATACAACACGATACCTGGGGCTTTTTGGGGGCCCACTCGGGGCTATAGCCCGGGTAAGCCCCCCCTCATGACGCCACTGCATGCAGGTCAATTTAATCTGTGTGTGTCCCATACTAGAAAGCCCCCTCAAAATGATGCAGTTAATAGCATCAGCATGTCAACTTTGACAGCTGAAGACGATTTTAGTTTAAAACATCAGTTTTGTGCTGTAGTTAACCGCTTCCATACAGAGCAGTTAGACCCCCTTCCTGCCCAGACCAATTTTCAGCTTTCAGCACTCTCACACTTTGAATGACAATTGCTCAGTCATGCTACACTGTAACCAAACAAAATTTTTATCATTTTTTTCACACAAATAGAGCTTTCTTTTGGTGGTATTTGATCACAACTGGGGTTTTTTTTTTTCGTGATATAAGCAAAAAAAGAGCAAAAATTTTGCAAAAAAAACACTTTTTTTTAGTTTCTATTATAAAATTTTGCAAAAAATTAATTTTTCTTCATACATTTGGGCCAAAATTTATACTGCTACATATCTCTGGTAAAATTAACCCAAATTAGTGTATATTATTTAGTCTGTGTGAAAGTTATTGAGTCTAGAAGCTATGGTACCAATTACTGAAAATTGATCACACCAGATGTACTGATGGCCTATCTCCATTCTTGAGGCCCTGAAATGTCAGGACAGTACAAATACCCCCCAAATGACCCCTTTTTGTAAAGTAGACAGTCCAAGGTATTTAGTAAGAGGCATGGTGAGTTTTTTGAAGTTATAATTTTTTCCCACAATTCTTGGGAAAATGAAGAAAACATTTTTTTTTCTTTTTTTTTCCCAAAACGTTGTCAATTTATAAGCTATTTCTAACACATAGCATGTACACAGCAAAAATGACACCCCAAAATTCATTCTGCTACTCCTTCTGAGTATGGTGATACCACATGTGTGAGACTTTTACACAGCCTGGCCACAAAAAAAGACTCCACGTCCAAGTAGCACCATAAGGCGTTTTAGGAGCATAAATACACATAAAACTTTCTTACTACCTATCACACTTTTCAAGGCCCTAGAGCAACAATACAATGGAAAAGTCCACAAAATTACCCCATTTTGGAAAGCAAACACTCCAACGTATATTCTAAGAGGCATTGTGGGTCCTTTGAACATGTCATTTTTTTCCACAAGTTTTTGGAAAATGTGGGAAAAAAATAAAAACTTTTTTTTTTACACAAAGTTGTCAATTTATAGGATATTCCTAACACATAGCATGTACATCGCAAAAATGACACCCCAAAATACATTCTGCCACTCCTCCTGAGTATGGCAATACCACATGTGTGAGACTTTTTCACAGCCTAGCCATATAGAGGGGCCTAAACATCCAAGGAGCATCATCATGCATCCTAGCCACTTGCCTAGGCCTATTTTTGACATTTGGTGTTTACAAGCTAAAATCAGTTGTTTTTGCTAGAAAACTACTTAGAACCCCAAAACATTATATATTTTTTTTTAGCAGAGACCCTAGAGAATAAAATGGAGATTATTGCAATATTTTTTATCACACCGTATTTGCGCAGCGGTCTTCCAAACGCAATTTTTTGGGAAAAAAATCACTTTTTTTAATTAAAAAATAAGAAAACAGTAAAGTTAGCCCAATTGTTTTCCATAATGTGAAAGATAATGTTACGCCGAGTAAATAGATACCCAACATGTCATGCTTCAAAATTGCGCACGCTCACAGAATGGTGACAAATTTTGGTACTTAAAAATCCCCATAGGCGACATTTTAAAAATTTCTACAGGTTGCTATCTTAGAGTTACAGAGGAGGTCTATGGCTCAAATTATTGCTCTTGCTCTAACGATCGCGACGATACCTCACATGTGTAGTTTGAACACTGTTTACATATGTGGGCGGGGTTTCCGTATGCGTTCGCTTCTGCGCGCGAGCTCGCGGGGACACGGCGCTTTAATTTTTTTTTTTTTTACTATTTATTTTATTTATTATTTTTTATTTTTACACTGTTTTTTTTTAAAAAAAAAAATTGATCATTTTTATTTCTATTGCAAGAAATGTAAACATTACTTGTAATAGAAAAAGGCACGACAGGACCTCTTTTTTGTGAGATCTGGGGTCAAAAAGTCCTCAGATCTCACAAGTACACTAAAAGATAGAAAAAATAAAAAAAAAAAATTAAAAAAAAATTAAATAAAATGAAAAAAAAAAAAGGGACCTTTAAACTGGTTGCTAGGCAACGACGTTTGCCGTAGCTCCGGTCCTCCAAGACCATAGAGTCGAGTGAGGGCAAGCTTGCCCTCACTCGACATCCTGTCTGTGAGGATCTGGGACCGGATCGTTTTCCCCGCTGCCGGCGGGTCCGGTAAGCGGGGAAAAGGACCAGAATGCAGCGGGAGGGGGGGGGGGCACCTCTTCCGCCACCCCGGAAGGGTGATCCCGCGGCGAATCTGCCGCTGGGACCACCCTTATCGGAAAGCCAACCGTCCACCGTTTAAAAAAATACCAGGGTTATGGCAGCTATCTGCTGCCATAACACCGGTATTTAGGTTTAAACGGACGACGTATGTTAACCTTTTTGGACTTAGACATGGTGGCTGTATGAAGGGTGACAGGTACTCGGGTACTTTGCTGGGCAGGTGACAGGTACTCTGGTACTGATGAGCAAGTGGCAGGTACTCGAGTACTCCGATAGGCAGGTGACAGGTACTCGGGTACTCTTATGGGCAGGTGACAGGCAGGTGATAGGTACTGATGAGTAGTACTGATACTGATAGGTGATACTGATACTGTACTGATGGGTACGGATGATCAGTACTGATACTAATAGGTGATAGGTACTGATGGGTACTGATGAGTACTGATGAGTAGTGATGGGTAATGATGAGCAGGTGGCAAGTACTCGGGTACTTCAGGTGTCAGGTACTCTGATGAGCAGGTGGAAGGTACTCGGGTACTCTGTTGGGTAGGTGACAGGTACTCGGGTACTCCGATGACGGGTACTCAAAGTACCAGAGTACCTGTCATCAGAGTACCAGAGTACCTGTCATCAGAGTACCCGAGTACCTGTCATCAGAGTACCCGAGTACCTGTCATCAGAGTACCCGAGTACCCGTCATCAGAGTACCCGAGTACTTGTCATCAGAGTACCCGAGTACCTGTCATCAGAGTACCCGAGTACTTGTCATCAGAGTACCCGAGTACCTGTCACCAGCCCATCAGAGTACCTGTCACCAGAGTACCCGAGTACCTGTCATCAGAGTACCCGAGTACCCGTCATCAGAGTACCCGAGTACCTGTCATCAGAGTACCCGAGTACCTGTCACCAGCCCATCAGAGTACCTGTCATCAGAGTACCCGAGTACCTGTCATCAGAGTACCCGAGTACCCATCATCAGAGTACCCGAGTACCTGTCACCAGCCCATCAGAGTACCCGAGTACCTGTCATCTGAGTACCTGATGGGCTGGTGACAGGTACTCGGGTACTTTGATGGGCTAGTGACAGGTGCTCTTTATTGGGGGGGGGGGCAATCAGTGTGGTTGGGGTGCACTATGATTGGTAACTAGCTGTTACCACAATCTCCTCCTCACACAGGATCAGTGTGTGAGGAGGAGAACACGGTGACAGCTAGTTACCATGTTCTCTGATGACATTTGTGACCGGCTGTGATTGGACACAGCCGGTCACGTGGTAAAGAGCCAATTTCATTGGCTCTTTACCTAGATCGGGGATGGGCTCTGTCCGAGGGACGAGCCTCGTCCCCGATCGCCGCGCTGCGCGCCCCCGGGGGCGCGCATTAAGGAAGGAACGAGCGGCTCGCGCTGGAGCCGCTCATGTGATCGGCTGTGATTGACACAGCCGATCACGTGGTAAACAGCCAATTTCATTGGCTGTTTACCTTGATCGGGGTTGGGCTCAGTCCGAGGGACGAGCCTCACCCCCGATCGCCGCGCTGCGCGCCCCCGGGGGCGCGCAGTAGCAGGGAGATCCGGGCGCCGTCATATGACGTCGGCCCGGATCGAGAAAGGATTTGTGCCGACGTCATTTTACATGACGCGGTACGGAAGGGGTTAATAACAACATGGCTTGGGTAAAAATCAGTAATTGTACCCATAGCATGATAAGAGTTTGTTTTTGGAATAAAGGATGTACATAAAAAAGCAAACTTGCATGGGTTTGTAATAGGAGTGCCATCTTGAACTTTGTCCATTGCCCTCATCTTGTTTGAAACTGGCTCTGACAGCTTGTATCCTCAGCTTGTACTCCAAGAAAGGAGTGGTGGAACAGGCAACAGTGGTTCAAAATGTAAGAAATAAGAAAATTGTCAGCACTGAATAGGGAAAAATGCTATTTTGTGCCATAATTAAAGTATCTGTGGTCTGTGAGACAGTATTGCATATGACAAGTTTACAAAAACCCACCCAACAGCAAAACCTCACTGGAAAGTATTGTATTATGTTGACAAGTGTGGTTTACATTATGGAGATTTTCTATTTGTTGTTTTCTATATTCTATGACTAAGATATACCTTTTGCTTAAAGAGGTTGTAAACTCTAAAGAAAAAAATGAAAAACAAAAAACCCTGTAAGACAAAGACATAATGCATCGGATACTAGCTCATTATGTAATACTTACCTTAGAACGAAGCCCCCACAGCAACACCTGCACACCACTGTCACCGCTGACATTTTCCCTGGAGTTTTTTCCGGGTTCGCAGTCTCCAGTGCTGTGATTGGCAGGGGACTTGAAAGGAACGGCACCCGTGGCCCTTCCTTCAGAGCGCATGCGTCAGTGATGTCACTGGATGCATGTCATGTAAATATCTCCTAAACAGTGCATGTTTAGGAGATTTTTACACTACCTGTAGGTAAGCCTTATTATAGGCTTACTTACTGTATAGATAAATGTTTGCAGAGGAAGTTTACTTCATCCTTAACCACTTACACCGCATTCACATTGATCCGACTTGTCAGGCGACTTGTCAGCCTGACAAGTCGCGGTCCTCACGCTCCCACTGTGTAGTACAGGAGCCGTTCTAATAGGAGCGACACATGTCGCTCCGACTTAGAAAAAGGGTCCTGTACTACTTCGGGGCGACCTGGAGGCGACTTGCATAGACATTCATTCTATGAAGTCCGTGCAAGTCGCGCCGAAGTCGCGCTGCACGCGACTTCACAGGTCGCCCCCTAAGTCGGAGCGGCCTAATGTGAACGGAGGCTTAAGCCCCGGAAGATTTTACCCCCTTCCTGACCAGGCCCTATTTTGCGATTCGGCACTGCGTTACTTTAACGGACAATTGCGCAGTCGTGCGATGCTGTACCTAAACTAATTTGACGTCCTTTTTTTCCCACAAACAGAGCTTTCTTTTGGAGGTATTTGATCACCTCTGCGATTTTTTGATCATCCACTATAAACAAAAAAAGAGCGACAATTGTGCAAAAATAATATTTTTCACATTTTTTTTATATGAAATTCCCCCAAAAAAATTTAAAATCAAAATTTTTTAACATTTTTGGCCAATTTGTTTTCTGCTACATATGTTTGGTAAAAAAAATTGCAATAAGCGTATTTTGATTGGTTTGCGCAAAAGTTATTGCGTTTACTAACTAAGGGAAAGATTTTTGTCATTATTGTTGTTTTTTTTTTGTAATGGCGGCGATCTGCGATTTTTTTTTTTGCGGGACTGCTACATTGCGGCGGACAGATCGGACCCTTGACTGACATTTTTGACACTTTTGGGGGTACCAGTGACATTACTACAGTAATCAGTGCTATACATTTGCACTGTTACTGTAAAAATGACACTGGCAGGGAAGGGGTTAACTTTATTGGAGAAACAGGGGTTAAGTGTGTCCCTAGGGGCGTGCTTCTTACTGTGCAGGGATGTGGCTTTTTATGTAACAGCAGAGATCTACGGTCCTACATAGCAGGACCGTATGATCTCTGCTGTTACACAGGGAAGAATGACAGGTGGCTGTGTTTACATTAGCCGCCTGCCTTTCTCCCTCTGTAACTGACGATCGCGAGTGACCGGCAGACATCGGGTCCGCGCTCGCCCCCTATTAGCTCACAGGCTAGTGACGCACCGGTACGTCACTTTGCCTGCACGGGGCTAACCGCCGCAGTATATGTACTTGCGGCGGTCGGCAAGTGGTTAATAGTCTTTGTATGATTGTAATATTTTTTTTCTGCTTTGTTATGTTAGACATTATTTGAAATTTACATGTTACTGACCATGTAGGAAAAAAAAGACATTTTTTTAAATCAATGTAGATATAGATTGTATTTGGTATATGGGAAAAAGGCTTGGCGTTGCACTGATTTTCAGAAGTTAAACAATATAAGCTTTATTGTATGGCTCATGGTAAATAGTGAGTCATCTGTGGTAAAAGTATGAGGTTTCAATGAGAGAAGAGATCCATGTTCAACATAAAAGAACTAAAACAGTGGTCTTACACATACAGTGCTCTGAAAAAGTATTCATGCCCCTTGAAATTTTCCACATTTTGTCATTTTACAAAAATGTAAATGCATTTAATTGGGATTTTATGTGATAGACCAACACAAAGTGGCACATAATTGTGAAGTTGAAGGAAAAAGATAAGTGTTTTTTCACATTTTTTTTTACAAATAAATATCTGAAATGTGTGGCGATATCCCAATAAAATACATTTACGATTTTAGTTGGACATGGCTTTTTATAACTTGATTAGACAGTTAGAAAGTATTCACCCAAATAAGAAAATATCCAGGAAAAAGCCTGGCACCTAAATCATATAAAATGGTCATCTAAATCCTTGCTTCTCCCCCAGAGATGTTTCCCAAATCTCATCTCATCATGATGGTCAAGGATGGTTGTGACCTATACTCCCAAGTATTTAAACATCCAAACCCAGAAAACAGCTTACACCAACTATACAGTTAGGTGTCATAAACAAGGGTAACATAATGAAGAGTTTTTACTTGTGCCCCTAGAATGCTTTGACAAATATCTAGCCCTCAGACAGCCTTGATACTTAATACTTGAAATTGAATCTTGAGAATTTAGTGAGAAATACATCAGAATATTACTAAAAGCAAATTGCTATGCAGCCCAGTTTGCGGATATGCTGCATGTCTGAAAATACTCAGTAGTTTGTGAGCAAGCAAGATGGCTGTCCTCATTGCATTTTTCCGCTGGAACTTGGTGAAACTCAGTTCCACCACCTTTGGCTCAGGCCCTCTGCTCTCTGCTCATCACTATCACTTGTAAACACAGAGGTCTGGCTTCCTGTGTTTCCCAAGTGCAGTATGGGGACAAAGGAGATGTCGGTGCCCGGGGTGCAGTGCAAATTCTGACACCCCCACTGGATGATCTCCCTGCAAGTGAGAGAGGGGAAGCCCTCTACAGTGTGAGGGGAGGTACTAGAGAAGAGGGGTGAAAGTGAGATGTGGATGGGGGATGCAGAGCTAAGCAGCTGTCGAAGAAGGCTGAACTCTGCACTCTGTGTGTAGTGCACCCCTGAACCCTGCACTGTATATGTAGCACACTCCCAAACTCTGTATGTAGCGCACTCTTGAACTCTGTATGCACCCCTGAATTCTGCACTGTATACGTAGCACACTCCCGGACTCTGCACTCTGTGTGTAGCGCACTCCTGAACTCTGAATGCAGCACACCCCTGAATTCTGCACTGTATACATAGCACACCCCTGAACCCTGTACTGTATACATAGCACACTCCCGAACTATGTATGTAGCACACCCCTGAACTCTGCACTGTATACATAGCACACCCCTGAACCCTGCACTGTATACATAGCACACCCCTGAACCCTGCACTACATACATAGCACACTCCCAAACTCTGTATGTAGCGCACTCTTGAACTCTGTATGCACCCCTGAATTCTGCACTGTATACGTAGCACACTCCCGGACTCTGCACTCTGTGTGTAGCGCACTCCTGAACTCTGAATGCAGCACACCCCTGAATTCTGCACTGTATACATAGCACACCCCTGAACCCTGCACTGTATACATAGCACACTCCCGAACTATGTATGTAGCACACCCCTGAACTCTGCACTGTATACATAGCACACCCCTGAACCCTGCACTGTATACATGGCACACCCCTGAACCCTGCACTGCATACATAGCACACTCCCAAACTATGTATGTAGTGCACTCTTGAACTCTGTGTGCACCCCTGAATTCTGCACTGTATACGTAGCACACTCCCGAACTCTGCACTTTGTGTGTAGCGCACTCCAGAACTCTGTATGCAGCACACCCCTGAATTCTGCACCGTATACGTAGCGCACTCCCGAACTCTGCACTTTGTGTGTAGCGCACTCCAGAACTCTGTATGCAGCACACCCCTGAATTCTGCACTTTATACGTAGCACACTCCCGAACTCTACACTCTGTGTGTAGCCCCACCGGACTCTGCTCTCTGTACATAATGCATTCCTGGTTTTTGATGCCCCTTTAAGACCCTCCCACTGTTAGTGAAATTTTGAAAAGTTTGGGGAGGGGGTTTTGGTGGGTTCGTGTTTGAGTTCCAGCACCTTTTTTCTGAGAAAAAAATCCCTGGCTGTCCTAAATCTTGAGTATATGTAAAAGCACTCAGTGACCCTTCTGTAAGAAGATGATCAACATAAATCTTTAATCTGCATCAAGATGGCAAGTCATTTTATAATTTGTACTTTGTTTTAAAATATAAAAAAACACTGAAAAGTGGTGCTTCTATAGCTAAAACAAAACTATGTGTATGTCACCACAGCCAGCTCCTTCATGATGTACGCTGCTCCCCCAAATGTCCTGATTGTAGGGGAGTGGTGATGAGTAATTGGCTCCTGCAGCTGGGAGAAGAAAGAAAGTGCGCAGAGTGCTTTAGTGACGTACACAGTACACAGCCCTGGCTGAGAGTGCACATGCAGGGGTTTTTCCTTTACAGCTGGCTAGACAAAAGAGGCATCCACAAAGGATCAGATGGCAGGGGTTTGGGGACCTGCTGGGCATGCAGGAAACATCTTGTTTCAAGGCAATCGGCTATACATTATAAGTAAGTCTGTCTTTCCTGAACTAAAATTAAAAAATGGATTTAGTAGCACTTTCATTTTTAAAAGATAATACCGATTAAATATTACCCACTTCAATGCCAGACACTTTTACCCTCTTCCTGTCCAGGACAATTTTCAGCTTTCAGCGCTGTTGCACTTTGAATGACAATTGCGTAGTCATGTAACACTGTACCCAAACTAAGTTTTTATCAGTTTGTTCACACAACTAGAGCTTATTGTTGGTGATATTTAATCACCACTGTTTTTATTTTATTTTTATTTTTTGCTAAATAAATGAAAAACTGAAAATTAAAAAAAAAAAAAAAAAAACTTTTTTTTTTTTTTCTATTATAAAATTTTGCAAATTATTGTTCTTTATAAATTTAGGCTAAAATGTATTCTGCTACATTTCTTTAGTTTAAATAACCCAAATCCGTGTAAATTATTTACTGTGTAGGGAAGTTAGTCCACAAACTATGGTATATATCTGAAAATAAATCTATCCTGATGCACTGATAGATCTAATTTCTTGAGGCCCTAAAATGTCAGGACAGTGCAAATACCCCCCAAAATGGCTCCATTTTGGAAAGTAGACAGTCCAAGATATTTAGTAAGAGGCATGGCGGGTTTTTTAAAGTTGTAATTTTTTTTTCATACTTTTTTGGAAAATTAACATATTAGAAAAAAACATTTCACAATTAATTTATTTTTACATACTCTCACCAGTCATCATATAACTGGTGTAGCAGTAATCAGGGACACTGACTGGTGACAGTATGAAAAAAAAAATGTTATAATTTTTTTTACATTTTATTTTATTTTTTTTTTTTTTACAAATTTATTTTATAACACACTTTGACCAGAGCAAAATAATGTTACCATAGTAACATTATACTACTCTGGGGAAGTGATCAGGGTTTTTTTTTTTACACATATTTGCTTAAAGCAGTGAATTACATTGCTATAAGCAAGCATTTTACTGAATAAAACGGATCCATACAGTTTGGTTTGGTACCGACAGCGAGCCAGTACACTAATCAGTTATTGGCTGTGCCCAGTGGACACAGTCGTCACAGATCACGCCGCTGATTTCTAAGAGGACGTACATGTGACGTCCAATCAAGATGGGAAAGCGGGAAGGTGTTAAAAAGGGAAGATTTCTAATTTTTGTACATTTTTTTTTCATCTATAGATTGCATAAAAAATAAAATACATTTTGCAGGACAGTATTACCAAAAGAAAGCCTTGTTTGGTTCCGCCACCCAAAAAAAAGGCCCCTAGCACAATTGTAAATTCAAGATACCTCCAGCCATAGATGGAACAAATCTTGGTCAGTTCAGCAAGGACCAGCTGATATTTGATCTATCTATGGGCAGGCTGGTTGTCCTGATGTTGCAGGAAAGAAAATTATATCATCTACAGAGCTGCTCAAGCTTTATCCACTGTAATTTTCAATGGCTACCATTTTCAGCATGAGTAAATCAGAGTTGCAGGTAACAGTGACCAAGAACGCATATGTTATAGCTTAGTGAAATGAGCCTACGCTTATTTATATGTATACAAACACATAAGCTGCACTATACTGCATTATTTTTATTTATTTTTTGCTGAACTGCAAAGCCTTATGTGGGCCCAATTAGGGAAGACATTTTTCCTACATCAGACATGGCTCAGCCCCCTGCTACGTTTCATGCAGTAGGCCTAATCATAGGAGGATCAACAAGATTCGCCCTCATAGACTCATAGGGTTTTGCTGCAAAGTTTTTGAACTTTGAGCAAAATTCACTAAACTGTTCACGAACCAAACCTGAGAAAGTGGCTCATACCAGTTTAGGAACTGGAAAATAATCTAAATAAGTATTTGTTTCATTTATTAGATAAGCTACTGAGCAAAAATGGATTACAGCTGTGAACACATATGGGACTTATATTATGGGTATATATGATGTCATTAATGTAATGTATTCAATTCCAGAAATCCATATAATTTACAGCTACTGAAGATGTCGGTTTATTATATCCACTAGGCTGATCTATGAGTAAATAAAATATTGAGACATGGATCGCCCAGTGACTGTGATACTAGTTCATCTGTTCACATATTTGTACGGCCAGCTTATAATTCATTGCTATTTTTGGATACACCTAGCCTATTCTTAATAACAACGTAAAAAAAAAAAACCCTGTTGACAGATTGCACCATAAATGTATATACCTTTTCCAGACACCTCGAGGGATTTAAAAACTCATAAATGTGATAAAGTGACTGGTTGTTAACTGTAGCAAAGAGGATGCAGCATCACTGGAAAAAGACATTCATGAGCTATTATGTCAGTTAGACCTTTGGGGCGACAATAAATATTTGAAAAAAGGTATTGAGTAATGGGAATTGTAAAGATGTAGGTCTCTGCCATACACGTATGATTTTGATTATACAAAATATGTATTGAGGTCCATTTAGTCTAGATGCTGATTTAACAGAAATGATTAATTTTCCATCGCTAATCAATGCCAAATGCGGAGAACACTGCAGCTGCAGAACGTGTGTTTTTTTGGGGCTGCTTGTTACAAATATTAGTACTTTACAGCACAGAGTGAGGCAGATGACACAGTCAGGCACTGGCAGGCACAGTATAAAGTGATACTAAAGTCTCGTTTTTTTTCTTTTAAAATAACAAATATGTTATACTTACCTCCTCTGTGGAGTTGTTTTTGCACAGAGCAGCCCAGACCCTCCTATTTTCGAGTCCTTCGCTGACTCTCTTGGCCCCTCCCTCCTGTTGAGTGCCCTCAAAGCAAGCAGCTTGCTATGGGGGCCAAGCTGCAGCTCTGTGTGTCCATTTAGACATGGAGTCCTGGTTCGGCCCCGCCCCGCTCTCTCTCCTGATTGGCTAAGTGACTTTGATTGAGAGCAGTGGGAGCCAATGGCGCCACTGCTGTGTCTCAGCCAATGAGGAGGAAGAGTCACAGACAACTGAGGCCCTCGTGGACATCACTGGATCACGATGGAGCTCAAGTAAGTATTAGGGGGGCTGAGGGGGGAGCTGCACATTGAAGGTTTTTTTTTCCCTAATGCATAGAATGCATTAACAAAAAAATACCTTCTGCCTTTAGAATCACTTTAAGGGCACATCTTCGCAATACATACATTCCTGTTTTCCTGAGGCAGCTTGAATGGTTCCAGTGAAACCAGTTGATTACACGGGGGATTGCAATCATGAATAATGATAGAAGGGTATCACCAGCACAGTGGTTTTTGCATAACATAGCAATGCATAGAACGTGACTGATTTTGGAAAAAACCCTCAAATATACCCAGTGAAGTAAACAGCCTCAGATGATACACAACGGGGAAACAAATCCTCCTATATACGTTTTATTGTTTATCTGCAGTCTTCTCTTCCCTATACCCCTTCAAAAGGACAGAAAGGTGTGAAAAACGTTCTTCGTCTGTCAGGGGCACAGAGGAGGGGCGGAGAGACTGCAGTAACAGTGTGTGAGAGCTGATTGGAGGAAAGGTACACACCCCCCTCCCCACAGCAGAAGAACTGTGTTCTGAATAGACAAGCTGTCTGCTGAGTCATCCCTTCCCCCCGAGAAACAAACGTATCTCATGTATCGGGAAAACTTCTCAGAAGTGACTCATGCTGATAACAGAGAAGCACCGGAGAGAAACAACACTTACTGCTTTGGAGAGCGATATGTAAACAGTGCACTACAGATATACTGTATGTGCTATGCTCAGATTCCATGACTGAGGTTTACAACCACTTTAAAGTGGAGCTCTAGTCTGGAAAAAAAATTAAAAGTTCTGTAGCTATGGCTTTTAATATAAGGACACTTACCTGTAAAGGAATCCCATGATGTCAGCACCCCAAGCCAATTCATCAATTGGCTTCGGGTGCAGGCACCGGCATTGTAAGTAGGAGAAACTGGCAGTGAAGCTTTTAGGCTTCATATCCAGTTTCTTTCTGCGCATGTACGAGTCACGCTGCGCTTTCTGAATGGTCCTGTCATTTTCTGGGACCTCTGTGTGTCCCAGAAGGCAGTGGGGAGAAGGTGGAGGGCTCGGAAATGTTTGAAGCACCCTCCTAGGAAGGTGCTAGAAGAGAGAATATAGTTTTTGGGTCTTTCTGCTTACCAGAGAGATTTTCAGGTAAATTTATATTGCTCTCTGCCTACCAGAGAGCAGGATCTGCTAGTGAGGTCTGCTCATGGTGCTCAGGTGCAGCTCAGTTTGTCTGAAGTGTTTTACACTGGACCAATAGGGAAGCATATTGGACAGAGGGAGGAAACCTGACAAATGAGTGAACATGCATTTCGTACAGCCCTGGTGACTGGCAGGGCAAAGTGCCTCCGTGCATGCTGGGATACTGTATAAATGGCAAGGGCACATGTGCTCGGGCCTTTAAGCTTGAGAGCGGGGTCCCGGAGGGAGGGGGCGACTGCCTCTCCTCTGTAGAAGCTGCCATGCAGCCTTAGGATCTGATTCTGCCTACAGTGAGTACAGATCTGTGTCATGGGGCCTGTTTTGAGAGGGCCACCCCTTCTGTGGAAGAGTCAGTGGATGGGTGTCAGTTAAGGGGATGTTAGAGAATGATAAAGTAGTTGCAGCAAGTCTGGTGCTAGAGAGAGCAAGACGACTTAATTCTTCCATACAAGTGGCAGTCAGGTTAAAGCAGTGTGTCTGCTTCCACAAATAACCGAGTAAGGCCAAGAGTTGTCCTTATCAGCTGTAAATAGTTAAAGTTGGAGTATCCCACTATTCCCTTCTGCCATCCAAGTTCCACAATAAATATAAAACCAAAACCCCTGGACTGTTTATTGAGCAATGAGGAACTGGGAGTAAGGATGGATGAGTGAATTGTCCCTAACAGAGGGCAAGTCCTAGGAAAAAGGTGTGGGAACTCACCCAAGATTCCCTCCCAAAAGTACCTAAAATGCCTGTATTCTGTGCTAAACAGTGCAAATATCAATATTTAAACTAAAATCATGCAGATAGTGCTATTAGCAATGTGTTTAAGTTAAACAAAAGTCAAAAGCCCTATTTCTCTATTTACAAGAAGGTCAGGTTACTATAACCCAGCCAGCAAAGAGTTCCTCCTTACATCAGAGTCTGCAGGGTTTCCCCTTACAGTGCAAGGTAACTCTGACATTAAAAGGGAATTCTGCAGATCATGATCTAAAGGGGAACTCTGATATAAGGGGGGGGGGCTCTGGTGACCCCCTTTACATCAGAGTTCCCCACTTACATCAGGGTCTGCAGCATTGCCCTTTACATCAGAGCTCCCCTTCCCATCAGCATCCACAAAGTTCCCCCTTGCACTGTAAGGGGGAATCCTGCAGACTGATGTAAAGGGAGGTCCTGATATAAGGGGGAACCTTTATATCAGTGCCCCCTTACATTATTGTATTCACTCCCCCTTACATCAGCCCCCCCCCCCCCTCAGACTGGCCTGGAAGCACTGTCACTGACCTCCTCTTAGGTGCACCATGCGCTGGTTTTACCTTATAGTCTCCTATCCACAGTCCACATATGTCTGACTTCTCCTGTGATCCCCACCCCCACGGTGCTCCCACTCTTGTCTCCTCTCCAGACACCCCCTCAGAGACTGCAGACATAATAATAAAAGACAAGAGATGATAATAAAAGACAAGAGATGATCAGAGTCTGAGACTGAGGACATGATACAAGAGATGGTCAGAGACTGCGGACATGATACAAGAGGTGGTCAGAGACTGCGGACATGATACAAGAGATGGTCAGAGACTGCGGACATGATACAAGAGATGGTCAGAGACTGCGGACATGATGCAAGAGATGGTCAGAGACTGAGGACATGATGCAAGAGATGGTCAGAGACTGAGCACATGATGCAAGAGATGGTCAGAGACTGAGCACATGATGCAAGAGATGGTCAGAGACTGAGGACATGATGCAAGAGATGGTCAGAGACTGAGGACATGATGCAAAAGATGGTCAGGGACTGAGGACATGATGCAACAGATGGTAAGAGACTGCAGACGTGATACAGGAGATGGTCAGAGACTGCAGACGTGATACAGGAGATGGTCAGAGACTGCAGACATAATAATAAAAGACAAGAGATGATAATAAAAGACAAGAGATGATCAGAGTCTGAGACTGAGGACATGATACAAGAGATGGTCAGAGACTGCGGACATGATACAAGAGGTGGTCAGAGACTGCGGACATGATACAAGAGATGGTCAGAGACTGCGGACATGATACAAGAGATGGTCAGAGACTGCGGACATGATGCAAGAGATGGTCAGAGACTGAGGACATGATGCAAGAGATGGTCAGAGACTGAGCACATGATGCAAGAGATGGTCAGAGACTGAGCACATGATGCAAGAGATGGTCAGAGACTGAGGACATGATGCAAGAGATGGTCAGAGACTGAGGACATGATGCAAAAGATGGTCAGGGACTGAGGACATGATGCAACAGATGGTAAGAGACTGCAGACGTGATACAGGAGATGGTCAGAGACTGCAGACGTGATACAGGAGATGGTCAGAGACTGCAGACATAATAATAAAAGACAAGAGATGATAATAAAAGACAAGAGATGATCAGAGTCTGAGACTGAGGACATGATACAAGAGATGGTCAGAGACTGCGGACATGATACAAGAGGTGGTCAGAGACTGCGGACATGATACAAGAGATGGTCAGAGACTTGCGGACATGATACAAGAGATGGTCAGAGACTGCGGACATGATGCAAGAGATGGTCAGAGACTGTGGACATGATGCAAGAGATGGTCAGAGACTGTGGACATGATACATTAGATGATCAGAGACTGAGGACATGATACAAGAGATGATAAGAGACTGAGGACGCGATACAAGAGATGGTCAGAGACTGAGGACATGATACAGTAGATGGTTAGACACTGCAGACATGATACAAGAGATGATCAGAGACTGCAGACGTGATACAAGAGATGGTCAGAGACATCGGACATAATACAAGAAATGGTCAGAGACCGAGGAAATGATACAACAGATGGTTAGAGACTGAGGACATGATACAAGAGATGGTCAGAGACTGAGGACATGATACAAGAGATGGTCAGAGACTGCAGACGTGATACAAGAGATGGTCAGAGACTGAGGACATGATACAGTAGATGGTTAGACACTGCAGACATGATACAAGAGATGATCAGAGACTGCAGACGTGATACAAGAGATGGTCAGAGACTGCAGACATGATACAAGAGATGGTCAGAGACTGAGGACATGATACAACAGATGGTCAGAGACTGAGGACATGATACAACAGATGGTCAGAGACTGAGGACATGATACAACAGATGGTCAGAGACTGAGGACATGATACAGTAGATGGTTAGACACTGCAGACATGATACAAGAGATGATCAGAGACTGCAGACGTGATACAAGAGATGGTCAGAGACATCGGACATGATACAAGAAATGGTCAGAGACCGAGGAAATGATACAACAGATGGTTAGAGAATGAGGACATGATACAAGAGATGGTCAGAGACTGAGGACATGATACAAGAGATGGTCAGAGACTGCAGACGTGATACAAGAGATGGTCAGAGACTGAGGACATGATACAGTAGATGGTTAGACATTGCAGACATGATACAAGAGATGATCAGAGACTGCAGACGTGATACAAGAGATGGTCAGAGACTGCAGACATGATACAAGAGATGGTCAGAGACTGAGGACATGATACAACAGATGGTCAGAGACTGAGGACATGATACAACAGATGGTCAGAGACTGAGGACATGATACAACAGATGGTCAGAGACTGAGGACTTGATACAACAGATTGTCAGAGACTGCGGACATGATAGAAGATAGAAGAGCACTAGGGGGGCCAGAGAAGCAGATAGCACTGGAGGAGCTGAAGGGCACATTGAGGGGACTGGATAGAATTAGGGGGGGTTTGGAAAGCATTGCAGGGGGGATGGAAGGCACAGGGGGTGGAGAGCACTGGGGGGATAGGGAAAACCAGGGGGATGGAGAGCATTGGGGGAGGGGGAACTGGAGAGCAATTGGGGGGGCTGGAAATCACTGAGGGGGGAGCCAGGGAGCACAGGGGGATGGAGAGCACTGGGGGAGCCAGAGAGCATGGGGGAGATGAAAAGCACTGTGGGGAGCTGAAGAGTACCGGGGGCCTAAAAGCACTGGGGGGGTTTAGAGCACTGGGGGGGGGGTTAAGAGCGCTGAGGGGGGTTAAGAGCACGGGGGGGTTAAGAGCACTGGGGGGGATTAAGAGCACTGGAGGGGGGGTTAAGAGCACTGAGGGAGGCTAAAGAGCACTGGGGGGCCAGCAAAAGAAGTTGTATAGGAGGGGGATGGGGCAGCTGCATATACGTAGATGAATTGATCTTTCCATATTCCTCCTGCAGCCGCTGAGAGGAGGAGAATCAGCATTGAGCGACAGCAGGAGGAATATGGAAAGTTCAATTCATCTATATGCAGCTGCCCCATCCTCCTCCTATGCAGCACATACACGAGGCTCCTCAGGCACTCTTACTCACCTTCTTCCCGCCGCCCCTCCACGAGCAGCACGGACTGAAGGAGCTGCCACTGCAGCTGCCTTCACACAGAGATGCGGGCGGCCCATCGGCGCAGGGTAGGACACCTACCTGACACCCCCCAGTGCGCCCCCCCTCGCACCCCGTTGGTACGCCACGGGAGCGGAAACAGTAAGTGGACTTTTTTTCAGGTTTAGGCGAATCAATCCACCACAGCGTTCCCAGCCTGTCCCTCAGCCTGTATTTATATTGAAGAGGCCGGTGACCAGGCTTCAGCTGTCCAGCGCGCTGCGGAGGATTAATCTGCCTTAACCCGAAACCGAGAAATTAGTCCACTTACTGTCCCCACTCCCACGGAACACATGGGGCCCAGAGACATTTCTTTTCTAAATAGCTGCACAGTGGGGGTTGTCTAATGGCTGGTGGTCCCCCCTTGACAGTGGCCCTGCCTGTAGGAACGCAGATGCTAATGGGAACGGCGTTCCTGCTGTGAAAAAGTATAAGAATGCCATTCCCATGCGTTCCTGCAGGACTCGAGCCCTGGTCCCTAAGTGACTGTCGGCAGGTAATCAGAGGAGACCCGAGAAGTCGTCACACAGCAAGCCCTACAGAGACAGTGCCACATGTTGTAGATTGCCGATCGGCAAACTTACCTAGAGGTTTGAGTGTGTACCTGTCAAAACCATGTATTTGCCAACTCCCCCCTAAAAAGTGCCGAATGTGGCAGTGGAAGGGGGGGGGGGGTTTGAACAAGTGGAGTTTCCTCTTTTGGGTGTAGCTCTGTTTTAAGCTGGCCATAGAGGGATCCCAATTTTTCTATATGAATTAATCACTTTCAGACCGGAGGATTTGGCTGCTCAAAGACCAGGCCCCTTTTTTCAACTTGCCACTGTGTGACTTTAACTGACAATTGCGCGGTCATGAAATGCTGTACCCAAACGAAATTTACGTCCTTTTTTTCCCACAAACAGAGCTTTCTTTTGGTGGTATTTGATCACCTCTGCGCTTTTTATTTTTTGCGATATTAATAAAAAAAAAGAGCAAAAATTTTGAGATAAAATTACATTTTCAAATTTGTGTTTTAAAAAGTATACAATATACTCAATTTATGTCATATATTTTGGCCAAAATGTATTTAGCTACATGTCTTTGACAAAAAAAATCTCAATTAGCGTATTTTTATTGGTTTTCGCAAAAGTTATAGCGTCTACAAACTATGGTGTAAATACTGGAATTTATGCAGCTTTTACATTCTGACTGCCTAAATTACCACTTTTTGGAAAGTAGACATCCTAAGGAATGTCCTGAGAGGCATGTTGAGCTCATTTTTTAAAAGACAAAGTTGAAAATTTAATTTTTTTTTGGGGGGGGGGGGGGCAAATACCTGGTTTTGACAGGTACACACTCAAACTTCTGGGTAAGTTTGGCGATCGGCAATCTACAACATGTAGCAAAAAAAATCTCACCTCACCAAAATTGTCACCTTCCCGAAAACATAGGACAAAATATAAAATACTCCATGGACTCAATATGCCTCTCAGCAAATAGCTTTGGGTGTCTACTTTTCAAAAAGGGGTCATTTGGGGGGTGTTTTAACTGTCCTGGCATTTTATGCTCAATCTTAACCACACATCACCCACTCTTGTTACCACTTGAAAACCAAGCCTTTTCTGTGACTTTTTGTTTACATGAATATATTACTTTGAACCCCCAAACATTATATATTTTTAAAAGCAGAAGCCCTACAGAAGAAAATGGTGAATTTTACAATTTTTTTGTCACACGGTATTTGCGCACAGATTTTCCAAACGCAATTTCTGCAAAAAAAATATTTTTTTTAAATTTAATGCACAAATACACTATAAAATTCAAAATTGTTTGGTATAATTTAAAAGATGATCTTATGCCGAGTACATAGATACCAAACATGACATGCTTTAAAAATTGCGCACACCTGTGCAGCGGCAAAAAACTACGTACATTTTTAAAAGCCTTTAAAAGTCTTTACAGGTTACCACTTTAGACTTGCAGAGAAGGTCTACTGCAAGAATTACTGCCCTCGACCTGGCGTTCGCGTCGATACCTCACATGCATGCTGCAATTGCGGTTTACATATGACACTAGACCAATGCTTGCGTGCGCCTTTGCGCCCTCCCCCGGGGGTCAGGGGGGCTTCATTTTTTTTTTTTTGGCTTTTTTATGTTATTTTGACACCTTTCCTTTCATTCTTTTTTTTCATGATTTTTATTGTTATCACAGTGAATTTAAATATCCCCAATGATAGCAATTTGTAGTGACAGGTACTCTTTTTTAGAAAAAAATTGGGGTCTTTTGGACTCTAGATCTCTCCTCTGACCTTAACGCATCTGACCACACCAAGATTGGTGTACACAAGATGCTTTCCCAATTTCCCAATGGCGCTGTTTATTTCTGGTGAAACAGAAGTCATGAAATGTTCGTAGCTTCCAGTATCTTAGGCCATAGAGATGATTGGAGCCATTCTCGTCTCCAATCAGCTCTATGGTTAGATAATTGAACCACCGGCTGCACTCTCGGGGTAACCGGTGGGACAGGAGAGCCCGAGAAAAATGGCAGAAGGCGGCAAGAGGGCTTGTAAAAGCAGTCTAGCGCCCAATTGCTTTTACATGCAAGCCAACCGCTGGAAAACAATAACAAAGTACAGTAAAAGTACAGTAGGAAGAGTAGAAGAACAGAAAAATAACTCAAATGACAACTATTTTTGGCTTTTTTATTTTATTTTTTTTGTAATTTTTTTGTAACTTTTTATTTTTTTTTGTTTTTTTTGTAATTTTTTTTTTACACTTTTTTTTTTTTAACTGCAACTTTCCAGGTTAGGGTCTCTCAAAATGTCGATAGCCATCAAAACATCTTTCTAGACCCTGTGTTAGTGTGTCCTACACTGTGTCGTGCTTTACCCTACGCTAATACTCCACTAGTGTGTGGTAGTGTTGGAAACATTCCCCGATGCAGAGACCAGGTTGGTCAGGACAGAAGGGACAATAAAAATGGGTGTCACGCCTAAATCCGCGCCTGCTACAGACACAACATCTTCTTTGGGGGTGTCTTTGGGTAGGGGTACGCGGGAGGACATGTGGAAAATGCCTCTCATGCAGCCGGCTCACTGCATCTGGTAGGGGAAGTTGGGCAGGAGCACCTCCTGGATACAGGTAGGCTCTGATGATCTCTTCCTGGAATTTGAGGAAGGATCCAGCTCGTCCTGACGCTTTGTATAGCACAAAGGCGTTCAGCATAGCCAATTGGAATAAATAAACAGACACTTTTTTTTACCATCGTCTGGCTTTATGGGCAACTAAGTACGGCGCCAAAAGCTGGTCGTTGAGGTCCATCCCTCCCATATTAAGGTTAT
The DNA here is from genome assembly GCF_965119305.1 of Pelophylax lessonae. NCBI lineage: Eukaryota > Metazoa > Chordata > Amphibia > Anura > Ranidae > Pelophylax > Pelophylax lessonae. Next base: position 535,599,313 of record NC_138768.1, on the reverse strand, counting down.
ATTCGTGGACACAGAGGGGTTTCTCCAAAACGCCAGTTGCCGTAGGAATTTGGACCGTCATGTCTGCGTGAAGGGAGGACAGAAGGAAAACATTCCGTGTATCCCTCCACTTCACTGCAAGCAATTTGTCAGTTTTCAAGCAGGCTCTCTCCCCCCGACTAAGCTGTTGGGGGAAGCCCCAGCATTTAGGTCGCACAGTGCCACATGCGCCAATTTGTTATTCAAGCAAGTGACTAAAAAGTGTCACGCTTGTATAAAAATTGTCCATGTTCAAATGTTACCCCTTTCCGAATAAGGGTGACACCAAGTCCCAAACTATCTTGCCGCTGCTCCCTATGTAGTCTGGGCAGTTGGGGGGCTCTACAGTGCTATCTTTTCCCTCGTAAACCCGGAAACTAACTGTATAGCCTGTGGCCCTGTCACACAGCTTATACAGCTTGACCCCGTATCTGGCACAATTGCTGGGGGGATACTGTTTCATAGCAAGGCGGCCAGTAAACTTAATCAGGGACTCATCAACGCAGACAACTTGTTGTGGGGTAAACAAGGCTGCAAACCATTGATTGAAGTGGTTTACGAGGGGCCGAATATTGTGGAGCCGGTCATATTCAGGGTCTCCCCGAGGACGACAGATTTCATTGTCGTTGAAGTGCATAAACCGCAGAATTTGCTCGTATCTCGCCCTGGACATGGAAGCAGAGTACACGCGCATATGGGGAATTGGGTTAGTGGACCAATATAACCGCAACTTACTCCTTTTGGTTATGCCCATGTTAAGGGAAAGGCCCAGAAATGTTTTAAACTCAGAAACCGTTATAGGTTTCCACCCGGATTGTCTGGCAAGGGACGAATTTGGGTTGGCGGTGATGTGTTGACCAGCGTATAACTTGCACACTATAAAAGTGACACTGTGACAGGGCAATGAAGGGGTTAACTGGGGGTGATAAGGGGGGGGGGTCAGGGGGTTAAATCTTTATTTGGGGGGTAGCGGGGACCCTAAACCTACTTGGGACAGAAACTAACTCGCTAGGGCTAACTGAAGTCACAATTACACTATCACAGATATACAGTAAACCCCTATATTACCTGTATATAGTGTGCAATGTGACAGGGGGAAGGGGGTTAGCTGGGGGTGATCGGGGGGAATCAGGGGGGATCAGGGGGGTTAAATATTTATTGGGGGGGGTGGCGGGTATCCCAACTCTAAAAGGAACGGCCGCAAGCGCTAAACCAGGTCACAAGTCACACTAATACATGAATATAGGAAACAGCGTGTGTTGTGACTGGGGGTGTAGGGGTTAACTCTTTTTCTCTCGATGAATCCAGAAAGGATTTTGGGAGGAGAGAGCGGGTCATTTCTGTGCCTGTGTTTACATTACACAGGCACAGGTCAGACTCTGATAGGGCAGGACCGATCAACAGGTCCAGGCCAAAAATCATTGGCCTGGACCTGATGACTGATCTGTTCTGAACCGAATCAGGCCATCAGCGGGGCCGGAGGCGCGCGGGAGCACGCCCCAGAGTGGTGGGAGCGAGCGACGTAGTACTACCTCGCTTTGCCCTTTTGCCTCGCTTTGCCCAGCAGAGGCTGCCTGCCACAGTAAAACAGTAAAAGCAGTAAAGGTGGGCGAGAATGCCTTATGTACACATTTTGACATACGGATTGCCTATTTGCCAGGTCTAAACTTAAAGCTGACTCTAACATTTGATGGCTGCTGAGTATGGCAAAAAGTAGATCTCCCTCTGCCTAAAGGCGTCTGGTCCCTTCTGAAAATATGCAATCTTGTTATGAACTGTGGATAATTTGTGCTAAAAGTGCAGGGGCGTTTTAAGTTCTAGGGGCCTCTCATACACAGATTTTGTTTACAATCTCAATGATAGGTCACACACAAGCAGTCATAGTGCTCTATGTGTGGTTCACTTGAGTTGCCAAATTTCATTTTGAAAAATTATACAATATACACATAAAAACCTTTACAGATGATGGCCAGTAAAATCTTACTTCCCAATAATAAAATAAGTTCATTTTAATTATCATATATTTTATATTATTTTGTTTATTTTTTATTTTTTTATATAATTTTTTATATAGTTTTATATTATATTTGCATACGGGGGGGGGGGGGGGTACCTTCTGTCAGGGGGTCCAGAGCAGTTGAGCATTTTCACCCCTTATAAATTCGGCACTGGCAGTAAAACATGTCAGCATCACAGGAGAGAACACTCTCTTGGTTCAAAAGTCACTCATGTGCAATCTGTTCTTCAGCCAAAAGAGGGGAAAAGAGCACACTGTGCATACATGACTTATGAACCAGGGAGATTACTCACTCTTGTGATGCTGGAAGGTGACCGTCCAATGTATGTCATGTCCTAGCAACAAGGCAGAATAGGGAATGTAAACAATGTGGTAGTTTTTCAGTCAGACTTTGGGGATGCCTCAAAAAGCCTAGAGGTGTGGAAAATAATTTAAGCAATTATTTTAAAATCTACACAGGTAATATTTTTATGCACAGAATTGTCAATTTTAGACAAAAGGTGAACATAAAGTGAAGTTCCAGCCATTTTGTGTAAAAAGTGTAGCTGCTGACTTTTAATAAACACACCCAGGATCTATGTGGTTGCCTGAACCCTCGATTCTCTTCCTCTCTTTCCCTCGGCGCTGGCATTACAGGTGTGGGCACTTGTGACCTGTGAGGTGTCCCAGAAGATTGCAGGGGGGAGGGTGAGAGGAGAACTTCCGTTCTGATAGGTGGAATGGTATCAGGTTATTATGGACCTCTGTATCAGCTCTGCACCATTGTGATGGAAGCTACCTCCTACTCTAGTAAACAGGAAAAAAACAGTTCCCATGGACTTGGAGGAGCCTAAAATGTATAAAATAGGGAGGTCTTCGAAATCCATTGAATGGTCTAAGCATTCAGAGAGTCTTAGCCCCAGGTGCACCAACCAATACCAGGGGCCAATAGAGTGCTGGCAGTGTGATGAGTGGGGACAACATGTTGCTGCAAATTTTCTCTGTACCAGGTCTTATGAAATGTGACACTGCCATGCATATGTCTTAGTTTTTCTGCTCAGGTCTGGACATGGCAAATAATGTATAAGCTTTTCTAGACCCCAAAAGCCTGATTGCTCTAGGGCCTACCTGGCCTGTGGACTATAAACATATGAGCTAGTGCCAGGTAGAAGCTGTGTGTGTACACAGTAATTTTAAACAGTACCCCACTGATATGGTGATCTTTGAAACTTGTGTGCCATAAAGTAACAATAAACTACCTACGTTTGCACAGTGTGATCCTGAAAAGAGATCTTTCTCTGGTTTGGGAACCGTGCAGTGAGTAGAGACTGGACTCATTTTGAGTAATTCTGATGATAGTGCAATAGGGGTGACCACTGATAAAAATGTATCTTTTCCCATAACTGTGTTAGCTGGCAATCCAGAGGTGTTCCCAGAGACACCCAAGATGTCTGGGATACCCGAACCAAAGGTCTTTTGGGCCACCTTTGGAACTCCCCAATAGTAAACAATGGAAATTCGGGGAGACCTGGGGTGGAGCTGGTGTTTGCTCATATTGTGGTCATTCAAGAAATGCTGTGTCAGGTTGATGAAAAGCAAGGGGTAGTTGTGGAAAAATGCATGGTGCCTTAGCCCTATAGGTTGATAGTGTTGGATTTTCCCCTATCACATTCCCTGAGGAGTCACTTGGTCACTTGGGCTTTCTTTTGACCCTGGATGCATGCAAATGTAGCCAGGTGCTAGACTACAGAAGCATGGAGAAGGAGACATTACTGTCTTTACAATCAATTTATTTTTTCTTGCTGCTGTTAGGCTGAATGTTGTGTTGCACTAGCCTCTCCAGTAGAGGAAGAACTATAGACAGCAAAGCATATGGGCTTTTATTCAGAATGCTGAGGATCATGGAAATTGTAGTTTGAAACATCAATCACAGAATGGGATTTATGGACCTTTTCAAAAAAGTTCCCATAGGACAATGAGGATGAAGGGGAGTGGTGGAATAGCTTTTACCAGACTGTAATAGACCCTACTCTTTTTTGCAGTGCGGGAGCTGAGGTGTGCACATCGGTCCTGGTGCACATGGATCATCCACAGGGCAAGTGACCAAAGCCAGAGTCTAAGACCTGGGGGCAAAGACACCCAGGGCAGCACAGCATAGAACACAGGGACTGCACCTGCACCATTGCTGCAGAGAGACCAAAGCATCCTTCCCACCGCTAATTTACTGGAGGCATTCTGTGGAGAGACTGGTGAGGCCCTCCCCTCTCTACAGCGAAAGGTTGCCGCAGCATCTGGAGGACTGGTGAGAGGGCTATTCGCCCATTACTAGGGCTACTAGCACGGACTGAGCCACTGAAAGCAGGACACTAAATGTACCCAATCTATACAGCACCCATACTGCACTCTATACCATGCCATACAAGAGCAAGATAGAACATATTACAGCCATGCAAAACTGTATTGATGCTGTAACCTCTATTGTCAGGGAACATATGCAACAGGCTCAGACGGCCCAAAGCTGGGTGAATAACAGTTTAGTTTGAATACAAGCTTTACACCTAGAGGATAGAGATAAAGTGAAACAATAAAAATGAAAAATTCCTTTAAAAAGTGTGCCTGGGGGGGTCCCCTTAGTCTGTCTATAAAGTACAGATACGCCATCTGTACTTTGTGTAGCAGGTTTTCCAGGCCTGTGGCCTGATGTGAGTCTGCCATTGTTACCGGTTACCTCTCCAGACCATGTGAGCTGCGACCCTGGGTGTGAGAACTGGGACATGGACGACTCCGGCATCTAAAGCTGCAACTCTCAACTGTCACACTCAGGGCCCATATGCAGGTGCCCCCTTTAACCTTGAACTCTTCGAGGTTCACTGACTATGTACCCCCCTCTGTAACTTCAGGGTCCTTAACCTAGGTACCCTCTTTCAGCTAGCTGGCACTGGATCCCAGAACCTCTTCCGGAGTGGTCCCCTCTGACTCTGGCAGACCCCCAGGGGCAATCCGCAGTACTCACGACCTGTGTAGGCTTTCCTGGGACTGGACCCCTCTCTCGCTCCACAGGCTCTCGGCACACCGGATCCGCTCAGCTCAACACTCTCTGGATTTTCAGGTGACACCCCGAGACATCCACCTCCTCAGACAGGAGGAGAGACAGCCGCACTCTCCCTCCTGGGACTCTGCTCCCGCCAAAGACACCCTGTCACGCACTTCCCCTGAACTTATACCCGCTCCCAGAATCATTTGGAGCATAATCTGCCTTCTGGGGTAGTTACAAGTTTGGATGTGGCCCCTGATTGGGCTTCTCACACTACCCTATGAGAAGCCTCTCACAGGAGCCAGTGGGGATACTTCTCCCCTCAGCAGGCACATCTGGAAGCCCTGACACCCTAACTAAATAAATCACAGCCCTGTTGTTAGGCAGACAAGGCCCACTATACATTTACCTAGCACCTACCTGTAGGGTGCTACATTTGTATATAACATGCTGCAGCAAAAATTAAATTTCCAAAAAAAATAAAAGAGTCAAATCACATTTTAAATTGACTTGCGGTTGCAATTGCCGCCACCCAGCTATTAAAAAATCTAAGAAAAAATGGCCCCCCTCCCCCCTAGTCCATACCAATCCCTAAGGATTTTAGGGAAACCTAATGGCGAAAAAAAGAAAAACAGTGTGGGAAAAGAGGGGGGGGGAGTGAGCCCCCCCTGAACCATGCCAGGCCACATACCCTCAACACTACCAGTTCACTAAAAAAGTGTCCAAAATCCAATAAAAACAGGAGACACATTTTTGACAAATTCTTTAAAAAAAAAAAAACAGTCCCCCCCCATGTACAGTATCTCACAAAAGTGAGTACACCCCCCACATTTTTGTGAATATTTTATTATACCTTTTCATGTGACAACACTGAAGAAACAACTTGTATAATAGTGTAAAATTGCTGTCCCCTCAAAATAACTCAACACACAGCCATTAATGTCTAAACCGTTGGCAACAAAAGAGAGTACACCCCTAAGTGAAAATGTCCAAATTGGGCCCAATTAGCCATTTTCCCTCCCTGGTGTCATGTGACTCATTAGTGTTACAAGGTCTCAGGAGGGAAAGGGAAGCAGGTGTGTTAAATGTGGTGTTATCGCTCTCACTTTCTCATACTGGTCACTGGAAGTTCAATATGGCACCTCATGGCCATGAACTTTCTGAGGATCTGAAAAAAAGAATTGTTCCTCTACACAAAGATGGCCTAGGCTTTAAGAAGTTTGCCAAGACCCTGAAACTGAGCTGCATCACAGTGGCCAAGACCATACAGCGGTTTACCAGCATAGGTTCCACTCAGAACAGGCCTCGCCATGGTCGACCAAAGAGGTTGAGTACACGTGCTCAGTGTCATATCCAGAGGTTGTCTTTGGGAAATAAACGTATGAGTGCTGTCAGCATTGCTGCAGAGGTTAAAGGGGTAGGGGGTCAGCCTGTCAGTGCTCAGACCATACGTCGCACACTGCATCAAATTGGTCTACATGGCTGTTGTCCCAGAAGGAAGCCTCTTCTAAAGATGATGCAAACAGATTGCTGAAGACAAGCAGACTAAGGACATGGATTACTGGAACCATGTCTTGTGGTCTGATGAGACCAAGAACTTATTTGTCTTATGTGTAAAGCATGTGTGGCGGCAACCAGGTGAGGAGTACAAAGACAAGTGTGTCTTGCCTACAGTCAAGCATGGGTGTGGAAGTGTCATGAGTGCTGCTGGCACTGGGGAGCTACAGTTCATTGAGGGAACCATGAATGCCAACATGTACTGTGACATACTGAAGCAGAGCATGATCCCCTCCGTTTGGAGACTGGGCCCCAAGCCAGTATTCCAACATGATAATGACCCCAAACACACCTCCAAGACGACCACTGCCTTGCTAAAGAAGCTGAGGGTAAAGGTGATGGACTGGCCAAGCATGTCTCCAGACCTAAACCCTATTGAGCATCTGTGGGCGTTCTGTGGGGCATCCTCAAATGGAAGGTGGAGAAGAGCAAGGTCTGTGAGATACTGTAAATCCATTGTTTAATCACACTGCCCGCCGCACCGCCAACCCGGTAAATACTTTAAAAACTGCTCCGCCTTCTAGGACTGCTGCCCGCCGAATGCCTTCTCTGCGATTTGACAGTTCTTATAAAGGTAAGGGCGTTAACTGGTGGCCTCGCCCCCTTGTGACATCCCAGGCTCAGCATGCATGGCCCATGGCGTTACAAGGGGGTGAGGCCACCAGGTGACGTTGCCAGATGGCCCCGCCCTTACCTATATAAGAACTGTCAAAGTGCAGGGGAAGCATTCGGCAAGCGACCGCTTGTCCCCATCAACATGTGGCCAAGGTGCTTTGGGGTGGGCAGAGCCCCCCAATGTTGAGGGCATATGGCCTGGTATGGCTCAGTAGGGGGGGGGCTGCTCACCCCCCCCCCCTTTCCTGACTGGCCAGGCTGCATGTTCAGATAAGGGTCTGGTATGGATTTGGGGGGGGGGGGCTGTTTTCTTTTTTAACTGGCACATTTTTTTATTCAGTTGTCAGCGGGGTAGCCTATTGACAGCTGATGACTTAACAATCATCAAGGCACAGAATAGAACTGTGAAGCATGCAGTGTATTGTAGGGTGTTTGGCAAAGTGAACACCTGGTGAACACACTGCAAATTTGAGTGTTCAGCGAAGGGTTGAACAGGCAAATGTTCAGCTCGAACTCATGTTAGGGCTGAACTGTTTGCTCAACTCTACTAGAGGACTGCTGATCTTAGTTCTAACAACGGGAAGTCAGTTTCTGGCCAAATGGCAGCTCCCTTATGAGATAGTAGAACAAGTAGGAGGAGTGGAATTCAAGGTGTATGAGCTGGAGAACAAAAAAGAAAGCATATTTATCATATATACCTGACTAAGCCCTGGAATGGAAAAAAGGCCCTCTAACCATAAGCAACACGCTAGTGTTGAAAGGAGGGGTAAATGACGTTAAAGAAGCAGAGTGTCAGTCACTTGCCCAAAAATAGGAAGTAAATGAGTTTCTGGAGCAGAAAAGACATGCAATCTCAAAACTTTCTGACTAAACTGACGTAATAATGTACCCTAACATGATATTGTCATAAACCCCAAGACGTGTGTCTGTTCTAATCTCTATCACATTTTGAAAGCCCATAGACAGGCAATGGCACAAGAGGTGCACCCTTTGAGACCCTGGAGAGTTTGTGGCAGTATACCTGAGTGTTCTTTGGGTTACAAGGAGCTACTGCTACCTTTATAGCAGATAATCAACACAATTCGAAGGCCACACCAACACTGAGCAGCAGCCTACCAAGTTGTTTTTTAGCATGCATTTTGGATAGTTATCTCCATTAGGTAAAGGCTATGCTGAATTCCATTAGAATAGCGAACTTATTAGAAAAAAAAAATGCCATAGGGGTTAGAAGAAGCCCAGTTTCTGGGATACATCATTGAGAGAGCCTTATAAAACCTGAAATCCATAAGGTTGAAGCAATTAAGGAGTGGCCTGCTTTTATCACCAAGAAATGAGCAAAAACCTTCATATCATTGGGTACTATTGTAGGTTCATCTGACAATATCAGGTCCCTCCTCTTTGGACAGTTTTATACCACTATTCATATCCTCCAATATGTACCGGTTAAATTCTTTAAACTGATAGATTATCGTTCAGCATTTAATTTTGCATCCAGGGATACTAAACACAAAATATCTTAGATAAACTTGTCACCCAGGGAATATCTGACAGCTATCTTCCCTTCTATATGTGCTAGTGTGGTCATGTATGACCTTAATTCGTTCAGTATGACATTTCTCATCCAAATATATACTTATTATTAATGTGTCATGTTCCTGTCTGAGTTTATAAATCGTGTGTGTATTTGTTAAATTTTGAATTGGGCAGAGCTCTCTGACTGTCTTTTACAATCCCCATTAGTTCTGGATTTCCCTAATGGATTTGGTTATAGTTTTACGATAGGCCTGGACAGCAGAAACAAACATCCTGCCAGGACTCAATTAGTGGTTTTCAGCTCTGCACAGGCCTAAGTGCTAAATTCTGATGTCTCTGAGTTGAGATAAGGCTCTTTTGAATTCCATGAATTAAAGGAGGCGAGAGGGGGTAATCACTGCTCAATGTGTAATTGTTCAGCCAGACTTTTATGGCTAACCTATAATGACTAAACAACATGGATGCTTGTTACAGCTTTTCGTGTGTCCAGTACGGGACATCATTACAGGCTCTATCTCCTACAGTTGGGTGTTTGTTGGTATACAGTAGATGGTAGTTTCTGTCCTCTCAGGCCTTAATTGACAGTTAAGAGGGTAGTTTTATCTGACAAATGCATTTATCTTATTTAACCTTTAAATGATTCCTATTAATGTTCTCCGTCATGACAGCATAATGTTTCCCTATAGCCTGATCAGTATTTTTTTTTCTTTTCCTGCTCTCAATAAAATGGTGAGACCAACATCTAGAGTTTGGAAACATTTCCACAATGCAATTTCTGCTAAGAGCAAAGCTGCAATTTGCAAATATTGTGGGAAGAAATATCCTTTTTAAATGCTACAAGGATGACAAAACACATCCTGGCATGCCAGAGGTGCCCTAAAGACATTAAAAATACTTTATGGAATCAAATGATGAGGACCAGAATAAAAGTGGGTGTAGCTTTTCCCTCCAGAGTTCTCATTTTAGAAACACTCTTTCTACTGCTTCTGGATCAACACAAAATGTTTCTTCACCAGCAGCATCTTCAAAGAAGGAAGTGTTACAAACCACAGCCTCCAAAAATACATAATCCCTTCATTTATAGAGAAAATGACACCTGAAAACAAGGAGAACATTGATCAAGCCCTTCGCAAAAACAATATAATATACGCTTCTGGATCAGCATTGTCAATAATCGAAAATGCATATTGGCAGGAAGCTTTTAAATTATTTTGAGGGAAAGGGGGTAGTTACCTTTTCTCGAGTATAGATGAAATGCTCTTAAAATATACAGTCCTTGTTATTAAATTTTTCATAAAAAATACATATATAAAAAGCAAGTTTGGTTTATTTACATAATAAGCTGTACATTTTAAGCATAATACTTTTTCAAGCATAAATCTTTTATATATGTAGCACTACCCCCTTAAGAGCCGTTTAAGAGCCGGTCCACACTAGCGCGACTTGTCAGGCAACTTGTCAGCCTGACAAGTCGCGCTCCCCCCCCGGTCCATTGACCGATACAGGACCCGTTCTAATAGGAGCTACACAAGTCGCTCCGACTTGGAAAAAGGGTCCTGTACTACTTCCATTATGTGAAGTCCCTGCAAGTCGCTCCGAAGTCGTGGTGCATGGTAATGCACAAGTCGCCCCCGAAGTAGTAAGGAGTCGTGTCACCTTAGTGTGAACCGACTCTAAGTGTAAAGGGTCCCGCACTCTGCCTCTCAACCCCAAGAACAAGTTCTGCCCCACTGGCACACCTGGTAATTTGAGAGTGTATACACCTTTAAGGAACACACTGACACAATATAAATGAGTCTTGCCCTTTTACTCAGTGGACAGACAGATACAATCATGTCAGTCAGCTGAATCCCACCTTAACCAGTAGGATTCAGCAGGATTGATGCAAAACAACAAGAACAATGAGTTGCAATATCAAAGAACAATGTTAGAACAACACTCTATGATTTAGAATGGTAACTGATGATCTATATGATAATGATGCAATACTGTCAGAGTGCCAGGAAACCAGACCACACGAAAATGCAAGTAAAATAAAGAATTTATTAATGCAACAATAAAAATCACTCAGGAAGAGAGAGGAGTGATATCAAGAACAGCCGGGGTCAAGTTTGGAAGTGGGTAGTCATCCAAGCTGGGATCAAGTCCAGGAACGGGTAGTCATCCAAGCCAAGATCGAGTCCAGAAGCGGGTAGTCTGCCGAAGATGGGTCATCAACCAATGCAAGATCGTCTGCCGATGCGGAATCAAGAGCCAGGAAGGTTGTCAGCCAATCCAAGTCATGCACGGAGAAACCATAGAGACCAGAGGACTTCTAGCAATGATTCACCTTGGAGCACAAACGCAAGGACAAGGTCTGAAAGCCATGAGATGATATATTTAGTCAGGTGTGCAACATCATCACTGAACGACACCCAGGCAGCAGACAAGTGATGATGAAAACAGAGTTTATAAGAGACAGCAGTCTGCACATGTTCAAGATGGCTGCCAACAGGAAGGCAAGGTAAGACCTTGACAGTACCCTCCCCTCAACAGCCCCTCCTCCACAGAGCGAAAAACTGTTTCTGAGGAAAGCGAGCATGGAAAGCGCGGAGAAGGGCGGGAGCATGAACATCAGTACAGTGAACCCGGGAGCGCTCCTTAGGATTATAACCTTTCCAGTGAACCAGGTATTGAACCTGACCTTGGAACAGACAGGAATCCAAGATGTTGCTAACCTCATACTCCTCATGATTGCCCACAGGAATGGGACGAGGGCGAGGAAGTGAATACCTATAGCGATTGCAAACCAGTGGCTTCAAAAGTGACACGTGAAAGACATTGGAGATACACATGCCAGGAGGAAGATCAAGGGCATAGGCTACCGGGTTCACCTTACAGAGGTTGTGAAAAGGACCAACAAAATGAGTTGCCAGTTTAGGAGTGGGCACCTTGAGGTTGACCCCCTCCCCTGGTACAAAGGAGGAGATAAATGTCTCCAGTCTGCCTGGAGCTTCTGACGCTGTGCGGAGACCTGTAAGGACTCTTGAATCTGCACCCAAGTGGAACGGAGAGCACGAAGGTGATCCTCCACAGCTGGAATGTCCTGTGGCGAGAACGATTCGGGCAACACAGCAGGTTGGATCCCATATTTGGCCATGAGGACGAGTTGACGGCAGGGTTCCTGGCAAACTCTGCCCAGGGTAGCAGATCAACCCAATTGTCCTGATGGTCAGAGGTATAGCAGTGGAGAAATTGCTCCAGAGCTTGGCTGGAACATTCAGCAGCACCATTGGACTGGTGATGGTAGGCCGAGGAGAAGGAGAGTCAAATACCCAACTGGTAGCAAAAGGCGTGCCAAAACCTAGAGACAAACTGACTCCCACGGTCTGAGACAATCTCCTTAGGCAACCCTTGTAAGCGAAAAACCTCCCTGGCAATACTGAGCGGTAGGCAGCCGCTTAAAAGGAACACAGTGGCATATATTGTAAAACCGGTCAACAACCATGAGGATAACTGTGTAACCTTGAGACGCGTGTAACCTTGAGACCAGGGACGCTCCCCATTGGGAATGGGATGCAGTAAGCCCAAGCGAAGGTGCCGCGGACATTTGTTCTGGGCACAGAACGAACAAGCAACCACATATGCAGCAACATCAGTGCGGAGAGATGGCCACCAGAACTGACAGGAAATAGCCCAGGACATCTGGTTCCTACCAGGATGACTGGCAGTCTTGGAATTGTGGTACGTGCGCAACATTTGCCAGCAGGTCTCTCAGTGGGAGCAACAGGTTAGGCAGCCAAGATCTGTTCCCCAAGAGGAGAGGTTAAGTTGGTGCAGATGGCAGCCAGGATATGATCTGAAGGTATGACTGGTGTCGGCACAGAGACCTCTCTGGACAACTCAGAATACTGGCGAAACAAGACATAAGCTTTAACATTATTGGAGCTGGGTAAATAGGAGACCACATAGTTAAAATGAGAAAAGAATAAGGCCCATCTGGCCTGACTTGGTGTGAGCCTCTTGGCCTCCGACTCCAAGAGATACGTCAGATTCTTATGATCGGTGAGAATGAGAATTGGAGCCACAGAGCCTTTGAGCAAGTGTCTCTACTCCTTGAGAGCCCGGATAATGGCCAAGAGCTCTCTGTCTCCAATCTCGTAGTTGCATTAAGCTGGAGACAGCTTCCTGGAGTAGAACCCACAAGGAAGTAAGGGTCCATCAGGTGTCCGACGCTGAGACAGGAGGGCGCCTACTACCGTCTCAGATGCATCCACCTCTAGGACAAAGGGCAAACAAGGATTGGGATGAGACAGAATGGGAGCCGAAGCAAAAGCAGACTTGAGGACCTCGAAAGCTTGGATAGCAGCAGGCGTCCAATTGTGGGGATCCCTGCCCCTCTTGGTCAGATCTGAGATAGGTTTGGCCAAAGAGGAAAAGTTCCTGATGAATTTCCAATAGTAGTTGGCAAACCCAAGGAAACGCTGAATGGAAAGGAGACCACTAGGACGAGGCCACTGTAGGACAGCCGAAGCCTTCTGAGGGTCCATAGAGAACCCCTCAGCAGAAATGAAATAGCCCAAGAAGGCAACCTGAGACAGGTGGAATTTACATTTCTCAGGCTTACAGAAAAGCACATCCGTCTGACATCCAGGTAGTGTGATTCAATGGAGTCCGAGTAAATCAAGATGTCATCCAAATAGACTACCACGCATTGCTGCAACATATCACAAAATACATCATTAATGAACTCCTGGAAGACAGGGGGCGCATTGCACAAGCCAGAGGTCATTACCAAATACCAAATGACTGGTTCTGGTATTAAACGCGGTCTTCCACTCATCCCCCTCCTTGATCCTTACGAGGTTATATGCGGCCCTTAGGCCAAGCTTGGTAAAGACCGTTGCTCCCTTGAGGCGGTCGAACAATTCAGTAATCAAAGGAATCGTGTATGCATTCCCTCCTCCTAAAGGCCCGCTTAGCCTCAGAAAGGCGAGTGAACCCTATCTGCATGGGTTCACAGCAAGACGCACCATCTCCAGGAGGCGTGGGAGGTGAGGGAAGAATGGGTGGGAAAGAAAACGTAGGAGCCAATCTAGTAGGAGGTCTCCACAGGCGCTCCTTAAACGATAGTCTCTCCCTGAGCCTGGTATTCATCAAAATCAGGAACGAAATGAGAGCCTCAATCTCTAGGGAGATCCTTGGCAGCAATCCTGTCCTTCAATGCATCGGCGAGACCATGAGAAAAGACCACCACCAGAACCTCATTATTTCAGCCCACCTCTGCTGCCAGGGTACAAAATTCGATGGCATACTCAGCAACGGTTCGAATACCCTGTTGAAGGGACAAGAGCAGCTTAGCAGCAGAAGCAGAGCGAGCAGGCACATTGAATACCCTATGAAAGGAGGCAACAAAACTCAGGTAATCGAGAATCACTGAACTATCATTCTCCCATAAGGAATTCGCCCAGGCCAAGGCCTTGTCCAAGAGCAATGAGATTAGGTAGCCCACCTTGGACCTGTCAGAGGGAAACACCTGAGGAACCATTTCAATATAAATGCCCACTTGGTTTAGGAAGCCATGACACTGACTCGGTTCACCCCCGTAGTGCTGCGGGAGGGGGGCTGAATCAGTCATCCCTCTGGTAATAGTGACTTCAGCTGCAGGAGCAGCAACAGAAGCAGCAGCGGGTGCAACAACAGGAGGAACCACCAGCCTAGCAACACCAGGAGCAAGGTGTCCGTAATGCCTGAGCGAACTGACCCAAAAGGTGATCATGTTGATCGAGCCTGGTAACCAGCATGGGAAGCGTAGGAGCACCTGAATCGTCAGGATTCATGGCCCTTGCGTACTGTCAGGGTGCCAGGAAACCAGACCACACGAAAATGCAAGTAAAATAAAGCAATTTCATAATGCAACAATAATAATCGCACAGCAAGAGAGAGGAGCGAAATCAAGAACGGCCGGGGTCAAGTTCGGAAGCGGGTAGTCATCCAAGCCAGGATCGAGTCCAAGAACGGGTAGCATCACTTATAAAGGTGGTATCACTTAAAAAATGCACATTTTTTACCTTTCTGAAATGAAAAAGGTGGACACCTTTGCACAAAGTATTTAGACAGGCACACCATCAGAACAGGCAGAATTAATATGTAGAAATATATAAAAACGATTGGTTAATTAATCTCACAAGTGCTTTTTTTCTCAGCAAATGAAGTACAAAAAAATCAACAGCATTGAAGCCTGTTAGCCAGCAAATTGAGCCTTTTAGTTAACTTGTAAATGGTGTATAATATTTACTCAATATTTTAAATTATATAAAAGTATTTAGTTAGTACTAATTGAATGGCTGCTATTTTACCTTTTTGTTTTGTTTTTTGTTTTGTTTTTTAGCTGTATTTAGTTTTTAAGGCATAGACATTTTCTGTTAACATAAGAAATATGTATTTTCCATTTTTATCACTAGATGGTGGTAAAAGCCTTCTTTTAGCAGTTGCTGTGTTTTATCTAGCTGGAGTTCATCCATTGACATGCAAATATTTCCCGCTAAGTTTAGTTATGGTTTATAGAACATTGCCAAGCTGCAATTTCTGTTATTGTTATTTGCATGTATTTTATACAACAGTAGAACAGACTTTTCATGTTAGGTGCCAATTAAAGCACAGAATTTCTAGCCCAGGCTTTTATATTGGTGAATGGCAGCAATTAATGCACAGCATTACCTATCATATAAAGGCATGAAATTATACAATTGATTTTTGCTGCAGAGTCTTCAAATAAACTTTCCTGATGCCAACATGGCAACGCACATGTAATATAGCTCTGCCCTTATATCCACCCGCAGGGCCTGTTTAAATCTATAAAAGTAAAGCTAGAGCAACCTCCCCATTCTCCTTTTTTTCTCTCAAGATCTACACCCTCAAGACCATGATGTTGTGATAAGTCCCTTCCTGCTGACTGAGTCTGTCTGTGTTCAGCCTCTAAGCCTAGTCCAACATCATAGGTTCCTAAATGCACCAACAAGGTGGGGAGCACCTTCTCTTGGTCTTTTGGGCCTGAGGAATTCTCTAACTAGAGACGTCAAAACCTCATGTGATGCACCTGAGCTTGTGTTTGGTTACTGGAGTCCATGTTGCATGTGTTTCTCTGCACACCTGAGCTGGTGTCTGGTTGCTGGAGTCATGGCCGGCCCTACCATGGGTCCCGGTGGGACCATGGGACCCAGACGGCACCTCTTCTCTTCTTTGGCTATCGGTAAAAAAAAAAAAAAAAAAGTGACCCGCGGCCGGCCTGACATGCACACTGCGCATGCGCCGCCGCTTGGCAAAGCCCGTAAACGTTCGGCTATTTCCGGGAATAGCCGAACATGTATTAGCTTTCCCAAACGGCGGCGGCGGCGCATGCACAGTGTGCATGTCAGGCCAGCCGCGGACGCCATTTTTAAATCCTGAGGCGCCATTACAAAGGTAAGTGAGACTGCTCCACACACACTGCAGCCACACTACCTGCCAATCTGCCATTATGCGGGGCTGCAGGCTTACTACAGAAGATGCAGTGCTGCAGGCATTGTACATGCCCACAGCACTGCATCTCCTGTAGTATGCCCGCAGCCCCGCATTCTCTTGTACCATACCCACAGCCCTGCATTCTCATGCACCATGCCCGCAGCTCTGCATTCTCCTGTACCATGCCCGCAGCTCTGCATTCTCATGCACCATGCCCGCAGCTCTGCATTCTCCTGTACCATGCCCGCAGCTCTGCATTCTCCTGCACCATGTCCGCAGCCCCGAATTCTCCTGTATTATGCCCGCAGCCCCGCATTCTCCTGTGCCATGCCCGCAGCCCCGCATTCTCCTGTACCATGCCCGCAGCCCCGCATTCTCCTGTGCCATGCCCGCAGCCCCGCATTCTCCTGTACCATGCCCGCAGCCCCGCATTCTCCTGTACCATGCCCGCAGCCCCGCATTCTCCTGCACCATGCCTGCTGCCCCGCATTCTCATGCACCATGCACCATGCCCCCGCATTCTCCTGTACCATGTCCGCAGCCCCGCATTCTCCTGAACCATGCCCGCAGCCCCGCATTCTCATGCACCATGCCCGCAGCCCCGCATTCTCCTGTACCATGCCCGCAGCCCCGCATTCTCCTGTACCATGCCCACAGCCCCCCATTCTCCTGTACCATGACCGCAGCCCCGCATTCTCTTGTACCATACCCACAGCCCTGCATTCTCATGCACCATGCCCGCAGCTCTGCATTCTCCTGTACCATGCCCGCAGCTCTGCATTCTCATGCACCATGCCCGCAGCTCTGCATTCTCCTGTACCATGCCCGCAGCTCTGCATTCTCCTGCACCATGTCCGCAGCCCCGAATTCTCCTGTATTATGCCCGCAGCCCCGCATTCTCCTGTGCCATGCCCGCAGCCCCGCATTCTCCTGTACCATGCCCGCAGCCCCGCATTCTCCTGTGCCATGCCCGCAGCCCCGCATTCTCCTGTACCATGCCCGCAGCCCCGCATTCTCCTGTACCATGCCCGCAGCCCCGCATTCTCCTGCACCATGCCTGCTGCCCCGCATTCTCATGCACCATGCACCATGCCCCCGCATTCTCCTGTACCATGTCCGCAGCCCCGCATTCTCCTGAACCATGCCCGCAGCCCCGCATTCTCATGCACAATGCCCGCAGCCCCGCATTCTCCTGTACCATGCCCGCAGCCCCGCATTCTCCTGTACCATGCCCACAGCCCCCCATTCTCCTGTACCATGACCGCAGCCCCGCATTCTCCTGTACCATGCCCGCAGCACTGCATTCTTATATACCATGCCCGCAGCACTGCATTCTCCTGTACCATGCCCGCAGCCCTGCATTCTTCTGTACCATGCCTGCAGCCCTGCATTCTCTTGTACCATGCCCGCAGCCCCGCATTCTCCCATACCATGTGTGCAGCACTGCATTCTCCTGTACCATGCCCGCAGCCCTGTAGGGCACTGTGGCACTATAGACTGTAGAAAGCCTGGTGCGCTCATCTGCCCACTGTCTACTGCTCTGTCCTGCTCCTGCTGTCACTCCGTACACACTCACACTCCTCTGACTGCTTTCATAGTCCTATAGAATGTGGGGGCCTTTTGGAGGGCGTGAATTTTTTTTTTTTGTTGGGGGGGGGGGCAGCATTTCATTCTCGGACCCAGGCAGCACAATGTCTTGGGCCAGCCCTGGCTGGAGTCCATGCTGCATGTGTTTCTCATCACACCTGAGCTGGTGTCTGGTTACTGGAGTTCATGCTGCATGTGTTTTTCTGCACACCTGAGCTAGTGTTTGGTTGCTGGAGTCCATGCTGCATGTGTTTCTCTGCACACCTGAGCTGGTGTTTGGTTGATGGAGTCCATGCTGCATGTTTTTTCTCTGCACACCTGAGCTGATGTCTGGTTACTGGAGTCCATGCTGCATGTGTTTCTCTGCACACCTGAGCTAGTGTTTGGTTGCTAGAATCCATGCAGCATGTGATTCTCTGCACAGCTGACCTGGTGTTTGGTTGCTGGAGTCCATACAGCATGTGTTTCTCTGCACACCTGAGCTGGTGTTTGGTTGTTGGAGTTCATGCTGCATGTGTTTCTCTGCACACATGAGCTGGTGTTTGGTTACTGGAGTCCATGCTACACGTGTTTCTCTTTACACCTGAGCTAGTGTTTGGTTGCTAGAGTCCATGCAGCATGTGTTTCTCTGCACACCTGAGCTGGTGTTTGGTTGTTGGAGTTCATGCTGCATGTGTTTCTCTGCACACCTGAGCTGGTGTTTGGATGCTGGTGTCCATGCTGCATGTGTTTCTTTGCACACCTGAACTGGTGTTTGGTTGCTGAAGTCCATGCAGCATGTGCTTCTCTGCACACCCGAGCTGGTGTTTGGTTACTGGAGTCTATGCTTCATGTGTTTTCTCTGCACATCTGAGCTGGTGTTTCTTGCTGAAGTCCATGCTGCATGAGTTTTCTCTACAGACCTGAGCTGAATCCTGGTGCTGGAGTTAATGTTGCCTTTTCTTTTCTCCCACAGTTTGTGCTAGCTCTTTTTGTTTTCCCTCCCTTGCCTCTGCAGGTGAATGGGGGGAGGAGGAAGGTGATTCTGGCACGTGTCTACAATCTGTTTGCTTCTTTCACTGAGTATTTTTCCTTTCTTTTTGCACAGTGCTGACATCCTTGCTCCAATATGAACTTTCTGCCACATAGCCAAGACCTCCATGTGCTCAGGTAGAGAGTAAGAAGAGGAAAAAGAGTGCCTTTCTATGAGCGTGGACTTCATCTTCTGGTGCAACCTAGCCCGCTCTCGCTTTTGCCTAAGGTCAATCTAAAAGAGTGTTGCCATGTCATGACAAGTCGAGTGTGAACAGAGGCTCATCCAGCCTCACAGGCAGAAAGTTACCAGTGAGTGTTGGCATTCCTCCTTCCCTGAGTGCTAACAACAACAAAAGGGTAAGAAGTGCTCTGCTTATTATCGGACCTATTATCAGACTAATGTGTGTGGATATTACCTCCGAGACCTCTCTAAGGGCAAAGGACACTGAATGATAGCAAGAATGGCCCTTCATGGACAAGTAGTTAGTGAATCTCTAATTGAATTCTCCAGTTACGTATGCCCCTGGACTCCCGGCACGTCAAGGACACAGCCTTGCAGATGAGTTCAGGGCATCACAGTTGGCCCTCCTAACTAAGTAGGCCTCCGAGCCTATTACAGCCATCTTCATTTCGGGCTACGATGGCACCTTTATCCAAGCCATTCACCTCTGCCTTACACCTGGATTAAACAGGGGTGTAAGAAGGTAGGTTATCCTCCTTAAAGAGGTTAAGCAAGTTTTGAGTGTCTCTTGGGTCCAGCCATTCATTAGGGTAATAAAGCAAGCCCAGAATGGGATGAGCCAGATGACTGCCTTCGAAGTCAGAACATACATTTCAAAGCACGGCCTTCCATACTCCCCAACGAATGGAAAGGTAAAGAGGTTGATCCAAGAGGAGTGGCAGTAGTGATATGAAGTTTTACATGAGCAAGCAGCTACAAAATATACCCTCCCACGGAGGGAAATGCCAATTCTCTGGTCAAAATAATGGCATTGCAATGTGCTATCGCACTTAACATGCGCTGCTGTAACACACACTTTACAGCACTGTACCCCACTGGACGCTGCCATATTGCATTTTGTCAGGAGTGTTATTCTTCCCAGCGATAATTTAGTTTCCGTTGGCTCTGTCCTCGATCACGGAATTGACAGATATATGAGAGATTCATGTCAAGAGGCAGTGGGTGCTTGCAAGCCAGTGATCGCACAACTTTGTGGCAAGCGCAATACAGTTGGGACCCAGAATCTCAAGGTCACCATCACCCATGAATTGCTGAAAGAGCAGGTTATTAGTGCTCTTGTTGAGCTTAAGTGCTCGGCGGATTTTGCAGATGAAGTGGCATTTGTTGTCATCAATGCTCCCCTAAGGCAGTGCTGCATTCAGTGACAATGACGAAGGCTATAAAGTCCTTGGTCAACAAACCCATCCTCTGGTAGGGTGGTCGTATGTGCCTCTATGATGACAAGTTTTTCCCTCTAACCAGAAGTTGTGACTATTCAAGGAGACTCATCGCTGCTTAATTCTGAATGTCCTCAGTTTGCTGTGCAGATGGATGGTGCTCGAAGTCAGCTTTTGATTGCCGTATAACAGTGTTTAAATTTCATAGACGCATCCTTGGAATGTTGAACAATCTTTATTGGTCACGATTTAAAGTGACATGTAGATCCCAACACTAAGCACTATTTCCAGAGAAATCGGTGGTTAATCTAACCTTCCTCCTCATAGGAGGTCGAGGCTCTGGTGAGACTCAAGATCCTTTTGCCAGAATGGAAAACTATGTTCAGAAACAAAGAAGAACCAATGGCATGTTTCAATAAAAGTGGAACTATCATGTCCTGACCGAATGTAATCTTCAGGGGCTATGGGCGGTGTAACTTCTTTGCGCCCAGGATGCCAAAAGGGACTTTAGCACCAGGTGTTTTTGGTTCCCAATGAATCTGGTCCTCAATTGGAAGATTTTTCCCATATCCCTTAAGTATGGGGCCTCCCTCAGCTGAGCCTGTTTGCATTACCATCCATTCACAAGGTGCTTCTCTTTCTTGATACTCTCACCCATTGGTGGAGGAAGTGGATGCTCTCACTCAATATATAGTCACCTTGCAGATGCCCTTCCTCTACTGCCTTTAATCATGACGTTTGAGGGGAGACTGTTGTCTGAGGGCCTCACAGTGATAGCAAGTATGCCAATTGGCCGCAGGCCTTGGGTTTATTCTAGCCATGGAACTCAGTCCGGACCAAGCACTTCATCTACCAGTGTTTCCACAACAACTGTCCCAGGATGGAATAGAAATTGAGAGGGAAGGATTGGAGGACTTGGGCTATCCTCTGGAAGTGGTTTAATCTTGCAAAGGTTCCAGAAAAGATGTCAAAAAAAATCTATTTACTCCAAAGTCTGGAACAGGTTCACAGTCTTGGCAGCTGAGAAGAATTTTGATCCTCGCCACCAGGAGGCCCAACTGGAACTCGATTTGGTGCTCAGTCTAGTTCTGTAAGGGTTTACATTTCAGCCATTTCAGCTTTCACCAGGGAAAATGGGCATGTGAGCCGCCAGAGGACTGCTTCAGGAGGCTAATCCTGAGACTTTGCCCTGAGGAGGAATAACATTCCTAACATTGCTCCAAGTTATGCAAATCTTACCATGGGTTTTTGGGAAAATGCACATATTTGGCAGGACAATCCATCCAGTTCCCATCTCATTTATTACGGAAGGTACATAGATGATATTATTATCATTTGGGAAGGCTCCACCACATTGGTGGAGGATTTTGTGGCCCTTTGTAATAATAACCTATTTAGTTTGTCCTTCACTTATTTATGCGACCCCAATAGTCGAGCATTCTTGAATCTGGAACTTGGTCATTGTGAAAATACTATCATTGCCAAAAATCATTTTAAACCTACAGCGGGAAACTCTTATCTGCATTTGGTGTGCAGTTGCCATCACCCTCGCTGGGTGCGCAACATCCCTAAAAGCCAATTTTGCAGGCTCAAATACAACTGCACTAGGGTTGAGGACTATGTTGAGCAAAGCTCTGTACTCAAAAAGAACTTTGCCAATAAGGGTTATCCAGCAGAATTGATTGAACAGGCACATAACCTTTATCTCGATTCTGAGTCTCACAAGGGCAGAAATAGGTCATATACCATAAATTCATACCATAAAATTTACATGTAGATTTGTCACGCAATTTCACAGTCAATTTCATCAAATGGAAAGAGTATTTTTTAACCATTGGACTATACTGCAACAAGATCCATACCTAAAAAACTCCATTGGAGAACATCCCAAATTCTCATACAGGAAAGCCACCAATATAAAAAACAAAATTGCACCCAGTAAAATTCGCCCATCCGGGAGACCTCCTGCCAGTGACCTAAGCATGTTCTGCCGACTTATAGGCATGTACCAGTGCAAGAAAAAAGTCTGTTTGACATGTCAATTTGTCAATCATGGACAGAACCCGTTTACAGTCAATGGGAAGACATATCATATTCGTACTTTCGAAAATTGTTTGTCTAAATATGTTGTTTGTGTAAAGAATGTAGGTGCGCTAAATCCAATTCAACATATTCAAATGAATAAATGCAAAACAATGATGATCATAAAGTTCCACAGTCCAAAGAATAAAGTCCTTCAATCGACAATATGATGACGTGAAAACAGATGTGAAGTTCAAATTATATATCAAATGATAGTGATGAAATCCCTCCACCTGGTGAATTTCCTCCTTACCCGGCAGACGGTAGATAAGTGCAAAATATAATAATCAATCTGTACTCTTCATGTGACCACACCAAAATGACCGTGCTCTTCACCACAGGTGCAAGAACCAAAGTAGCCTCTTACCAGAACGATATCTTAAACACGCTCTGTGACATCCCTGGTGCTAATAATCTGCTTCTTTACCTTCAAACCGGGTGTAGCAGGCTCTCCAAGGTCTGTCCTCACCAGAAGCATTAAATGATCCTCCACAACAGAGACATGCAAAGCAATAATGGCCAATAGTGCATTACCTTTTAACAAACCTTTTATTTAAAGTAAATGTTGCACTTACATGACAGCAGTAAATTCACGCTTGAAAATAATATAGAGCAGTGAGGAGATTCTGGGGTACTCGTGTCCGGCTGCAGCACGGACTCCAAGTGACGTAGTGACGGCACGCCTCCTTGCTAGGAGCTAGAGCAAAACAATGCTTTGGAAATAGCACCTATCTAGGAGGGTGCTACAAGTACATTGACATATACTCTGGAGCTGAGAGAACAGCTCTAGCTAGATGGGCTTCACGACCATTTTTATTATTTTATTATATATTTTCATGTATATTGTTACTTCTTATAATTGTTTTCTTTTTAACATATACTTTTTCATATTGCTTTGTGGAGTAGTGTTTATATATTTTTTTTTTTTTATTATATTTTTTCTGAGCATTGCATATGCATATACATATGTGTATATATATATATATATATATATATACATATATATATATATATATATATGAATATTTCATCTCTATGCTTACACTGACACTGTAGATTGATTTTACATGGAGCATCCAGTGTGAGTGGCTTTCTCTATCTTTGTCTGTCTCTCCCCCTCCTTCTCCCTCTATTACTAACCAAAACCCTGCCCCCTGTCAATATCAATACAGGGAGTGGATCATCCTTACAATCAGCTTTGAGAAAGGAGCCGTGGGCAGCTCTGAAATGTGTTAGTCCCGCCCCCTTACATACGGCATGTTCTACCAGGACTCCGGCGGTTTGCACGCACAGTCTTGTGCAGCGGCAGTCTGGAGGCTTGTTGCTCCACCTGCTCCCCCTCACACTCAAGACTGCTGGAAACTAACATCTGCACCGATCTGCCTAACTCCGAGAACAGCCCCTGTGTCTGCAGCCTTTGCGATCCTTGGAGGACCTGACATGCTGTTATCCATCTCCTAATCTGAGAGTGGCTCTTGTTTTTAATAAAGTTTGAGCTGTTTTTATACTACACTTAGAGCGGCGCTCCTGTTTTGTTTTTATGTTATACAGATAAACCTTCATCTCCTGTGAAGCTGTCCTCTTGTTGTGTCTGCCATGCTGCTATTGTCACCTACCTGCTCTTCCTGCCAAGATTACTTATACTAAGGCTGTCGCTTTGGAGAGACTGTCAATTCCACCCATGCGCCATCTATGCTGCATTAACTCTTTGGTTTTTATTCTGGTCCTGGATATCCTTGCCAGGACTCAGTTTGCATCATCAGAAAGCAGGCCTCAGTGGGACATCATTTGAGAGTTAGTGTCCCTGGATAACTTCAGGTGATAACTTCAAGGATCTGCAAGCACTTGGGTCTACATCTTATTCCTCAGGACAAGTTGGTGCCTATGCCCCTCGAGCACCTTCTGTTTTCATCATACAAAGTATGTGGCGGTTCCATCCTTTCCAGCAGAAATAGTACCTGACCTATACAAACTAGATATACCAAGTGTCTAAAATGCCTACCTTCTAGCCGCTTCCTAGTTAAAATCCTCCAGGAGGCTGTTTGTGTTTCCATCAGCCATGTGTGGGGAAGCAAGCTACAGTGAATCCTTGTCATCTTGGAGTGTCAAGGTCAACCAGAAAATAATACAGTCAGACAAGAACCTCCAGAAGTGATAGAGGCTCATTTAACTAGATCCATTTCTACATCTTTAGGTTTGGGGCAGCTCATGCAATATGTCTATGGAGACATCTGAAAATAAGCAGGCTAGTTGGCAAATTGCACCTGCCTCAGGCGCTACAGGGAAGATCAGCAGGCTTTTTGGCACAGTGCACCTACGTCAGGCGCTACAGGAAATATCCAGGGGCTTGTACGTCAATGGACTTTGGACGGAATGATGGTCCAGGCTTTCATGTCCATTGTATTAAAATGTGATTATACATTTTAGCCCTCCCTGTTTAGCTCATTATCACATGTATGCTGCCATGTTGGCCTCAGGAAAACAGAAAATTGTATCAAATACTTACCACACTTTTTCTTTCCTGATGCCAATTCATGCATACAAACCGTACCTATTTTGATATTGTTATTTTTACATAGAATAGGGGAGGTTGCTCTAGCTTTCCCTTTATAGATTTAAACAGGTCCTGTAGGTGGATATAGATTCGGAACTAGATCACATGAATTCTGCCATGGTTTGGTGTCAGGAAAGGAAAATGACGATAAGCATTTGATACAATTTAGCGTTTTAAACCTACACTTAAAAATACATGTGTGCTGCCATTGCTAATTCAAAAAATGCTAGATGCCTATCTATTATGTTAAACTCCTGGTTTTAGAAGAATATTGCTTTACCAGGAGTAGCAAGTAAAAAAAAAATAACTAAACATTACCAGTTAAAAAATTAGGGCTTGATTACGCTTGCGGTGCCCTCTGAAGAGTGATCTGAGATGGATCACTTTTCAGAGGGTAAATGGCATGCAGTGAGGAGGGATTATTCCAGCTCCCCACCTTCTGTTTAACCCTTATAAACCAGCACCACTGCACTGCAACCGTGTGGCGAGTGTTGCCGCGTGGCTGTATTCAGTTGAATAGATCAAATGCAAGGGGGGAACACTGTTTTCCACTTTGCATTGCAGTTGTGACGTGCTGGGAGGTGGTAAAAATGCATCTTAATCAGGTGTTTTTACTGCTCCGCAACTGCAACTGTAAACCTAGCCTTAGTGTGGTGGTTGTAACAGCAGCGTGCATGTGCATCAGGACCAATAGGCAGCTCAGCTTCACATACAGTAATACTCATTATGATGCAGGGGGTTGATATTGAAGAAGCTTGACTTCCACAGGCTTTCCAAAGACAGCAAAAAATTCCTAAAGTTTTTTTTTTTTTTTTTTTTTTTTTTTTTACAAATTAAAAGCTCTTTCTCAGCTTCTGAAATAGAGATTATGAGACTATATTTATTAAAGATTTCACGAGAAACTTACCTGGTGAAAAAAAAAAACTATGATTTGTCTAAGTAAGATTTTCCCATTAGATTCTTTCAACATTTACTCTACCCCCAAGTCACATAGTAAAGTATGTCCATTTACATATTGTCATTTTGACACTACATCCCAGAGCCTATTATAACAATTGCATTAAATCAGAATCTTTAGACTTTGTTCATATGTACAGGTTCGACTGAATGCGAGCACGTTCTCCGCACGTTCCCATGTGTCTCCTGCGGAGCAGACCATGCATTTTTAATGGGCTGCCTTACACGCAAGAAACACGGAGAAGAAGTCTCTGACATTTTTTTCAATACGCGCGGCACCATGAAGTTTGCTAATCGTGAAATTGCACACATTTGCAGATGTGTGGGGAAGCCATTAACAATTAAGGGCACCGATACAAACCTGCATGATTCTCCATGTCTCAGGAAAGTGCGCAATTTTGTGTGCATCTCCA
This sequence comes from Pelophylax lessonae, assembly GCF_965119305.1. NCBI lineage: Eukaryota > Metazoa > Chordata > Amphibia > Anura > Ranidae > Pelophylax > Pelophylax lessonae. The sequence goes on along the minus strand of NC_138768.1, from coordinate 535,573,073 downwards.
TTACGCAGTAGTGTGAACCTAGCCCTAAGGTGTCACATCTAGGGATGATCGAACTTTTCAAAAGTTCGGTTCGACCAGAACACCCGAACTTCCCAAAAGTTCAGCCCGGATTTCAGAACCCCATTGAAATCAATAGGACCCGAACTTCGGTAATCAAAAAACACAATTTTGAAGCCCTAAAACCCAATAAATGCCCCTAAAAAGTGCCTAGGGTTCTGGGTCATGCCCCAGGGACTATTAATCACACAAAAAAAATTCTTAAAAATTGTCATTTTTGATAGAGAGCCAATTATTGAAAAAATTATTTAAAAAAAAAAAAGAGATTTCTTTGGATTTAGTGTCTGGGGGGTCTAAAAAGTGTACCTGTGAAGTTTCAGCTATGTAGCATGTCCAGAACCAGAAAAAAAAAAGATTGTTTGTATTAGAACACTTATAGAACAGGGATATGGCTCCGCTATTTTCACACCTTGCCGGTTTTGTAGCAAGCGTTTTTTTGGGCATTTTTTGGGGGTTATTGGAGGCAGGCATAACATCAGAACTTCTGTGTAGGGGTATATATACACACACACTTATATGTATATATACACATACACATATATAGGTGTGAAAGTAGCAGAACACTATACTTGCGCTAATGAAATAATTAACACCAATATCTCTCCGCTCCTATCACACCTATATATGTGTATGTGTAAAATACATATAAGTGTGTGTGTATATATACCCCTATACAGAATTTCAGATGTTTTGCCTGCCTCCAAAGACCCACAAAAAATGCCCAAAAAAACCGCCTGCAATAACACACATGGGCGGGGTTTTTTGGCGCAGGCGTTTTTTTGGGCATTTTTTGTGGGTCTTTGGAGGCAGGCAAAACATCTGAACTTCTGTATAGGGGTATATATACACACACACATGTATGTATATTTACACCTACACACATATAGGTGTGAAAATAGCAGAACACTATGCGCTAATGAAATAATTAACACCAATATGTCTCCGCTCCTATCACACCTATATATGTGTATGTGTATATATACATATAAGTGTGTGTGTATATATATCCCTATACAGAAGTTCAGATGTTTTGTCTGCCTCCAAAGACCCCAAAAAAATGCCCAAAGAAACGCCTGCGCCAAAAAAAAAAAAAACGCCCAGGTGTGCTATTGCAGGGGTTTTTTTGGGCATTTTTTGGGGTCTTTGGAGGCAGGCAAAACATCTGAACTTCTGTATAGGGGTATATATACACACACACACTTATATGTATATATACACATACACATATATAGGAGTGATAGGAGCGGAGACATATGCCTGTTAATTATTTCATTAGCGCAAGCATAGTGTTCTGCTATTTTCACACCTATATGTGTGTAGGTGTATATATACATACATGTGTGTGTATATATACCCCTATACAGAAGTTCAGATGTTTTGCCTGCCTCCAAAGACCCCAGAAAAATGCCCAAAAAAACGCCTGCGCCATAAAAAAAAATGCCCAGGTGTGTTATTGCAGGCGTTTTTTTGGGCATTTTTTTGGGCATTTTTTGGGGGTCTTTGGAGGCAGGCATGACATCTGAACTTCTGTATAGGGGTATAAATACACACACATGTATGTATATATACACCTACACACATATAGGTGTGAAAATAGCACAACACTATGCTTGCGCTAATGAAATAATTAACACCAATATGTCTCCGCTCCTATCACACCTATATATGTGTATGTGTATATATACATATAAGTGTGTGTGTATATATACCCCTACACAGAAGTTCAGATGTTTTGCCTGCCTCCAAAGACCCCCAAAAAATGCCCAAAAAAAACCCTGCAATAACACACCTGGGCGTTTTTTTTTTTTGGCGCAGGCGTTTTTTTGGGCATTTTTTGGGGGTCTTTGGAGGCAGGCAAAACATCTGAACTTCTGTATAGGGGTATATATACACACACACTTATATGTATATATACACATACACATATATAGGTGTGATAGGAGCGAACACATATGCCTGTTAATTATTTCATTAGCGCAAGCATAGTGTTCTGCTACTTTCACACCTATGTATGTGTAGGTGTATATATACATACATGTGTGTGTGTGTATATATACCCCTATACAGAAGTTCCGATGTCATGCCTGACTCCAAACATGTCCTCAAAAAGCCCTATGAACGCCTGCAGCAAAAAGCAGGCTGACCGGCGAGAAGCCATATCGCTGTTCTATAAGTGACCTAAGAGAAACAATCTTTTCTCTATAGCGGTCACCCTGACATGGAAGGGTTTGGTCACCCTGCCATACCAGTCAGAGTCAGTTAACCCTACACTACACTACGGTCACCCTGGCACTTAACACTTTCCCTACAGAAACTAGATTATTAAAGCTAACTAAAGTGGAAAATAGCACCCTAACTACACTAGATATCCCTTTCCTCACACTAAAAATTGCTAAATGACACTTTGAAGCAGAAGTAACAGAACTGCTTCCACTCTCTTCCACAGCCCTGTATTACAATGCTAGGAATTTGGCAGGGGCTATCTTATATACTGGGGGGCGTATTCACTAATGATTGGCCTCTGGACCCCCTAGTCACTCCAATCACATTCCTAGCATTCTCCTGCCCCCTCAATTGGCTTTTACTAATGGTTCTGGTCCAATCACTGGCTTTTAAAGCCCATTTCCTGTCCCATTGCATTTTGGTCGGTTCTGGTTGCTGAATTCTGAACTTTTTCAGCAAAAAGTTCGGAATTCGGCCGAATTTCGAACAGCCAATGTTCGGGTCGAACCGATGGTCGACCCGAACCGTTTGATCATCCCTAGTCACATCGTTCACCACAGAAAAATTGTTTTTCAAAACAGTAATTAAAGGAACATACACTATATTTACAACCCTATAAAAATATACATCACATTCATAAAACATACTTTAAAGAACAGGATATTGCTTTCACTCGTAGTACCACAACCATGTAGGTAGCGTGATATTTCCATACATTTACCATTTACCCCTCGAAAATCCTGAAGATTGTATCGATGTTTTGATTGTAGGATGGTTACGCATCTCGCAGAGCTTATCTGCTTCCTCAAACTCTATGAAAATATCTATAATCATTTGCCAACCAGCGACATACCCATATATCATTGGACTTCAAGTGGTTATACCGGGATTATGCCTACAGGTGCAGGCATTACCCCAGTACCGTCTTTTTAGAGCCAGCCGTTGTCTCTCTTTAAATGCAATCCTAGCCACCAGATTGCTTTTACAAGCAGTGGGAGGGGACGCGACTGGAAGACCCAAGTGACCAGCCAGCACATTGGAGAGCCGAACAAAGCACAGATCAGCTTTAAAGGGCTCTCAGCTATGATAACCCGGATGCGATAACCTGAAATCACTTCCGGTTTACCCGGATGTCAACTGCACCATATTCAAAAATTAAACGCATTTGAAAACACAGATCTGTGCTTGAATGCCTTTAAGGGCAGAGGAGGGATTTGGGGTCTCATAGACCCCAGATCTTTCCATAAAGAGTTCCTGTCACATGCCTATTTTTGTTGTTGTCACAAGGATGTTTACATTCCTTGTGACAGTAATAAAAATTATAAAAAAAGAAAAAAAAATTAAGGCAACAGTATAAAAAGTAAAAAAAAAAAAAAAAAGAATGATAAAAAAATGTAAAGTCCCCCAGTACTCCCATGCTTGTGCAGAAAGATGATCATGCGCATCAGTCCTGCTCGCATGCAAACAACGATCATCTCACACATGTGATGTATTACCTTAAAGGCCAGAGCATGGGCAATAATTCTAGCTCTAAATCATCTCTGTAAATCTAAAGTGGTAACCTGTAAAGGCTTTAAAGTGTTGTCTATGGATAGTAAAATTTAGGTCGCTTGCCGCTGTTGCAGGGGCGTGTTCAATTTTAAAGCGTGACATGTTTTGTATCTATTTAGTCTACCTAACATCATCTTTTAAATTCTACATCAAAATTGGGTCGTGTATTGTGTTTTTTTTTTTTCATTCAAATTAAAGTGGTTGTAAACCCTCACATATACCCAGTAAAGTGAACAGCCTCAGATGATACACAGAGATTAAACAAATCCTCCTACATAGGTTTTACTTGTATATCTGCTGTCTTCCCCTTTCTACATCCTTTCAGAAGTGCAGATTGTGTTAAAAACTTTCTTCATCTGTCTCAGCCCAGTGAAGAGGGCGGAGAGACTGATTGGATAAAAGAGACACAAACCCCGCCTCCACATAGGCAGAGGAACGAAGGAACATGAAGAGCTATATTCTCAATAGACAAGCTCCCAGCTTATCTCCCTCTAAGCACCCTCCCCAACACAAATTTTTAGAAGTGACTCATGCTGATGTAACAGAGGAACAAAGCACCAGAGAGAAATTACGCTTAGAGGTTTGGAGAGAGATAAGTAAACACTACAGACATATGTGCTTAGTTCAAATTTCATGAAGGGGTATGCAAACCACTTTAAAAAAGTGTATTTCTTCCAAAAAAAAAATTGTGTTTGAAAAACTGCTGTGCAAATACCGTGTGACATAAAAAATTGCAAAACCCACCAAATGATTCTCTAGGGCCTCTTTTAAAAATATATATATATATAATGTTTGGGGGTTCTAAGTAATTTCCTAGCAAAAAATACCGATTGTTACATGTAAACAGAGGATTCTGTTGATCATAATGATATTACACAATTCATCAGTAGCATTACCCTATAGGTCAAGACTTAAGCTCCATTTACATAAATATACTTACAGAATTTAAAGTAAAACTAAAGGCAAAGCTTTTCTTCATTTTGGATAGAATAAGGGAGAGGTAGAACCCCTGTCGGTCCCCATCTTATTCGGTAGATTTCCCTTCACTTCCTGTCCTGTGGTCAAAGCAGGATTGAATCCAGAGTTGTCACCAGAACTAGTGTCCCCATTGGAACATTGCCCTCTATTCCTACTTTGGTGACAACCCAAAATGTGTTATTTTTGCTCACTATTGTTTTCAGTGACAATGGTAAGCATGACAAACAGAGAACGTGAATCTCCTTAACAAGAGCAGGATTTTCTAATCCCTCTCCACTCTTCGCTCTGTTTAGTTTGCATGCAGCTGGGGGTGAATTTTGTTAACCTGAATATTTTCTAGGGCAAATAGGTAATGATGTCATAGGTATCATATCCCCAGAGTTCCCCGGACACATAAAACTACGCTCAGTGCAGGAAATCTGTCAGGGCTCATATGGGAGTTTGAGTTAAAAGGAAGAAGGATTATATTTTTCTTTCCTCTGACCTGCCAGTGCTGGTTTAGAGATCAGACGCTATGGGACATCTTTGAACATTGCTGAATTCTGGACAGGTAAATATTATTTAAAAATATATAGTAAAGGGCTTGTGTGGTGTACCCTCATGCACCAGGAAACCCGTTAGGGGTACAAAGGATTTGCTTTGCAATTGGGCCTATTTAATAAGTGAGGCCAATTTGCAGTAATAATATTCTGTAAAATATTATTATTGATGTACTGTAGTGAGCTCAGCTGAAAGATACTTGGTAACTGGATGCCACTACTGTATTGCAAATAGATCTTGCCTTTTCTACTGTCTGAATATTTCTCATATTGTTTTAGGAACTGCTCTGTGAGTTAACCACTTGCTGACCGCCCGCCGCAGTTTTACTGCGGCAGGATGGCTCGGCTACGCGAAACGACGTAGCCCTACGTCGGTCACGCACATGGGGCTGGGGGGCAAGCGCGCCGCAGGCAGCGGGGATGCCGATTCACGGGAGGGGCAGCCGTGATTGCACAGCTGACCGTTCTTCTCTCTGAAATGATCACAGAGCACCTGTGATCCTTCTATATATCTATCACAGGTCTCTGTGATCATTTCACAAGCCCATCACCCCACAGTTAGAAAACACTCTCCTAGGCTTACACTTAACCCTTTGATCACCACTGTGTTAACCCCTTCCCTGCCAGTGTCATTATTACAGTAACAGTGCATATTTTTAGCATTGATTACTGTAGTAATGTCACTGGTCCCCCCCCAAAAGTGTAAAAAATGTCAGTTGGGGTCAGATCTGTCCGCCGCAATGTCGCAGTTCTGCTAAAAATCACAGATCGCCGCCATTACTAGTAAAAAATAAATAAATAAATAAAAATGACATAAATCTTTCCCCTAGTTTGTAGACATGATAACTTTTGCGGAAACCAATCAAAATATGCTTCTTGCGATTTTTTTTACCAAAAATATGTAGCAGAAAACAAATTTGCCTAAAAGGATGAAAAATCTCAATTTTACATTTTTTTGGGGGGGGGGAGATGTTATATAGCAGAATGTGAAAAATATTGTTTGTTTGTTTTTTTCAGAATTGTCGCTCTTTTTTTTTTTTTTATAGCGCAAAAAATAAAAATCGCACAAGTGATGAAATACCACCAAAAGAAAGCTCTATTTATGGGGAAAAAAAGGACTTCAATTTTATTTTGGAACAGTGTCGCACGACCACGCAATTTTCCGTAACGCAGTGCCGAATTGCAAAAAATGGCCTGGTCATTAATGGGGCAAACCCTTCTGGTCTAGAACTGGTTAATTAGCTCCAAGAGGCTACATTCACATGCCTCCCAACTTTCTGAGATGGGAACGAGGGACACCTATTAGCAAAAGTATGTAGGCATAGGACACACCCCCTGCCACGTCCCTTTAAAGGAGAATTGCAAAAAAAAATGATTGGTTAAACTCACAAGCTGGCTGGAGGGTTTTTCCCTGGGAGTCCATCGCAGCTTTGGATACACTTCACCAGCACCGTCCATGCTCTATGACCTCGGCTTTCCCTGGACTAATCCCTCACACCGTCGGCCCTCCCTGAACTGCCATTGCGGTCGCACACTTTGGGGTTGATTTACTAAAGGCAAATAGACTGTGAACTTTGTAAGTGCAGTTGCACTCTGCAAGGACATTTGCGTCATAGATTAGAAAATGAAGGGAAGCTTCACCTCATTTCAGTCGTCTGAAAGTAGTCCAGTTAATTACTTGCTTTACCTATTATTTATTCTGATAGAAGTCCTAAAATAGCTAAAACTCCTCCATTTACTATTCAGTTTTGTCTTACAATTGCTTCTCAGACATATGGTGGAGCTCTAATGCCATTGTTTGATCTTAGGTTGTTTGTCTTTGTTGCAACAGAATAATTCAGTAAGGATCTTTTTGAGCAATGTCAGTCATGTATACTAAATAGCTGAGATGCTAGAAATTGAAATATTTATTACAGCATTTAACCACTTGCCGACTGCCGACAGTAACCCTACTGTGGCAGTGCGGATCCCCTGGGTCCAGCTTCGTAGACCTACGTCGCTGGACTCCTAGTGGTCTCGGCGGCGAGCGCGGGCCGTCGGAGGCTCGCTGCCGCTGTGTTTAGACACAGCGGGAGTCGGGCCAGAGGAGAAGAGGCGGCGATCGCCGCCTCTCTTCCCTGATCGTCAGGGAAAGTGTGAGAAGACCCGCCTGCTTATGTAAACAAAGCAGGGGGGTCTTCTCAGTAACAGACAGGGAGAGATCGCAGGATTCAGCATAGCTGAACCTGCGATCTCTGTCTCTGTCACAGAACCCCCCCCCCCCACACGTCAGTAAGCATGAGGCATACATTTAACCCTTTGATCCCCCATAGGGTTAACCCCTTTCCTACCAGTGTCATCATTACAGTAACAGTGCATATTTATAGCACTGATTACTGTAGTAATGTCACTGGTCCCCCCAAAAGTGTCAAAAATGTCAGTTAGGGGTCCGATCTGTCCACCCCAATGTCGCAGTTCCTCAAAAAATCGCAGATCACCGCCATTACTATTAAAAAAAAAAAAAAACAATAAAAATGACATAAATCTTTCCCGTAGTTAGTAAACGCGATAACTTTTGCGCAAACCAATCAAAATACGCTTATTGCGATTTTTTTTTTTTTACCAAAAATATGTAGCAAAATACAAATTGGCCTAAAATGTTAAAAAATTTTGATTTTTAAATGATTATTTTGGGAATAGCAGAATGTTAAAAATATTGTTTTTTTTTTTTTAATTGTCGCTCTATTTTTGTTTATAGCGCAAAAATTAAAAATTATACAGGGGATCAAATAGCACCAATAGAAAGCTCTATTTGTTGGGGAAAAAAGACGTCAATTTTATTTGGGTACAGCGTTGCACGACCGTGCAATTGTCCGTTAAAGTAACGCTGTGCCGAATCGCAAAATATGGCCTGATCAGGAAGGGGGTCAAATCTTCCGGTCTTAAAGTGGTTAATTTACAAAATATAGCTGGTCAAGCTTTCTTTAACTGACTGATATGTATTTATCATTCTACAACAATCTGTAGCTTAAATATATCAGGGCATGTCATGTTAAATGATAATTTTTACAAGTACTTGGAAAGTACCAATATTTATACCATATTTTGGGATAAAGCTGTAATGGAAATAAAAGCCATGTCTGCTACAAAGGCCACATCAGCTCATAGCATAGCAAACAGACTGAGCTTTTTTAGAAAGGTTTGAAGGTCCAGAGTCATCTACTGTTATTAGCAGGGAAATTAAAGGAAATATAACAGGGAGCAATAAAAAACAAACAGAGGTTCCAACACAGTTTCGGTGAAAATTGTTGTAGAGGAATTGCAGCTGTGTGGAAAAGCACACTCTTAGGCCGAGTTCACATACATGCAGCTGCATTTCAAAGCATGGGGTCTGGTGTGTCCCTGTTCATTGGTTCAGGTGCGAATCAGGTCTGAATTTTTGCCTTAATTCGCGCCTGAACCAGTCCCAAACACGCACAGGAAACTTTTGCAATCCAGAGCTGTGTGAACCAACTCCATTGAGGGCCGGTCACACTCACACGGCCTGAATGATTCATTTTTTTTCCTCAGATTGGACAACCAGAGGGTGCCAGAAAAGGTCATAATGTATTGTAGCAGTATTTCCAGGTCTTATGCCTGATGTGGGTCTGCCATTGTTACCAGTGACACCTCCAACACATTTGAGTTGTGACCCCAGGTGTGAGAACTGAGACAAGGACCATTCCGGCATCTTTGGTTTGTTTTGTTTTATTGTATTTGGGAATGGGAGAAGGGAATGAGTGGGATACTCCTCTGGCTCAACTAGGTACACTTTGGGACACTTGAAGAAAAATGCCTGTTGGCACTAGCTTGACGCCAGCTGAATGCCCACCAGCGCTTCCTGACGCCTATAAATACTGTAGTACTGAAACTGTGCTGGAACCTCGACTTTAATTCAGAAGATCCAGGACTGTAGAACACTTGACTCCTGACACTGCTTTAGCTCAAAAGTCACTGAACAGCTCCCTCCAGCCCTGCACTGGCTGAGGTAGCTCTGTGTAGATACTTGTGCTGCTGCAACTCTTAACTTGTACACTTCTCACTGTACTCTTCAGGGCCCAAACTACAGGCGCCCCCCTTTCACAATTCAGGGCCCTCTACCTAGGTACCCCCTCTAATACTTCAGGGTCCTCTGACTAGGTACCCCCTCTAATACTTCAGGGTCCTCTGACTAGGTTCCCCCTCTAATACTTCAGGGTCGTCTGACTAGGCACTCCCTTTAACCGCTAGCTGACTTCTGGATCCCTAGAACCTTCTCCGGAGTGGTCCCCTCTGACACTAGGCAGACCCCCCAGGGGCAATCCACATTACTGACGACCTTTGTAGGCTTTCCTGCAACTGGACCCCTCTCTCTCTCCGCTGGTTCTCGGCACACCGGATCCCCTCTGCAGCTCAGCTTCACACTCTCTGGATTCCCAGGCCGCCACCCGGGACACTCGCTTCCTCTGACAGGAGGAGAGACAGCCGTACTCTCCCTCCTGGGACTCTGCTTCCCGCCAAAGACGTTGTGTCATGCTTTCCCTTCAAACTTATACCCACTCCCAGAATCCTCTGTGGCAGAATCTGCCATCTGGAGTAGATACAAGCCTGACTGGGCCACTGATTGGGTTTCCTCCACTGCCCTATGAGAATCCACTCACAGAGTCAGTGGGGAGACTCCCCTTTCAGTAACCTCACCTGGGAGACATGACAGTCCAGCTGAAATCATGGCCCTGCTGTTAAGCAGCCAAGGCCCACTATACTTTACCTAGCACCTACCTGTAGGGTTCTACATCATCTACAGACATACAATCCTTTCTCTATTCAGTTATTAGGCACTGGATCTGGCAGTTTTCGTTTCACATTTATGTATAGTCCATGGTAAAACACATGGTAACATTAGCCTTTTTTACTGGAAAAAAATACTTTAAACCCCCCCAAACCATGATATATTGTCTGAAAGCAGATGCCATGTAGAAATAAATGGTAGCAGTTGCAATTTTTCACTGTATGTGACATGATATTTGCACCACTGTTTATCATCGCATATTTTTAGGAAAAAAATAAACTAAATGAATTTAAGTACACACTAACACAATATAATACCCATTTTTTTTTTTTGGTAAAATAAAAAGAATGGGTTTGTTGAATAAATAGATACCAAACATGTAAACTGTCAAAATTGCGTCCACCCATGAAATGGCAAAGAACGTCAGTTTAGAAAATTTAGCATGTTATCAATTTAGAGGCAACTGTGGGTTATGGCCCCTTAATTATTGATCCCATTGTGATCTTTATGGCGATACCTCACATGTGTGCTACAATCAATGTTTACATGTTTTAACACTTTTTATTTTATTTAAAAGTATATCTGTGATAGCATGGGCAGGTGATAGGTCCTCTATCTGGAGACATCAGGGTTCTATTAGGCCCTTAATGTCTTCCACTCCCTCCACTGCAGCCAAACAACCACAAATTATGCCTGATTAGCTGCCTACCTGGCTACAGTAGCTGGGGAATGACAGCTGAATGAATAAATGCTTGTTGCCTCTAGGTCCATTCATCTCAGAGGAGATTGGGACCCATAACTGTAGAGTCGCCCTGAATCACTTTTACATGATAGCCGATCACCGGCTGAATAAAAACATCAAGCTCACAGCTGCTGCTTGAGCTTGTCTTAACATATCAGGAAGTTTTTAAATGTACCTTGGTAGACAAGTGCAGGCTCTGCCAGGCTTTTTTTTTTTTTTTTGCTGTCTACATAACTGCCGAGAAGACTCAATCTAAATACAGGATTGATTGTGCGATGCAGTTTCACTCTGCAAGGGCAGTTGCTCCAGAACTTAGTAAATCAGCAAAAGCTCTGCTAAATTCCATCATCCAATCATGTGCAAGCAAATTTTTTTTTTTCCTTGCACGTGATTGGGCATTTTTTGCAAAGTGAGGCTTTACTTCATTTACTAAGCTCTGGAGCAACTGTACTTACAGAGTGAAACTGCATTTTGCACAGTCTAGTTGCCTTTAGTAAATCAACCCTTCTTTGTCTTGGTGGTCCTTGTTTCTGGTACCCAAAATTAGGGGAATCTGCCATAGGCGACACAAACCACTTAATAAAAAAAAAAAAACACGACCAGCTATGTCTGAATAAGTTATATCTCAAGCACAAAGTTTAGCTATGTATAGTTTACTCTGCAAAAAAACTGCACTCTTTTGGTGGTCCTTGTTTCTGGTACCCAAAATGAGGGGAATCTGCCATCGGCGACACAAACCCCATAATAAAAAAAACACAACCAGCTATGTCTGAATAAGTTACATTTCAAGCACAAAGTTTAGCTATGTATAGTTTACCCTGCGAAAAATCTGTACTCTTTTGGTGGTCCTTGTTTCTGGTACCCGAAATGTGGGTAATCTCCCATAGGTGACACAAACCACTTAATAAAAAAAAAAAAAACATGACCAGCTATGTCTGAATAAGTTACATCTCAAGCAAAAAGTTTAGCTATGTATAGTTTACCCTGCAAAAAAAATCTATACACTTTTTTTTGTCCAGTTTATGAATAAAATTGGCTGTTTCATCAACTGTAGCCTGATCTGTGTAGTCATGCTCAGAAAATTCCCAGGGGTCCTTTTTGTAGAGCTATTAACTATTGTGCTGAGACATGCAATACAAATAGAAAAATTGTTCCTTGATTCCAACAATCATTTCCCAATCTGTCAGCATGGCACAGAATCACTTCTCTTCTGTTCTTTATTCTCATCATAATCTCATTTCTACACCTATGTTCTGGTGGTGCACAATCAATAATTACCTACTAATTATTTGACAAAAATGGAAGTTCTGTCTCCCTCTATATTGTTTCTCTTTCTGAACGATGAAAGGGAGTAGCTTTCGCTAACAAAATCAATAAGGGTCTTTAAAAAGCCTTTTTTTTTTTACCTTTCTGGGGATCTGTGGATGGTTGGAAGTAATTTAGTTGCTAATGGCATTGCTTGAAAGCAATAGATACGGTTCTTATTGTATTGTTAAAAGACTGAAAGTGTTAAAGTTATTGAGCCACCTAACAAGGAATCATTTCTGCTGACACAATACATTTGCCTAATAGATGACTTTCAAGTTCAAAACCAGAAACTAGTCAGACATGCAAATGCCTTTTGTTTTCAGACAGTTCTTCCTGTGTTTTGCATTAGTTCATTGAGCTGCCACCTCCTTATGTTTTCTCATTGTTTCTCAAGTCCTAAACCAGCAGTTCTGGATTTACAGTTGGCCTAGACTTGACTCGTAATGGAATGATTAGCATGGCTCCACCCACTAATCTAAAATAAGGAATATGTCTCTTGCTTAGGGTTTGTGATGAATGTGGCATATGCAGATACATCTTTTTTTTTTTTTTTTCAGTATGGGTTTAATTTTTTGGTTATTTCTTACACCTTGTGAGCTGCTAAGATAAAAAAAAATATTTCCTGTCCTCAGAACAGTGCACCCTTTCTATTAAAATCATAGGAATTACCTGTGGGAGAGGCTAGGGTGAGAGTGAGATCCTACACACTGGGCCTAATTCACTATATCGCCATTGGCGGCGTTTACTCGATCTTCTATTTTTTAATGTGGCGGTGAACGTGAGAAGGTGAGATTGGAATTCACTATAACGCCGGAGAAAATGTTATTGCAATTCCGAATTCACTAAGGTCAATTAACATCAGTGAAAGAGTCAAAAAACAGTTGAGGTAAAAGTACGACTATTTTGATGGTAATCACGTTTTGAGCATGAAAAAAATAGCACAAATGGTTCGGAAAGATGTGGTTTATCATTTGAAGATGAACTGCTTTTAAACTGTGTCAAAAAGTGAAAAATAAAAAGATTTCTCAAAAAGTGTGAAAGCTAAAAAATTCTCTCGCAGTCTACGGCTGGGAGGCAGCACATGTGCGCATGACCAACACCAGAACAGACCTGAAAAATAATGATTTTCAAATCGCAAGCTGGCCAGATATAGTGAATTTCATTGCTTGCGATCGCTGAATTTGTGCACCCGGCCGTCAAAACCAGGTGATAAGAGGCGAGCAGTACAGAAATAAATGTTTTAAATGCAGACATTTCATTTTCCTATCAATTGCTGAATTCTTAAACACAATTACCCTTGCTATAATTTTTGGGTTCCCTACTCAAGCATTTTTATTGTAAACAATGTTAGAAATTACTTAAAAGTTTGAATAATGTATTATTTTGGGGGGCAAGAAATATTATTCTTGCTCGCTATATTCAAACACATATATATATATATATATATATATATATATATATATATATATATATATCTTACTTACTTTATCTTAATGAGTTCTTGGGTTCAACTGAGCATGCTCAAACACTTTGCCATTTCTGAGACTTTTTAGGTCAACTGAGCATGCTCAAACACTTTTATCTCAGAAATCTTAGCTCAAAACACACACAGCTGTCTTCACAAACCACATGATAAACTTTTTTCACCACAAAAATGATCTACCACTACGTCTACCAACATCATTAATCCAATTCAAAATATCATGACCAACAAGTGGCTAAGTGGTTAACACTTCTGCCTTGCAGTACTGGCGTTGTGGGTTTGAATCCCCTACCTACAAGGTTCTCTGTCGTTCTACTTGCACAAATACAGATATGCTGTTGTCTGTTATCCTTTTCTTACAAACACTTTCACTCCTTAGTCAACAGATGTGAGAACTTCAGCCAGGAACAGACACAATTAATTACACTGCTGGGCGTTTCCTTTACTGGGTGGGTGTAGGATAACCTATATTATATAAAGGAATGCTCTGGAGTGGCTTGCTTTGCCTGTAAAGAGGCCACCATGTGCTTGTATCTGAATTGGCTTTTTATTTGGGGGGGGGGGGGGCAGTTTGCTAGCATGCTTAAGGACCCATACCCCAGTAAGGCTGTTTTTGGATAAATACTTTTGCCTTTTGGCTCTCCAAAGGTTTTTGTGTTTTTTATTTTCATGCTTCTGTGGAGCCATATTTGATAGTGGTTTAGATGGAAAGGCAGGTTTATGCAAACACTAACCATCAATGTATGTGTTTTTTTTTTTTTTTTACATTGCTCCTTTGCTTTATTATTCATAATGTTTCTGGTTGTTTTGAAAATGTTAATGCTAAGGTGTGTACAACTTCTTGGGCCTGACCCTTGTAGATTGTAAGCTCTATATCCATGTACCCAATATCCATGTAGTAAACGTTTATCTTTGCACTGTAATTTGAATATGAGAAAGGGGGCTAATATAAGCCCCCCTTTCTTATGGGATGGTGGAAGGGTGAGAGTAAGGTAGTTAGCATTAGTGAGGCCATTTTAATATGGGTTATACTGGTAAGTTATGTCAGGGGTTAGTGAACTTTTGACCCTAAGGCTTGTTTTCCTGGCTTTCCTGCTCAGGTTTTCCCGCCTCAGGTGTAGCTGGGCAAAACTAGTTGCAGTAACTAGGCAGTTTTTAGTTAGAGTAGTGGTCCCAGCGAATGAGCCCCTATCCACGCCCACACTCTTCCTCCTATGGGAGGAAGGCTACCTCAGAAAGGGGGCTATTTAATGGTCCGCCCGAGCCCTCACAGCTCAATCTCTTCAAAAAATCCTCACCTGCTTTTCTTCTTCTTCTTGCGTGCGGTGGTCTTCGAGAGCATGTGGGCAGTTATGAGTCTCCTTAGGCAGCTTATCGAGAGGGCAGGAGAGGAGGGAGGCGATGCCTGGATCCGTAGGTGCCTTGAGTTGCCGCGGGACCCGGGTTCCGGAGGTTCGGCTGCATCTACATCAGCAGCGGCGGCGGCGGAGGAAGTGATGCCGTCACCCGGGAGGTCAGAGGCTTCTGTCATAGGTCACGCTGCCGCGTCATGTCCGCCGGGAGACTCGTTCGGTCACCGGACCTCTGACGTCGGCCGTGACTCCGGAAGAGGAAGAAGTTCCGGGGCGGTCGGCCCCACGAAGAGGCGGAGAACAACGAGGAGAAGATTTTCCCCTTCAGCTGGACGGCGCTCCGCGGTCGGAAGATTCGGAAGAGCGGAGGAGGATGGACCGGACGAGGATGCGGACGTCAGGAATCGGAGCTCGTCGGCGGGCTTCATGCCGCCCCCCTTGTCGGCATTGGGACCCCAGACTGGCGGATGGGCGCCGGCTGTCCAGCAGAGCGCAGCTTCTCCCCAGGTGGGAGGATGTCTTCCCAGCACGGTGATGCAGGAGCATCATGCAGCGGGACCAGAGCAGGAGGATCCCAGCCCCCATGGCCATCAGCCCACGCAGGGTGGTGAGTCTATTGTACTGTCTGATTCTGTCATTTTTGATCTGTTTAAAAAATGTGTACAAACTGTACAGGTTCAGAAGCCTGTGGAGGTTACTCCAGCAGTTTGTGACGTCTGGCTGCCACCTAGTGGCGCCACTAGGGACAACAGTGTATTTTCTGTAGCTCAGACCCAGAACCTGCCCGAAAGTTTTCTGAAGGAATCAATGCCGTGTGAGGTCTCCCCTTTGGGTTTCCACCTACCTGATGCCTTAAAAGAAAAGATCTGGCAGGGTGTATACGTTGATCTTTTATCATTGCTACCCTCCTCTAGGGAGTTCATGACAAAAGTGGATAGGAAGGAAGAGGAGGACAGGAAGAGATTTGTGCCTAAAACCATATTTAATTCGTTGCAGGCATTCTGCATTTACTCCTCTGTCCTATGTGAGAAGTTCCCTGCTAAAAGCGTTGGATTATTTCACCATATAGAAATAATCCTAGAGGCTTATAAAAGCTTTGGAGGAGTAGCGTGGTTTAACTACGACATGGCTTTCAGGCAGAAAATGGCAGTGCACCCTAGTCTTAAATGGGGTACTAAAGATGTGGGTTTGTGGCTTGATTTATTTGTGCCACAAAGGCCGCCCTTTCAGCCTAGGGTGCCTTCCGTCCCTCCCCAGCAGGTGGCAGGTACTCCAGCCTATAAGCGGGGGATATGTTTCAGTTTTAACGACTCGCAGTGTCGATGGCCAGGTACGTGTAAATACCGGCACGAGTGTGCATTTTGCGCTGGAGCACATCCAGTCGCAAAGTGCTTTAGGAGAATGGCCGGGGCCCAGCAAGGAAGTTTTCCAAAAGGCCCCAACGCCGGTGAAAGTATCAGAACTGCTCCCGTGGTTACGGGTGTACCCAGACCGGTGGAAGGCGGAGCTACTAACTGACGGTTTCAAGTTTGGCTTTCGCCTTCCGCGTTTTTCTGGGTTAGGTTGTACAATTGTTCAGAATTTAAAGTCGGTTACTAACATGTCTGATGTTGTTCAGGAAAAGATAAATAAAGAAATCTCTGAAGGTCCGTTTGTGGGTCCTTTCTCTTACCCCCCCTTTAGGAATTTCAGAATATCTCCCATTGGGATTGTCCAAAAGAAGGAGCCGAATTCCTTTAGACTAATACATCACCTCTCTTATCCCAGGGGTGCTTCCTTGAATGAGGAGATTGATGCTGATGATGCGTCTGTTTCTTATGCAACATTTGAGGATGCGCTGGTGATTATTAAAACTTTAGGTAAAGGTGCATTGCTTGCAAAAGCGGACATTAAGTCAGCTTTTCGGCTGTTGCCCCTGCATCCATCCTGCTTTAATTCTTTGGGTATATTTTTTGAAGACAAATTCTATTTTGACAGGTGCCTGCCCATGGGCTGTTCCCTGTCATGCTACTACTTCGAGTGCTTTTCAACTTTTTTGGAATGGGTGCTACAATAGGTGACGGGGTCATCCAAGGTGATGCATTATCTGGATGATTTCCTGTTTATGGGGACGGTTGGTACATCCGACTGTGAATTTCTTCTTAGAACCTTTTGCATGCTCTGCAAGTCGTTTGGGGTTCCTTTAGCGTCTGAAAAAACTGTTTGGCCATGCACATGTTTAGAATTTTTAGGAATCACCATCGATACGGTCCAGATGGAGTTCAGATTGCCGGCTGACAAGATACCAAAATTAAGAGGTATGTTAATTTTAGTCATCAGGAAAAAGAAAGTTTGCCTCAAAGAGATGCAGTCCTTATTGGGATTGTTGGCCTTTGCCTCACGGGTAATCCCTGTGGGCAAGGCCTTCTCTAGAAGGCTGTATCTCGCTGTTTCTGGTCTGAAGTCCCCCTCGGCCCATGTCAGAGTGTCACATGAGATGAGGGCAGACTTAATGGTTTGGCTTCAGTTCTTACTGCATTTCAATGGTAAAGCAGTTTGGCAATCAGATTTTGTCCTGGACAAGGATTTCCTTCTTCGCACTGACGCTGCGGGTTCAGTTGGTTTCGCTGCCATCTGGCGTACGCACTGGTGCGCGGAGCGTTGGTGCGAACGGTGGAAACGTTTAAAACTTGTTAAAAATGTGGTATTACTGGAACTGTTTCCTATCGTGGTGGCCCTGGAGATATGGGGGGAATTTTTTAGTAATCATCGGATTTTGGTAAGGACGGACAATAAGGGCGTTTTATACGCAATTAATTGTCTGACCTCGAGATCTCCGCCGGTCATTGCGCTGCTGAGGCATCTGGTTTTTAAATGCTTAACCTTTAATATCTGGATTAAGGCATCGTATGTCCCAGGTAAGGACAATGATCTGGCGGACTCTCTGTCTCGCTTTCAGGTACAAAAGTTTTTTCAGCTGCTCCCAGACGCGGACCTCGTGGGTACCCCATGCCCGGCTCACCTCTGGGACCTGGTCTAGAGTTGGTGACGGAGTGTGTAGAGAAGTCCTTGGCGCATAGTTCTTGGTCGGGCTACCAAGCAGCCTTTACTATGTGGCTAGAATTCCTGGATGCGGTGAACAGCCCTCATGCTGCTTTTTCTGAGGAGCTGGTTCTTCTTTTCCTAAATTCATTGTTTAGAAAAAAGTATTCCTGGGCTCATATTGGGAAAATTTTAGCAGGAGTGTCATTTTTTGTTAGGTTGCAGGGCCTCCCGGCCTGCTCCTCGTTTTTCTCGGTACGCCAGGCGATGAAGGGTTACAAGAAATCCAATTCATTTGCGGATCAGAGACGTCCTATCACTTTAGACATTTTAATCAAACTTTGTGATGCTTTGTCCGGGGTATGCTACTCAACCCACGAAGTTTCGTTATTCAAGGCTGCTTTTTCATTGCTATTTTTTGCCGCCTTGCGAATATCTGAGCTTATACCAGTATCCGCTGTTCGAGGTTCTGGTTTAAGATTAGAGGACGTTCATTGCTATATTGACAGGCTGAGCATATTTTTGCGCAAATCAAAAACGGATCAAGCAGGCGTCGGGCATTGGTGTCATTTAAATAGGTTTCAAGGTTCCTCTGTGTGCCCAGTTTTCCTAGTCTCAGAGTTTTTGAATATTAGACCTCCTCATACCGGTATGTTTCTAGTTCATGGGGATGGTAAAGTCCTTACTAAGTTTCAGTTCAATGCTGTGCTGCAAAAATGTTTAAAGGTGCTTGGATGGGGTACATTAAAAATTTCCTCCCACTCTTTTAGAATTGGGGCAGCAACTGAGGCCTCCAGGTCGGGTTTAGAGGTTGGTCAGATTAAGGGTTTGGGGAGATGGAAGTCTGACTGCTATACTTCTTATGTTCGCCATAATCTTGTTTTTGATCCTTCCAGGTAATCGGCTACGAGTTTGGATAGTGGGGCACTCCTTCGTGCACTGGGCTCACCTGAGAGCAAAGAGGAGAATTTACTCAGATCATCTTGGCCTGGATGGAAACAGATTTCAGTTATTTTGGTTTAGTAAGAGGGGTATGCGGTGGGTGGAGTTATTGGCTACTTTAGATGGGTTACTTGTCAACCGCCCCCCCCCCCCCTGACATTTTGGTAGTACATCTGGGTGGTAACGATGTGGGTAGTGTGAAGACTCTTAGTTTGATTTTTCAGATCCGGGATGATCTACTCCGGGTGCAGCAGACCTTGCCTGGGACGGTCATCGTTTTTTCAGAAATAATTCAAAGATTGGTGTGGTCTGCTGGTTACCTTAAGGTTTTAGGCAGAGTCAGAAAGAGGGTCAATAAAGCTTTGGAAAAATTTTTGCTTCAGAGCGATATTTTGTCATATAGGCACTCGGACTTGGAGGGTGGCATCCGTGGTCTTTACAGGGACGATGGGGTCCACCTTTCAAACATTGGGTTGGACATTTTCAACGCCAACCTTGGTACTATGATAGAACTGGCCGCGCTTCGGGGGTGTGGTGACAGGCGATGAGGATCGCCTGTCTGGTGGATAATTGCTAAAATTAATGATAATTTTATTCTTGTACAACCCGAGTTGTTCATGACTGGGTTGGTTGTATTTGAATATGTTAAAGAAAATATTGTTGGTTGAGTATTTAAAGTTTGTACCAGCTAATAAAATAAGCCGCGGCCTTTTCCATCCAACGAAGTGTCCGAGTGCCTTATTTATTTATTTATTTATTTATATATTTATATATAAAAAAAAAAAAAAAAAAATTTGTTATTAAAGGGTAGTCATGTTTACAAACAAACTCCTTCCTGCCGTCCCATATGAGAAAGGGGGCTAATATAAGCCCCCCTTTCTTATGGGATGGTGGAAGGGTGAGAGTAAGGTAGTTAGCATTAGTGAGGCCATTTTAATATGGGTTATACTGGTAAGTTATGTCAGGGGTTAGTGAACTTTTGACCCTAAGGCTTGTTTTCCTGGCTTTCCTGCTCAGGTTTTCCCGCCTCAGGTGTAGCTGGGCAAAACTAGTTGCAGTAACTAGGCAGTTTTTAGTTAGAGTAGTGGTCCCAGCGAATGAGCCCCTATCCACGCCCACACTCTTCCTCCTATGGGAGGAAGGCTACCTCAGAAAGGGGGCTATTTAATGGTCCGCCCGAGCCCTCACAGCTCAATCTCTTCAAAAAATCCTCACCTGCTTTTCCCCTCCCTCCCTCCCTTTAGGTTTGTCGCGGCTTACAATATTAGTCTGGTTGGGTCACCTCTGTATCAGAGGGGGACGTTTTTTGTTGTGTAAGTTATGTTTTATGAATGGCGTTTTGGATAATTGCTAAAATTAATGATAATTTTATTCTTGTACAACCCGAGTTGTTCATGACTGGGTTGGTTGTATTTGAATATGTTAAAGAAAATATTGTTGGTTGAGTATTTAAAGTTTGTACCAGCTAATAAAATAAGCCGCGGCCTTTTCCATCCAACGAAGTGTCCGAGTGCCTTTATTTATTTATTTATTTATATATTTATATAAAAAAAAAAAAATTTGTTATTAAAGGGTAGTCATGTTTACAAACAAACTCCTTCCTGCCGTCCCATAAAGAATCCTTGATGGGGGGTAATTTTACATGACTGCTACAGTGCTGGATTCATGATGTCTATACATGTGCAATAAAGCTTATTCGTTTCTACACAGCTCACATTTTTGTTATTTGGCTATTTGTATTTGTGTATTTTGGATATGTAATGTGTATTTTGAAATGTATCCATTTCTCGGCCTTCTCGCGAACAAGCGATCGCCACAACACAGGCAAACACAGGCAGGGTAACGTCGGTGAGGGATCTGGTTGTCCCTTAGGCATGGGGGGATCTGTCAGTTAGCTGGTGGGGGAAGGTAGAATGTATTTTAGTGCACCTCACCACACATGCACTTCCTGCCTAGCACAAACGTCACTTCCCAATGCACTTCCTAGTTAGCACACACGTCAGTTCCTAATTCTAGCCACATTACACTTCCTGCATGTGAACATGTTCCAGGATAGATATAGATTATATAGATATAGAGATAGATGAAATAAATATAGAGGTAGATGATATAGCTATCGATATAGATGATATAGATATCGATTATATACTGTAGAGATAGATGATCTAGATATAAATGATATGAATATAGATGATACACCTCTATATATCTCTATATATACCTATAACTATATTTGTGTGTATGTATGTATGTGTGTGTATGTATATATATATATATATATATATATATATATATATATATATATACACACACACACACAGATGTGTATAGATAGATAGATATAAAATAAAACGTATATAATGATAAATTCCACCCAAAAAAAATAGAAATCAAAAAAGATATAGCATAAATATATCCTAATAAAAATTTCAGTTAAATATTAAATGGAAAAAATAAGAAATATATATATATATATATATATACAGTAAACCCCCGCTCTATCGCGGTTCAGTTTTTGCGGTCCCGGTATATTGCGTTTTTTTTTGTAATGTTATTTTACTATATAAATCATTACAAATTAAATATTTTTGTGTTTTCCATAGCTCTTGCTATGTCTCTCAGTATCTTTTATGTATTTAAATGAGTTTCTATTGTTTTAAAAGTGTGTTTAAAGACCTTAAAATGCTTTTACACGTACAGTGACAGTAAAAAAAAACATGCCTACAATGCATTTTAATAGGGTTTTTCTATTTTGCAGATTTTCACTTTTCGCGGCTGGGTCCGGAACGTAACCCCTGCAATGGAGGGGGGTTTACTGTGTGTGTATATATATATATATATATATATATATATACTGCAAGTTCCTGTTCGCTACTTGCAATTGGGAGTTTGTAGATCATAAGATGGCCAATCATGCTGGGCACATGTCCATAAGCCCCGCCTCCCAGAAGAGCCAATCCTAAGGTGGTCACCTCATCCCTTAAAAACATAGTAATTACACCCATTTGGAGGCAAATGTATTGCAGATCCGGCATCGAGGGGGTTTCATTAACACAAGAATTTGCCACAGAATCTGTGTAATTAATATGTGGATGTTTTAAAAGGGATGCGGTGCCAACCATAGCAAACCCCTTAAAGTGACATTGGTAGCCTATGCCAAGGGGTTAAGAATGTGTTACGTCAAAACAGAAAAGCCAACATTGGGATTTAAGAGAGTGTCTGGGTGTTCGCCTTAAGTCTGCTTAGAAAATGCTACTGTATCTAGACAATGTCACCCAAAATCGCATAGGTAAAGATTCATCAAATTTGAAAGAGTGTTTTTTCACATCAATAGAAAAAAAAAACTAAAAACATTTCTCAAACCCCCTATCCCCACCAATGAAGATGGTGGTCTTTGGTGCTTGTATAGCTTTTAAGGGAAACCCCATGCCAAAAGGTAGCATAAAACACTGTCATGGGTGCCCCCCCAAATCCAGAGCAGACCTGCCATCGCCACCCCAAGGCACCTTGTCCATATGTTGATGGGGACATGGGCCTCTTTCACAGGCCAGTGGTTATGTCAGCTCTGGGCCCAGGAGATTTTGGGATGTCGGAATGCCTCCTTTAACAAGTGTGCTCCCAGATCCTTGCCCCTCTCTCCTGTAAATGAGAAGGGGTTGTGTTAAGCAACAGCTAACTAAAGGAGGTATCACACATTGGGGTTTGGTGAGTGGGGGGCAGTATATGGGTGACACCTTTTAAATGGGGCTTTACCATCCAGGACTTTTTTAGTGGTGACAACTTCCCAGAGCCTTTCCTTATCCCTTACTCACACAAATACTCATTTATGGCTTGCTGTTGCTAGTGCATCTGCAGCAGCAAGGTCAATGTCAAGATTCAGCACCTGAGTGCATCACATATGAGGTAGTTTGCAGTCACATTTTGTTGCAGCCTCATTCTGGCTGTGTAAGTAAGTAAAAACGTACTGGGTATGACTGCCCACTGAAAGACTTTCTGGAATGGGTACCTAACCAGGAACTGCTGGCCTAGCAATGCACATACGTAAAGTTTCCCTGCCAAAGAGCAGACAGCAGGTTGGTGTCACATTGTCACATACAACCTTGTTTAGCACTAAATGGAGTGGCAAAAGCAAGGTAGAAAGCTTGCTTGCCCTTAGGTACAGGCCTATAGGCACAGGCTTTGTGTCTAATAATGTGTTGTAAATCTGGTCCTATGTAGCGCGTAGTGACTATATATATATATATATATATATATATATATATATATATATATATATATATATATATATATGAGTATACCTTAGCCTGTCTAGTTGTAAGATTATTTCATACTAATTGATGTGAGCTACTGCACATTGCCCTTAGTTCTATTTACTGTCAAGATAGAAAAATGCCTCACCGTATATAATAATACTTTAAATCATATGTATTATTTAATAATACATTTAATTGAGACTTAAGCAAATCAGATGTTTGATCAACTGCCCATTCAAGTAGCTGAGGGTGTTAACAAGGTATTGTCAAAATTATAATAGTGAGCTTTCATTGTATGCAGGTATGGTGGAAAAAAAGAATAGTACTCTCATTTTCAATTGGGGGCCTGTCACTATTTATTTAATAAATCTCAAGACCAATTTTCCATTAACAGATTCTCTGTGGTGTCTGTAAACAATGTGACTATACCATCCCACCTCTTTTCATGCTTGTAAAATATAGCACATATTGAATCTGTCATTAGCAAAGTATGGGGGCTATAATTGCTTGCACCGCTATGCCAATCCTAGATGTGTAACTGTGCCTGACTTCAGTTCTTTTAAATCACAGACCTAGAACAAGCATACTGTAAATGAGGGTCAGAAAAATGTCACAGTTCCTTACCTCTACAACTTCTCCAGGTTAGAAACTCAAACAGCATTGAAGCCAAAGCATCAGCATAAGAGCCAGGGAACTAGCATGATCAGCGATGGCAGCCTTTGTGATTTGTATGTTTTTCAAATTTCCTAATCCTTATACTTGTTTTGGTCCAGTAATTCAGAAAGTATTGAAGCAAGAGTGTCAGCATAACAGCCAGTCAAGTGCTGAATGCAGCCTACGCATACACTAAAAAAAAGGTCTCTTCTTGAAAAAAAAAAAGTTTCAATTTGCAGAGACCCTACCTTAAGCTGGAGTGTGCCTAGTAATTTAATCTTTGCAGCTGGAGTTTCAACCAGCCTAATGCCCAGTAATGTTAAGTGTTCTTCAGTTGGACGAGCAGTAAGATACAATGTATTGGGTTATGAATATGTATTTCACCCTGGACAATCACCGAGAGGTTTATGCCAGTGATGTTGGCTGGAGAATTATTATTATTTGGGTAGACCTTCTAGAAAGGCCCTTTCTCTCCCAGGCTATGCCTACTAGTGAGAAGTGTCCAGTCCTTTGCCTTCAAAGCCTGCTGCCCAGAGAGGCTGTTCTGAGAGAGTCCACAGGCACTTGCCTCCCAGGCCTGGTGCCTTGGGCTGATGTAACTACTCAGAGGTCAAATTCTTGCTTCTCATCCCTCTTTGTCTGCAGGAGGAAGGTGAAGAAGAGTTCTGCTTTTTCCATTGCTTGTCTAGGCATAGAAGGTCCACAACTGGCCTATGAGAGAGGCTGATGATTCTTAAAAGGGAGAAGTCTTGCCTGACCTATCAAATCTGAATTAGCCTGTGGCAGAGGTTAAAGATACTACTGGAAAGAGGGAACTTTTGCTGCTGTTCTTTTGGTATCATATAGCCCTAACCTGCTCTTCCTTCGTAAATAAGCCAATACAATCTTTTTATGTCGGTCTTGGTGAGTATTTGGGTGCAGCTACAAGGCATATCAGCAGTGGGAAGGAAGGTAAACTTGTTACAGACTAAACAACAAATTGCTGATTTGCTCTACTGTACTCTACTGTCCGTGCATGAATTCAGTCTTGTAAACCAGCCAACCTAAAACTTTCTGCTTACATTTCTCTATTATGTAGGTGTCTAAAAAAAATTCTCTTTCCCCATTAGTGCTCAAACTGTGGCCCATGACACACTGATGTTTGCCAACCTATGTTTGCTTATTAAGTTATGCCCCATACACACATGCAGATTATCTGCAGACTTACCTTTTCTATGTAGTGCAAGGGCCTGCCGGATTGCATACAAATTGAAAGTGTTTAGGTTTGACCTCATATTATATGGTTTTGGTAAGTCTGCAGATAATCTGCACGTGTGTATGGGGCATAAGAATGTAGTTTTGCTTTGCTCATAGGGGTGTTTTATACTTCCTGAAAGGGGTGTAGTGCATATAACATTCACCTCATTTATTGCTGTATTGTCCCATTGTATATTTAGCAGGATTTGTTGATAGACTCTAGCTTAGGAAGTATTTAAATTGTTAGATGCCAAAAATATAACACATGGCTCTTTTGTGAGGTCAGGGTTCCCCCAAAAGACTTCTTATTTGTATCGGGTAGACCACCTCTGGACTTTCAATACAAACTTTTGGTTTGTGCTGGGGAATTCAATAATACTGGACAATTTACAAATACTCCCACTGTCGATATATGCATATGGTTTAATTTCCTACAAGACACAATCTCTATAGAATGCTGCATATGTAGTACATGTTCTCCCTCTGTTTTTGTGTTTCCTCAGACATGATTTGAGTCATGAAATATAAATAAAGTAAAATATTTGGTAATTATCTTCTGACTAATATAGTCTTAGAATGTAGGTGTCCGTATGCTTGCAGCACTGGGATGTATGACTGTAAGCTTTTACAATATGGCTTTGAATATTTACATAAGAAACCCTAGCTGCCAAAAGCAGTTGTGAGAGCCTGCTTCATCCAACATTGCAATTTAGAAATGAGTCTAACCCTTTTGAGTTTGCAAGTCAACCAGCACATTAAGCCTTAGTGAAAGGGACCCTTAGAAGCCCCAGTATGCAATGGCAAGTATTCTGCAATTTTTAATGTAAAAAAAAATGAACGCATTTTGGATTCTTAATTTCTGGTATGGTGCTCCTTTTCTTCTAAATGCTTTAGTCTTCACCTGGAGAGAGGCTCTTACGTGCATAACTGTTGCCTATTCAGAGCCACTGTACCTAGTTTGAGATATTCTACTACACATAACAAGTCACAGCATGAAATTGGGATTCGGGGCCTCCCAGCCACACCTTCTAGATGTTTGGTTGGAGGATTTGGGTTAAGGCTTGGAATATGTCCATAAGAACCATGACAATCTATTCAAAGAATACATAGAGAAAAATAAAGAAACAGATGCAACCATTATTAATATACACAATGCGGTTTACTCCTATGTACAGTTTAATTTCCACTACATAAATTAGAAATGCATCTTATAAGCAAGTCAAAATACATTACAGTCATATATACACACTTCAGCCTTAAGTAAAGGTCAGCTTTCCATAATCTTGGAATACCCCTTTACTACAGTACCTGTTTATTGTATTAATGGGACATACTTTAATTGAGGAAAATAAGAAAACAATGTTTCCATGCCTTATGAATTGGTACCATTAATTAAAAAAATATACATCTTTCACTGTATAGGCTTTTCCCCAACAGCAACTGGCTCTGTAAGCTTTGACTTATGGAATGGTTATCAATGTAATGGCACCTGTGTTTTTTAGAAAAATGATAAATATTAATGAATGCCATTTTATGCCCTAATGTGAAAGATAACACTGCATGGATTTGGAAAATATACAAATAATAATTTTCTCTGCAAGTGTCCATGTTAGTCATTCACACATCATACTCATGCCTAATAGTCATACACAGCTTTGAAATCTTTCCTTCTTTTCCCATGTAAAGCCAGCATGCTTATACTCTGAAAACATACTGCATTGTTGAGGGTTTAGGGTTATAAAACTTATCTCTTGAATTTCTATGGGTGAAAAGTGCTATATATAAAACACACTGTGTTTTTACAAGAACACCTTTGCACATTTTTCACACAGTGCTCCTTGGTGACTAAGTTTTTATTTTATTTTTTTTTTAATTTACACTTTGTAGCGCTTTATGCATATTAGCTGCACAACTATATAACCAACCAACAGCGATACTAGAAACGAAATGCTCTTTTGCTCTTCAATTTAGGACACAGGATGTCCTTCTCCTCAAGGGATCTGCTAAATGTATTCATGCAAAGTAGTGGGGAGGTGTCTAATGTCTTGTCGGAACAGCTGCTTGTCAGAATATTCATTTCCCTGCAGTTTTCATGTGTGTGAAAATGTCTCCAAAATTGATTATGGAAATTCTGACAAATGTCTTAGGAATAGCAATGAGCATATCATTTTCTAGCTATGGCAGTCACTGGCTTTGGCACTAATTGAGTATGTTAATCTCCTTTTAAATGTTTCAGAAAAACGTGTTACATGGGTGATTGGCCATCATGTTATTTTTCTGCATATATATCAATGTTTAAATAAAATGATAGGCTATCAATAAAAAAAAGTAACATCTCTACCTCTATAAACATATATTGTAATATACCAGAGCATACACAAATTGTTTAGTATTATGTCAAAGTTAAGCTTATATATTACGGTTTGTGTTTGTTCTACTTAGAAGGAGGTTTATATGAACAGAGAATTATATTCGGTCTTTGTTTGCATAAAGCTGGCTAATTTTAGAACACCTGCCAATTTTAGTATTTATGAGCATCTGTAGCTTTAGTGACAAAATTAAAATCCACCAAAAAAAAAAACCCCACTTCTAAGCAAAAATTACTAAATGAATAGGAACCACGAGCCATCATTTCACAGTGTGGCTGTTTGTAAGAACCAAAAAAAATCTGACATATAAATCATGCAAGTCAGATGGATGTATTTTCTGCTGCTTTAAGGAGTGAAGGACCTGTACAAGGGTGCAACAATAACTTACTAGGGCTTGGCTGCTCCCTTCGATGCTCAGAACTGGTGGCTACCTTAAATTAATCATTTGAAAACTAGAGATTCCAATAATAATACATTTTTTACCCTATCAGGTTTCTAAGCATATATTTAATGCCCTGACCCTACCTTAATAATCTTAAAAGGTGTTTGCTGCAATTATTAGGAATGCTGTCACATTACCTATGGAAGCACCTACTGTGTCATACGCATCTATACGTTGTAACATGCTCAAGTCTTTAACACCTGCGTGACTTTTAATACCCTTGGAAATTACAGTAGAGTACATACATACTACACCAGCCTTATTTTCACTAGCACATTCACCTTCCATCATGTTCCTATATAGTACATGCTCAAATAAGCCCTTCATCAGTCTGTTGGAACATCTAGCATTGTTTTTGAGCAAAGCCAATCACTAGCTTTCCTCTGTAGTCAATTGTAGGTTAGGTTAAGGGGGAAGACCATGAGGTAAATTGCTCTATTTTTCTCTTGCGTTAGTGAAAGTAGGATGAGGAGGACCATTACATAATAAAACAGTAATACAGATATGTGTCTGAGTAACATTGTTATTCTCTCACAGCTTTTTCAGTCTATAGTAATATAGACTTTTTAACTTCATTATAAATAAAATTTAAAGTAGTTGAGCAGTTTTGACTCAGGTGCTTATTATTTAGGAAGTAATGCATATGCATTTTTCTTTTTAAGCACATGGTCAGATTGCTGCTCCTATACACATTAGATCTGCAGGACACCTATAGGTTGTACGTAGAAAAAAAATGCATTTGGGCCTACAGTACTTCTAAACATATACTGATACCAGGTGAGACAGGACAGGGAAAGATAGGTTTGCTTCAGTATTTTGTTCAGTGCAGTTTGCTCCGAGCTTTGTCAGACAGAGCAGGGTGTAATAAATAAATGATAGTCATAAGTAACACAACAACAGGTATGAATATGACAAAAAGACAATACAAAGAAAAAGGGAAATAAGACTGTAAACAGATTAACATGGTAACAGTCTATTCACACATGTACTGTGCTATATGTTATTGCCTACATTCCATACATTAGTTTTAGGTCTGGAATGTTGGCAAATGTATTTATGAAATATTAGTAATATTTATTAATAGTTCACAGTTAACGGTTTACTATCCAGCAGTAAACTAGTATATAAACAAATCTGTTCAGCATTGATGAGTAAGGACTCGGGCCCGCGAGAGACATTCAGTTTTTTTTTTTTTGTCTTGGATTTTCTTTGTTGTCTTCTCCTTGAAGTATTCTTGTCTTCTGCAGCACACTGGGTGACAGTATTCTTACTGTGTAGGAGCGAAAGCTGGGTTGGATTGATAAGCAGAAGGTGAAATCCAGCAAGGACTCTATACGCAACTGAAGATGTAAAGCGAAGCATAGGGAAGACTGTGAAATAGCCATAATTGTTTGTCCTAAATAGGCACCAGAGCCCAGTCACTGGAAATTCATTTCATTTGCCTGTCTGCCCTCGAGCTGCAGTGATTCACGTTTGCTGTGCTGGAGAAACGACTCAGCTGCCTGACATGCTCCAATCAGTCAAATCCCACTCAGTGCAAATGTGTTCATAAATAACGGCCATTCCATGGCAACCACTTCATATATTAGACTCTGCCCAAAAGTGCTGACCTGGAAAAAAAACAAACAAGAAAATAAAACAAAATATAATGGAGAACAATAAATCCTGGCTAATCCTCATGCTATAGACATACATTATGTTTCCCATAAAAAGATGCACATAATCTTGCCTGTAGGATTATAGGCACCTGTGTTACATATAATAATGTATTCTCTATTCTATTTTTGTCTTAGATCATATAGGATTCTGAGGTTTATTTTGTTTCGGTTGTTCATTAAGGCCCCTTTTAAACAGGCGATTCAATCATGTCCACCTGTCAGTTTTTTAGGCTGACCTAATCAGATGCTCCATGTATCCCTATTATCTGGTGTGTAATTAAACTTGTGTCCCTTTACAACCATCTACCTCTGATCCAGTCCGCTAAAAACAAACGGAAAAGGATCCATTCTCTTCTTCTGTGTCTGCTCAGTTCATGCATAGCGGACATGGACTTGAGCAGTCCTGTGTAAATGGACAGGCTTTTTCTTTACACCCATCTAGCTCCAATGCGAACCACCTTCACCAGTGGTTCTCAACTCCTGTCCTCAGGACCTACTAACAGGCCAGGTTTGCAAGATAACTGAAATACATCACAGGTGATATAATTTGCTGCCCAGTGATTGCAGTATTCTAGTCTGCATCTCCCCAAGGTAATACTTAAAATCTGGCCCGTTAGTGGGTCCTGAGGACAGGAGTTGAGATTGAGAACCACTGGTGAAGGTGGTTCGCATTGGAGGTAGATTGATGTAAAGAAAAAGCCAATCCATTTACACAGGACTGCTCAGGTCCATGTCCGCTCTGCATGAACTGAGCAGACAACGGATCGGTCAGCCGCCCGCTCTGCTCAGCAGGAGATCAGTGGACCCCTGCTGAGCAAAGCAGATCCATCCAATGCTAAGCTGGCAATACATTACACAATTTTCTTGTACTATTCTCCTTTAGATTTACCAAAACTGTAAAATACGAGGTCAAGCCTAAACACTTTCAATTTGCATGCAATCAGGCAGACCCTTGCACTATATATTTGAAGGTAAATCTAAAGGAAATTGATGTATAACGTATGGCCAACTTTCAAGGAGTCTTATGCCTCGTTTCCACTGAGTGGATTGGTTCAGGTCCATTCGGTACGCCATTTTGAGTGTTTCCATTATGAAAGTGGCCCATAGAACCGAACCAAACCGCACCATTCCTGGTCCTCCTTCAGATGTAGGGCCATAGGAAATGGTACGGTATGGTTAGGGCGGAGCTACTGGCATCACATGATACATTCCACTGATTGGTATACAGGAAAACCTCAATGCTCCCGTCAAAAGGCATTTGGTGTAAACCCCACATGGCCCCTGGTGGTCCGACATGCAGTGGAAACGCTCACCTGAATAGGCTGGACCATTCTAACCCTTCCAAACTGTACCGACCCGTTCTGCTCAGTGGAAACGAGGCATAAGTGTCTAATTGAAAATCCACCCTCTCACCCTTGGTTGATACTAATACTTTCAGTATAGTGCGGCTCGCCTGAATTTAGCTCCATTTTACATCAATGAAAATGCAATTTCACCACAACCACCATACAGTGCAGAAGTCAGAAGGTTGTTGGATGCATCTTAAGCTTCCAACCTAAATATTTCCCTTTAAAGCATCAGTCAACTCAGGAAATATTTTAGCTACAGTGAGATGTATCACAGTTTCTGGCTTCATCTGTGAGTTTTGGGTGTTCCTAGCCATCTCTGTGTGTGGCAACAATTCCTTTTGCATTCTCTTTTACATAAAAATTCAAAAAAACAGCAGAGAGAGCAGGACCTGACAATGTATACAGCAGTTATGCATACCCAGAAACACAAGTGGTCCTACCAATAGCGCTTTCCAGGAAATATGAAAAATTGCCAGAGTAATTTAACCCTCAGGTAATGGCCAAAAAACTTAAATCACTTAATTAAACTGACCCTGTAAAGAAAAAAAACTGACCATGTAAAAGGAAGAAAAAAAAAAAAATTGTTGCCACCTTAAATTATCTTAATATTGTCCCATTTTGAATCAAAAGTGTAGAGTGCCTTGAAAAATGTCGAAGCCTAGTTTATCTACTAGATAAACTTCAGCCATTATAATTGATCATTAAATAAGTTCTTAACAATAGGATACCAGAATGGGCTTTTCCAAATAGTGTTGGAAAAGCCCATTCTGGTATCCTATTGTTAAGAACTTATTTAATGATCAATTATAATGGCTGAAGTTTATCTAGTAGGTAAACTAGGCTTCGACATTTAGCTTATTTCATGACAATAGAAAACTTTACACGCTGAACATGAAGATATAATTTAATGCTTCAAACATGTAAAATGGGAGAACGAACATAAAAAACAGT
This sequence comes from Pelophylax lessonae, assembly GCF_965119305.1. Lineage (NCBI taxonomy): Eukaryota > Metazoa > Chordata > Amphibia > Anura > Ranidae > Pelophylax > Pelophylax lessonae. The sequence continues at coordinate 535,541,179 of NC_138768.1, read as the reverse complement.
GTACAAAATTCAATGTAATAATTTAAAGACACACAAGCAAAAAAAGAAGTTAAAAACAAGACAGTAGCTTCTCTGGCTACTGAAGAGAAATGGTCACTGGAGTTTGCAAACAGATTTGCAAACAGACTGAATGTGACTATCCAATGTGGCAGAAATACACCCAGGCTTGAGGGGTGGTATGGACCTTGACACACACCTCAGACTTTTCCATCTGTCCTTTTCAATGTGATTCTCAGGACTCTCATTCTCATAGGAGGCCAGATACAGAGCTGCAGCATAGAAAGAAAACAAGCATTGGTCAGAAAACCTGCTTTACCCAAATACAACATCTAAACGAATATTAAGATAATATAAAGGGTATGGAAAAACCTCTCATTTCCAAATTTAATCAACTTGTTTGAAATCTCCTCTAAATGACTGTAGATCATCAGATACTTAGGATGAATACATGTCAGCATGATTAAATTTAGTCAAAAGTTATTTCCCGTATAAAAAAAAGCATAAGAGCATAGAACAAACTACACACATATTGAACTTCTATGCTAGCTTATGCCACATTCTGGGTTCTTAAAAGTGAAGGAACCCAAATGTAAATCTCTCCCTTACCCCATTCAACTTAATTTATATTCTTGTGAGCAAATTCATTTGAAAAAGGAATTCTTGATGGTTGGAGAATACTGTACTGGGTAGACTTAAATTACTGTAAACTCAAAATACACTCATGCATATTCAATAGTCCAATATATAGCCATGATGGGCATAAGAATACAAGCCAACCATTCGGAATTTAATGTTGACAAATCAGTTAAGAGGCAATTTTTGATCAGTTATGCGTTACTACCTATTATTATTATCGACTTTTTGCAGTCCTGAGTGCAAGCTATTACATTAGCATTACAGATTGAATTTTTTTAATATCCTGATAGGATAAATTATGTCTTTTAGGATTTTGATGTGCTTATAATGATGGGGCACATACCATCTTCACTGAATATTGGAGCCGTCAGGACATAATGCAAGATCTTCCGATCTTTTTCAAAAGGACATTCAACTTGCTTCCAAGCCATGAACTCGCTGACTTGCCTTGCCAACTCCCAGAATTTCTGAAGATTGAAAAAAAATACGCACTGGTCAGAGTAAATATATAGCTATTATAAAATAAATGAAGAGGGGGAACAGATTCTTCCAAAATGTACATGGCCAAACTTTCTGAAGATCAGAAAAGGAATATGCATTGGGTCAGTGTAAATTTATAGCTATGTAAAAGTAAAGAACTGGAGTAACAGACTCTTTCAAACATGCATGACCAAACTGTCATAATAGGCCTTTAATTTAATTTCCAAAGCTGTCCTCGAAAAATGAGAGAAGAAACCCGACTAATTACAGGGAGTGACAAGGACCCCAGATGCTAAAACAAGGCCGACTGGTGACATATGAGCAGATCAAAAGACTTTGTTTCAAGCAATATATCCTTTCACATAAGGGAATTTAGTACAACTGTGGTCTATGGTACATCTCTGCACAGGAAAGAACAGTATTTGCTCCCTTGAAATTGTTGTGTAGGAAGTGATTGCTATAATAGATTGTGTGTATGTATATGTATATATATATATATATATATATATATATATATATATATATATATATATATATATATACACACATACATACATATATATATATGTAATCTCTCTATCTATCCATCCATCTATAAAGAATATACATCTAACTGCCCAATACTTAAATCAAAATGGCACTAAAGGACTAGCTGCAATTTTTCAGATATCACGCTTAATTTTATAATAAAAATTTAAACCAGATTGCCTGCTACTGGCAACAGCTCTATTTGGCTTGCTGCTTCTCTTTCATGCCCAGTGTGTTCAAAGTGGGATGGTTGTCAACAAAAGGTCAGTCTCAAAATCTGAAAAGTACCTGCGTTTCATAGCGAAGGCCTAAACGAGCAGTTTGTTTACCTCAAAATTTACATGTCCATTGGGGAGACGACTGGTGCAGCCCTCATTCAGAAAGTAGATATCCTTAATCAGAAGACTGCAGAATGGGATTACAATCTATATAAAACCAAACACAAAACATTAACATCAACAGTTAACCACTGTCAACAGACCTATGTTTTATGCAGCTCTACTCATGAGTATATCTTATTTTTCCTGGCTAAACACACAGCTAGCTTATGTAATCGAGCAACACATTTGCTGCGGTCATAGCACAGGTAGAAGTATTCTAGCAGTCGCAACACGTATGCTGTAATTGTAACATCTATGAAAAGTGACAGCAAGGCATAAATTTATGCCTTAAATATTGAAGAGCTCCTCTCCTAAATGGATGTCGCACAGCAAGCAACTTGGCTACTGTCCAAAACACAGAAAGAATTTGACACAGCATTTTTGGAATTATAAGCTTCACTTACTAAAGATGGATATTTTATTTATAAATATAAAAGCAAAAAGTGCTCATGTCTGTCAGCAAATTGTGAATTGGGAATTACAGAATGTTACCAAGCTGGCTGTTAAGGAACCTTAGTGTTTAAGTGTGTAGTGCAGTCCATGTGGGAAGTTTCCCCTACATATTTTTTATGAAACCAGTAATCTTTAAAAACACTGTAAAATCAAAGCTACACATTAAAATAGTGGACAAAAAAAAAAAAAAAAAAAAAACACCGTTTCCTTTTCCTGTCTTTTATACAAAAGTTTAAGTCCACATACAGGCAAAAATTGTTTTAGCATTTGGATAGGATAAGAATTGGTCAAAATCCCGTCTTTATTTTTTATATTTACTTCCCGTCTTACAGATGATACCACAGGATGTAAAAAGAAATCTCTCCAAAGTGGGTGGTCATCCACTCATAGAAGAGTTGTCACCTGAACAGGGGTCCCCATTGTAAGATTTTCTATAATTTTCTGTCCAAGTAAGAATGATTTACCAGGACAAAAAATATGGGGAATTTCCACAGCAAAGGTTCTAACCAAGAAAGTTTTGAATATACATTAGTGCCACATGTATCGGAAGAGATATAGTATATATACACCATTAAACGTAAAGTAAAACTTCAAACTAATTAGCAGGACAGAGTTTCCTATTGGGGTATGGTAAAGCAATCTTTTTTTTTTTTTTAACCCCGGGATGTATAGTCTAGTGCGTTTAGGTTTTCTAGACAGGATTGGTCTCGTACACTTGCAAATTTAATTTAAAGCAGTTATCCAATACAAGGTACATTTTACTGTGCATTTTTCAGCTTTGGATAATGACTAACATAGTGTAAAAAGACTACTGTAAATCTAAGTTGTATGCATACAGTACAAGTCACATTTTCGAGACTTTGGGTGAAAAAAATGAGCCAAAACTACATGGAAAAACTACAGCTGGAAGCAGACACTTTATGCCTGGATGGAAAAAATGAAAAACCTCACAAAAATAGGAATGCCGCCCACTGCAGAACGGCCCATGTATACACAGCATATGTGGACATATATAGAAGACTATGCATGGGTCTCTGCAGCAGCAATTTTCTATGTAGTTCCTTGCGAAACCAAGACAAAGCAAAGCTGAAGGGGGTTTGGGTTGGTACACCTACCAATCACAAGGCAGTTTCAGAATATTCAAAAAGAAAAGCTCGTAAAGGTTATATACTTCTTTAAAATGTACACCTTTGCTGTCAAATAACGTTACATTCTGCAAATTATACTGCATAAACAAGTATACCAGCTAGTCTCTAAATTAAAAAGGAGAAGTACAGCCAAATCTCGCAGTCAGCTGACATCACAGAGCCGGTCTAGGCTTGGGAAAGATCGCGACCATATGGTCGGGATCTGCCCACATGCCTGGACCGACACTCGGCTCAGCCTCTCAGCGAGCCTGAGCCAGCCACTCCAATCCCCTCCACAGCCCAGCGCTCCAGTGATAACCGAGCGATCGGTGGTATTTGATCGCTCGGGTCTCAGCCTTAGAGCCGACGGAGGACCAATGCTGCATCCACCTGGGTAAGTAGGATTCTAAAATAAAATAAAAATGCCATAATTCTCTTAATATAATTTACAATTAGAAAATTATAGACCAGCCTGACCTTATTCCAAAGCAAAAACAAATCTAAAGAGCTGTAGAGTAGGGTAGATTGGCAGTTTTGCCAAATCTCCATAATTTTTTCTGGTGTGCCAGCAACAATAAGCTTTTCATAATGTGCTCCTACTACACTACTTTGTGGCCATTTCCCTGTATATTGGTCAATTGCACAGATAGCATTTGTCAAAAACAACTTTCTAAAGAGAATGATTTTCCAGCAATTTTGTCCAATAACTTATATTTCATCAACCCTTAGTTAATTTTGGTAGGTAGATGCTTTTTAGGTTTAGGAAAATTTTGAACATTATTTAAAAAAAACAAAGTGAATTTTCCCACCATCATCATGTCCCTTGCCAATCTTACAGGTACTACCTGACGGAACCACAGATGAGTTGGTTCTCTATGAATGGTAATGAGTTACCAGATTAGCAGTTAATATGCAGGAAATTACATCTGGAGATCTTGCACACAGCTTATAAACATTGAGCAATCTGAAGTTTTTAATTACATTTCCAGGCGATTCAAAATGTTGTGCAGTGCTCATTTTCAGCAAGATGCTGTTAAACCAATGTAGCATAACTGACATGCTTCATTGAAGCCTCGGAATAATACATGTATTAAAAGACAGATTATTCTTCAGCATACACTTGCTTGTCTAATGAGTTATTTGGTAGGTATAGTCTAGTTAGGCATTTTAAATTAAACCACGTTGCGCCTGGTTGAGCAATGACGTAGAAATATGCAAGAATTAAGACTGCTTTCTGGAAACCTGTATTCTCTATTAACCAGCAGGAGTTAGCGCTACACCAGTAGATTTGTACCTTTTTTTTTTAGTGCTGCCCTGATTTACTCTAGAACCCATTAATAATATGCAAATACTGAATTTGTGAAAGTCAGTATTTGCATAGGGTTTTACAAACACGCACCCCACCTAAAAGGGCTCTAGGCTGGCAAATGGCCTTAATTACAATAGTGGACAGCTTGTAGGCACCTTAAAGTAGAACTAAATGCAAAACTTTTTTTTTTTAGCTTTGGATAGAGTGGAGGGGATTAAAACGCTTGTCAGTTTTTATTGCGGTCTGTGCCCCCGTAGAGGAGATTCATCCTCTCAATTGGTCCTGTTTACCATTATCATTGAAAGTAAAAGACAATCCCAAATTTTTGGGTGGTCCCCAGAAAAGTAATAGAGGGCAAATTGTCCAATGAGGATACTAGCTTTGGTGACCTGTGGGTTCCCAAGGAATTCCCTTAATTTGCAGGGATTTCCTCCCACTTCCTGTTTGGCTATGGGACAGGAAGTGAAGATAAATCTCCGCAATGGGACACAGATGACGAAAAGAAAAAATCCTACATAACCCTCCCTTGCTCTATCCAAAATGAAGAAAAAAAAAAAAAAAGAAGTTTTGTCTATAGTTCCACTTTGAAGTAGAACAGTTACTTTAATTGGTTTATGCAGATTACAGGTTTAATGTACACTATACATGCAGTTGTTTTTTACTATATTATTTTTGCAGTTACCCTTGGCTATCAATTGCAGTCGGATTAGAAAGTTATATTGATTTTTTTATGTTCATTACCAGTAGCTACCATCTGTTCACTCTTGTCTAAATCCAATGTGCAAACGTTTGCCAAGTTACATGGACAACATACCTTCTCCCGGTTGCTGTGAGCGGTTAGAGACCTTTGAGCTGCCCCACGCAGAGCAGTTCTGTAATTGTAAAAGTTGCTGGAAGGATCCATTTGGTGCTGGAAGAACAAGAAATCACATGATTTTTCAGACAAAACATGCATTATGTAAAGAATTACACAAAAGACATATTGAGGGTAGCATATATTTGAGTACACAGTATAAACCACTAGTGACCAACATGTGGCCCCTTGGTACTGTGTGTGGCTCTCAGGCTAGTATTTTCAAGGGGTCTGTAGAGTGGGCAAACATGGGGCATTGATCTGTAAAAGGGTTAATTCTGCATAAGGTAACTTAGCCGATTGAACCACTCTACATAGGCTTCCCGACAACTAATGTAACCCATTACTATCCTTGTGCCTTTCTACCCCCCAGCCTTTCAGATAGTGCCTTTCTACCCCCCAGCCTTTTAGAATTTAACTTCTACCATCTTCAGAAATTATGTTTGTACAAAGGTAGAAACATCCCTCCCCACATAGATATTTTTTAAATGCAAAATATTAATTTTCTTTGTAATAAATTCTCTTTTAGATCATAGCAGCCTCACATACCTCAAGTATATCAAACTTTGCCGTCTTGACTTTTGCCCAAGTTTTCTTTAGCCGAGACACGGGGCTCATGTTCATGCCAGCTGCAGAGATAAGACATATTACGCATGTTAGAAAGTATAGTTTTCCAAAGCTTTTGTTAATAGAACTAGTCTAAAGGAGGGCACTCAAGTTGCATATTTGTTTTTTTCCCCATTTCGATAAAGTTTTTATTCACACGGACCAAACAGTTTAAAACAAATTACATTAGTAGTGCAGCAAATCTATTTCTTCAACTATCATTTATAGCAGTAAAGTCTGAGAAGTAGACTGCTGAAGAAATGTTAGAAAGTTTGAAGTGCAGCCAGCATTATATAAACAATATAAAGTCAACCTGCCTCGTTGTTTTAGGTTTACTTTTTAGAACAGTGAATATAATTACGCAACATAACCAATGCAGTCTTATTTATGGATGCGACATAGGCTTCCTATAGTAGCTCCAAGCAATTCCCGTAGCCAAACAAAATCCACTTAAACAGTTGGGACAGAAAATCGGATTATAAAATTAAACATCTGTCAATGTGTGCAGTCATGGTGCAATGAATTCTATTATCTCCCTACTTATTCTAGCTTGGGCATGTATGGATAAATCTAAAAATGGACATCAAGGGAAACCGTTAAACTGCACAGACAAAATGCATACTTTTACCTGCCAAACAATTGTAATTCTGTCTATCTAAATTTGAGATGTACATTAGAACTTGATTTTCTAGACTGCAGTTAGATATACTTCTAGGTCTTACTCCTCCCCCAGCCTGGCCTGTGATTGGACAGTGAAGGAAAAGTAGCAGACTGATGGGCTCATCTACTTTGCCTTCCTTTCAGCAGGTTCCTTGTATAGCAGCACAAAAAACGTAGTTCCTTTTGCTGCTTCTCCCTACCCCAATCTAAACCATGTTGTACATGCATAGGGTCGATACAGACTGCAGAATAAAAAATGCAATGTTGCCCTCTCCCCTTGTCTAAACTAAGTTGTACAGGGGACTGTAAGAGACTTCAACACAAGTGGCAGAAATTCAGGTGCAGAAATAAAAATGTTTTGCCAGATTTGGCATTGGTTTTATTGTGTCTTGGAAACCCAATGGGTCAAGTTCTGACTTTTGTGCGTTTGATACATGACATTTCTACCATCACTTTTTTATATAAGGACTAGGAGATATTGAGTTAATTACTGGTAATAACAGGAACAGAATAAAAATAGTGAGGAGAAAGTAGTTTGTTTTTTATTGCAATTTCTGTATTGCACAGCTGGGAGTTTAGATCTAAAAAGGAAATTTTAACTTTCTTGCTGTACTACTTATAAAAATTGAGTCACTATTACACGCACAAATATATAGTGCACATTTACCAATAGCTGCAGTTTATTTTTTTACTTACAAATTATTGCCATGAGAGAGTTGAAATTTCCAATGTTGAAACATTCCCGAGCAACGTCAATGAAGAACTCAATTATCCTGGCTCTGTGCTTCTTCTTAACAGGCTGTAGGTGGAAAGAGATTGAATTGTAAGACTATAAGAGAGCCTAAATCCTAATAATAAAATGACTGCTATCAGCTCTACTTCTTACCATGCAAATTTCTGTTGCAACAAGGTAACTTAGCCGATTGAACCACTCTACATAGGCTTCCAAATTCCGAGTCCTTTTTCGGTCACTGTAACAACTCTGTTGAGACAAAGGTTATATGTATTTGTTAAAACACATTGTTCAGTGTCACCACAGAGTGGCACTGTGGACACTAGTATATTAAACTGTGCCTCATCCTATAGTACGCAATAATGAGTGTGCAAAGAAAATGGACTTGTTGCCACAACACAACCTCACAGGAGGCTAAATTTGTTGAAAAACTGTATTTTTATTACAATTTCATTAACCTCTAACAATTCCAATAAAAGAAAAATACATTTCAATTTTTTTTTTTTTTAATATACATCTCTATCCAACACTTCTGTGGACCCCCAGCCTCAATGTTGGATATCCCATCCATAGAATACAATAATACTAGGACCTAACTAACAAAGATTACTGTATGTGGGCAACCAAAATAGGGTGTCATGTCTGATGGTTGGTATGTAATTTAGCTCAACATGTTTCAAGCCGACCACACTTCAAGAGCTTGTTACAATATAAGGAAATAGTTAAAACAATTATCTGTGAATGAACAAAATAAATCGAGGGAGTAACATGCAGCGAAGAGGGCTCAGATAATTCCACCCGTTGCTTGTGGGGAAGGGGCACACCTATGGTAGCATTGAACACATCATGGTTCTATTTTGATTAATATTAATGTACTTACAAGGGGTATGGATCAATTAACAGACCACTCCAATCTTAAAGTAAAGCATTGTAGCAGATATTTGATCTTAGGACTAGCATAATCCTTGCGGTAGATTAGCCGCAAGTAAAAATATGCACAATGAGGGCTCAAGTTCCCCTAAAAGGTATGTATAGTCCTGCCATGGAAGGTGAAGTATCAAGTACTCCCAAAACGTGCCCCTACAGCATCCAGCGGACGCCACTGCAGTGAAATTGTAATAAAATAGTTTTTTTAAACAAATTTAGCCTCCTGTGAGGTCGTGTTAAGCCACCAAAGTCTATTTGTTAAAATAGGTGCCTTGTTTTCAGACAAAGAACAGTACACACACACAAATAAAATTGAAGGTTAGGAAATCAAGGTAAGATTATTTATCACTTTAGAAATGTGCAAGACAGCTAATCTTGCCCTAGCGTATCACTAAATACACTACAGCTTTTTTGTTAATAAAATATATAGCAAAATTCAGAATTATTTTTAGTAGGCATCCACTTCGTGTAATCTCATCTGTGTTAAAGTTTTTAAAAAAAAGCCTAGTTTCTATGCACCGTTTATAGTTATACATGCACATGGGAACCATATTCAGGCCAGCCACAGACAGCTGGAATCTCGGTCGGCTCAGCAGGAACCAGCTAAGATTCGAATCATGTATGGGCAGGCTGAATGTACCAAGCTGATCGATCAATTAACTTGGGTACAACCAGCCTGATGGATTTTACTATTGATTGTCAGGGACTGTAGCCGCTAGCAATAATCACTGTCTTGTTCACACAGCATGCCTATTAATATTTACCAGCTATGATACAAACTTAAAAAAAAAAAAAAATAACTAACATTTTACTCAAAGTAGAAAAAACCCCAGGCACTTTACCTCATTGTTGTCTAATGGATCCTTCTGCACAAAAGCTTGTACAAACTCTTCAGGCCCAATGTAACTTAACCTCTCCTGTAATGAAAGTGGTACCTTCATGAGTACATTGATCATACATCAATTTAGCTAGAATGCTTTAATTTTTTTCCCCCTGTTACTTACAAGCTCTATATGAGTTAGCTGCTGAGCTAAAGTATAGGGATCGCTACAGACACTAATGATATCCCTCTGTATGGACTGTGGTTTGCTCTTAAGGATGGCCATACGATCAGCAGACTGGGCATTAATTTTGGCAATAAGTTCTTCATACTGGCTCAAAGCAGCTAATTTCCGGATAAGGTTTTGAATAATTTGCTGGACAGTTTTTCTGTACATCTGAAAATAAAAAAAACAAACAAAAAAGGGGTTTTTTAGTAGGGCTACAAAAATGAAAAATAAAAAAAATTGTGAAATAAAAATTCCACTGCCAAATACAAGAAAATAAGTCAGGTAATGGGAAAGAGTCACCTGGTTAGCTCCCTACCGTTGAGAAGAGTGGGACCTGCATACTCAGAACATGCAGTTCCAACTGCTGTAAAAGAATACCACCTCTTAAAATAAAATATTAAAAAGGTACCATAGCTGTGACAGTGTCACTGGTCCCATGAATTTTTATAAGTCAATATAAATTTGTTAGAATGAAAGGAGGTTAGAGTCTTTTCTATGAAACAACAGTGTTTGGAAGTGGCGGTTTTCTTCTAAATGTAATAAAAAGAGCACAAAATACGTCTCCCAACGAAAAGTAAGAAAGTTCATTGTGTTTTCAGGCTGCATAATCTCTTGAAAATCTGCAGCAGTAAATGTTTCTCTTTTTCATCCAACTTTCTGAGTTAATCTTAATTAACAGTCTCATAGCCACTGCCAACGTGAATCACGCTAAAGTTATTTTGTTGTATTCCTAGCAAATGTCTGCCCACGTCTAGCAACTTCTGTTCTTTCAAGCTAATACGAGCCCCGCTGCTTAGCTTCTGTCCTGCTATTTTGTGCCGACACAATTAATGGACCCTTGACAATGAGCCTTTCCTGGTAGTGGAATTTGCCAGCACAAACACTCTCAACTCAGTTTGATCCCACACTGGCCTCTACAGTGCTATGATCACAGGGTCAATTCTGTCCTCAAACGTCCAATAAACAAAGGCTGTTTTGATAAGCTGCTCTTTGAATATTGTGTGAGCGGTTATGTTATGCTCAAAGAATTGCATGACAGACCTACTCTGAAGTTGATGGTTCTTGGGAGTTAACTATTAAGTGAATGCACTGAGCTGAGATAGCATTGTATGCAGACCTTGGTGCTAGGTGATCCATGCTGGCGTAATGTAGCACTTGATGAGTAATCTTTCTCCATTTTACTTTGATGTTTGAGCAACACAGTATGTTACTGTTACATTCCTTGCACCACTGAGCCTTAAATCAAATGACATCAGGGACATCCATTTGTAGCAGACAGAATATAAAGTGCTGCTCTTCATACAAATGCTAATACAGCAGTTATGTGTTGTGAATTATTATATTATACAGGATTTATATAGCGCCAACAGTTTGCGTAGCGCTTTACAGTGTGGGGGAAGACAATACAGTTACAGTACAATTCAATACAGGAGGAATCAGAGGGCCCTGCTAGTTGAGAATAACTCTACCAAAGTTTTCTCTAGTAGGCACTGAGTTTAGGTAGTTCTCCTACATGTCTGATATAATTAATACATACAAAACCTCTTCTGTCTTGATTTCAAACACGTAGATTATTGTAAATACATGGTTTAATATAGGTGGTTTGTGGTCTCATAATGTGTGTTAATCATGGGCTCTGTACACCCCAATCAGATACGTTATTTATGCAGTAGAACACTATAAAAAAAAAAAAAAAGTCTTAAAACCACAGCTGAATTTTAACTCCTATAAGAATAAATGTATATATTAAACACGACAGGAAGATTTTATCCATTATCTGGAATATGCTGCCTGCGTAATGTATACAAGGGCACATAAAATACTTTCTATATGGCCTATGGATTAAATTTCTAAGGACTTAACACCATTTTAGCATACACTGTGACCAGACTACACATACAGTATCTCACAAAAGTGAGTACACCCCTCACATTTTTGTAAATATTTTATTATAACTTTTCATGTCACAACACTGAAGAAACTACACTTTGCTCCAATGTAAAGTAGTGAGTGTACAGCTTGTATAACAGTGTAAATTTGCTGTCCCCTCAAAATAACTCAACACACAGCCATTAATGTCTAAACTGCTGGCAACAAAAGTGAGTGCACCCATAAGTGAAAATGTCCAAATTGGGCCAAAAAAGTGTCAATATTTTGTGTGACCACCATTATTTTCCAGCACTGCCTTAACCCTCTTGGGCATTGAATTCACCACAGCTTCAAAGCAATGGCTAGGAAGGCATAAATATATGAGGTTTTAATTGAAGCCAAAATTATTTTGGTATGGGTATGTTCTTTAAAAGCCCAACCCCGATCAAATAGAGTATGGGAGTTTAGTTATATGTTTATCACCATTTGAGACTACATTGGAGAGATTCCCCTCATTTTATATATCCCTGTGACACCAATAAGAGTAAAAAGGATTTTTGTAGTCACAGTAAAATCTTACTGTTTATGATCATGCTCTCAGAACTGCTTTGCTACAAACTGAGGCATGCTGCTGCTTTGTTTTCAAGTCTAGTGTACAATACTACTGTAAGTGACAGTCTAATCCAATGGTGAAGGACTTCCGGTATCTCCCAATACACTTTTAAGAGAAGGATTTTATGAGTACAAAAATCCAAAATTCCCTTAATTTCTTTTACCAACATCTCAGGGATATAATATGGAGGGATCATCTCTACAAATTTTTGAGTAGTCTCAAATAGTAAAACACCTATGACAGAGGTCCTAATCCAAGACTAAAGCCTGTGGTCCTAATCCAAGAAAAAAAAAAAACCTGTGTCCCTCCATGGACGAGAAAAAAAAATGTAATCAACTGAAAGCTTCTCAAATGGCCTGTAGATTGCAAAAACCTGCTGACAAGAGGTTCGACCGGCCTTCATGCTAAAAAAAACACACAACATCTTGTCAGGAGAGATTTTTCCGCTAGCAGGGACACCGTGCTGTGGAAGTAAGAGATTTCTCCCTAACGGGGACAGCACGTTGTCTCAGTAATAGCACTGTGCTATCTGCATGAAGAGCTCTACTTGCACTTTGGGTTTCTAAAGGCTGCCCTGAAATGTTATATGGCTTCTGACAAACTGCCTCAAAATTTTTAAACAGTTATATGTGCAAAATAGTAACATTGTTGGGGCAGAAATGTAAAAGAGAAATGGTTCTCTTTAAAAAGCATAATATACAAGTAATACACACACATATACATACTATATATATATATAACACCAACTATTCATAATATAGAATTTGTTATAGAAAGATTAAACTAAAAAAAAACTAACATATCAGTTAGGTTGTGACACATGGCTAGTCAATGTTTCTTTTATAGAAAGTCAGAAGATGAACCCATCTGAACTGTACTGGTCAGGGAAAAAAACTGCAGTCATTCCTGTGATTTTGTTTAAAAAAAAAAAAAAAAAAAAAAATGGGACTTTTCAGAGAAGTCTAAAGAATTAAATTGGGGAAATGTATAAAAGAGAAGTTTTGCTAGCAGACACCTAGCTTGTGTGAGAAAAGTCATTGTCATGTGATGAAGAAGCACTCGACAGACACAAGGTTAGGAAGGTTTCTGTGAACTCAGTATGTAGTTTAGTAGATGTTACCTGTTTAGCACCATGTAATATTTTTTTGCATTCAAGCCTGTGATACGACATGTAGTACCTTTAGCAGGCATTGTACAAGACAAAAAACAGTTTTTGCCAGGCAATACTCAATTGTCAAGCAGAAAAGTTCACTCTAGTAGTGAAAACAACAGTCTTCCTAGTTGCACACAACTAGTATAAAGGCAAATAGATATCTACCCACCACCTTCTGTAAAATTAAGTCCCTCATTTTTAGCTATGAAAAACAAGATTGCTGGTCTTGGAGAGGTCTGGTAAGGAAAAGGGGAAAAAAATGCTTGCTAGGACATGAACTAATGTCTTAATGAGAATGTGTCATTTCTGGTCACGTTGGCCATTTCAGAGCACATACTGCACTGTGTAATTGGGCAGAGACACTAGAATTTAGTTAGCTTAGAACATTTTCTGCTCTATAATTTAAATATGAAGTCTTAGCCAATGAGCTGGACCAAATCCTCTATAAAGCTCATGCTAGAGTGGAGATGTCAAATGCATGAAAGTAGACATGTTTTCTTTAAAATAGGCTCCATACAAATGATTTTCTCAAAACGGAAAGCACTTTACCTCATCTCCATGAGTAATGCGATGAGCTGTGTCCTTTAGGTTTCTCATCATTCTCTCATCTCTGAAGTCGTAAGGGAAAGTCTCGGTCCATTCTGTCAGCAGCTGAAGGATTTTAGGTGCAATTTTTCTGATGTGGCTCTGTGGAAGCACATTTGAAAATTACCCTCAGGAAACTATTAAGGGATTATCTAAATGGCTACTATCTCTCAACGAGTTCCAAATGGAATGCAACAAAAGGAAAAAAACAGGTTTGAAAGAAGGCAGACAAACATTTCACAGCTAGATATCGTCTTGTCTTGATATGGCATAAATCTTAAGCAAGCATGTCTAAAGTCTGGTATATGCAAGCAGAAGAAACATTTTAAAAAAATGAATGCTTCCCTATGGTCATGCCTCTCCTCCCCCCCCTTCATTATTATTATTACTATTATATAGCGCCGACATTTTACGCAGTGCTTTACAACTTGAGGGTAGACAGTACAAATACAATACATTTTAATACAGTAGGAATCAGAGGACCCTGCTCGTTAGAGCTTACAATCTAAGAATGACATTAAATCAGCCAGGAGAGTATGGCACATCTGAAGACATTCATAGACAGTGTGTGTGATCCAACTAAAATCAACCAGATAATGACAATCAGCTTATGTCTGTGTATGCTTTCAATCAATCAGTTGCTCACACCTTGAATTTCTCCCTATGCAGAACAAACGAAAATCAGTCAAATTTAAATTTTCCTTGCCAACAGCATGGATGGAGGAATGTCCATTGCCAGCTATTGTATTCAGCAGCTGTAGCACCCACAGCTGCCTGAAAACAGGGGCAATGCTGGACAATGACAGCATCTGATTGAATGCAGTCACTGTTCAGACAAAAACTTTCCACCTGGCTTAAGTGGGGTACACACTAGTAGAAAATCTGCTACACGACTTTCAGCAGCCGATACCAACATTTTCAACGAAAAAAAAAAAACGGAGGGACAAACACCAAAATTTTTATCGTCTTGTCCCAAGACGACCAATTTTCGTTTAATGTGTATGCAGTACGTCCGTGAAAAGTCGGATAAGGAAGACCGCACATGATCTGAAGTTGCTGACAACCCGGAAGTCTGGGAACAAATGTGCCAAAAATGGGACGAGAAATTTCGTGAACATTTATGCACTGTCAACTAAAAACGTTAATGAACGCTGGCTGAGCAAGAGAGAGGAAAAATAGGAGGATTTTTCGTCCGATTTCCGTTAAGTGTGTATGGGCCTTAACTTTTCACCTGGCTTAGTCAGTTTTTAAAAGGACTTTTGTTGAGCCAGATAATGCATGCTGGGCTACTCATGGCTCAAATGTTAGCCAATTCAGCAGGAACAGGCTGAAGTTCGAGCAGTCTATGGGGGCCTTCATACAGCTTTGCTTCCCAAATCAGCAGAACAAACTACAGTGAAATAGTCATGAATCAAATATATAAAAAAATACAACAGGGTAATAGTTTAACTTTCCTTAGACTGAGAGTTAACATACCTTATCAGTGCCTGTCTCATTTAGTCGCTGCTGTTCAATACAAACATGACAGACTTTAGCCATTAATTCAAAGGGATGAAGGAAGAGTCGAGAACTGAGAAGGAAGGTGAAGATGTACGTTCTCTGCAAAAAAAAAAAAACTCAACATTTTTATTTAGGTTTTGGCTCTTCAAAATAGTTCACCAGTTATATGTGATTTGAATCATAAAAGGCTATACTGCAGGACATATGGGCAACTGTTAAAGTGTAAAAATACAAAGTGTAAAAATACAGTACAATACAAGCAGAGATAAAAATGGCCACATCACATACACTTCACATACATTTTGCAGGATGATGAAGCCTTAATGGCTTGCAACCAGAATCTGCATTCTGAAGTACCAGAGAGCACATAAAGTACATGCTCAATTGTACTTGTATGTACTGAGCCATTTAAGGCAGTATGCAGGTTCCTGCTATACGCTTGGAACTTCTATGCAAGCATTAAAAAAAAAAAAAAAAAAAAATCAATCACCCTTCTCTGAGCAACCGTTACTGGTACTCAATGCCCAAACACCAGTAGACTATCTGCCTTGACAAGTAAGTATACTGCCAACAATAATAAGCAATATGTAGGTTGCAACGCTAATACAGGTTAGAATTTATTCTCAGCTCCATGCTTACAAAACATGCAACTTAGACCGCATTCACACTGACTCCTGCACGACTTCGGGGGCGACCTGTGAAGTCCCGTGCACCGCGACTTCGGCGTGACTTGCACAGACTTAACATAATGGAAGTCAATGCAAGTCGCCTCCAGGTCGCCCCGAAGTAGTACAGGACCCTTTTACTAAGTCGGAGCGACTTGTGTCGCTCTTATTAGAACCGGTCCTGTACCAGTCAATGGACCGCGACTTGTCAGGCTGAATGGAGCCTTAAAAGCTTCATGCACGCTGGTTTCTTGTAAACGCTGTTTATCCTTACAGGAGAAAACCAGCATTATAAACTCCCCATAGCTGCATTTTTTTTTTCAAAACGGTCTAGGTTAGGTTTTTTTCTTTTTTAGAGATTAACAGAGTTTGGGAGTTTATTTCATTGGCCAGAATTTTAATTTATTCTGGCCATTGAAATAACGAACGCTGAAGTGCTAAACGTGCCTAGCGTTTTTTGTGATCAGAAGAATTGCTCTTGAACGTGGTTTTAGGGCGTTTAGACAACAGCCCATAGATTCCTCTGCTGAAAAACTGCTAAAAATGTCCACGTGTGGAAGGGAGTTTAAGAGCAGAAAAAAAAAAAAAATATGGACGTCCAAATTCACAAAACCGCAAATTTAACTGTAGCAGTGTGCATAAGGCCTGAAGGGATAAAGATTTTTTTTTTTTTTTTTTTAAGAACTAAAAATTATTAAAAAAAAAAAAAAAAATTATTCTATCAAATGAGATGAAGCTTTCCTGACCATAAAAACTGATTGCAACTTCTTTGTTCCTACTAAAGAAGCCAATCCAATGGCGATACGCGCATAGGAGGGAGGAGTTCAGGCCATGACGTCACACAGCTGTTAAAAACCCAATGGGGTGGTATGCAGTCCAACGATCATTTGGTGATTTATATATGCTTTTTTAATCTGATTTCTTTATTGGCCCAGACGGGAATACTAAGATCTAAGTTACACCCATTTCAGAGTGACTGGCGGGAGTTGTGAAATAAGTCTTTTAAACAGGAGTGAGGTCAGTGTTCAATTCGCCTGGTGGTGGCACCAATTGATTTGTTTAAGAAGATTTGAGCACAGCGCTGGAATATTTATAAAGGACTTTTACTTTACACATTTATAGGTTTATTCACTTATAATATTGTCTTTTGTGATTTAATAGGGGTTGTTCACAGTATTGAATATTCAGCAGCGCTGCACCATATGTTTATATATTGATTATTCCTTAGTGTGGTGAAATCACTAATAGGTGTTCAGCAGCTACTGAACACAGAGTTTGACATATAGTTATTTTGTTTGATCACTTAGTGTAGGAGTTACAATAAAAAATAAAATAGAAAAGTATATATTTATAGGTGGCGCTGATTACACACATCTGATTCAACTTCTTTGTTTGTCACCCATACAATTTTCTGCTTTTCTCCCCACCAAGTTGTTTGTATATTTTAATGTTACACAGTTACGTGACCAGCTTTTTGCAATCTTTCCATTAAGCAGAGCTCCCATAGCTGGAGCCCCTTTTCTTGCCACTTATCTATTTGCCAGCCTGACTTTAGTGCTACATAGATAAGCTATCGCCTTGCTTCCTGTACTGAAAAAGCTTCCTATGTAAGCAGTACACAGTGTGAAAGTCTGTGACTGACAACAGATTTATTTTCGGTTCCCTTCAACTTACATCCGGATAGTAATCAACGCTGGGCACCAAGTGCTGGATGAGTGCTTCGAGAGAGCCAGATAGCAAGTTGTTCTCTTGGTAATACAAGTCAGCAGAACTCTCTTCTTTGGAATGATACACGTTTCGGTTACAAGTACTGCTGTCAAACATGGCTACCAGAGAAGGGGTTTGTGGCATTCTCTCCTGTAAGAAAAGAAAACAGGGGCCATTACAATCACACAATACTTTTTTACAAGAATATTTGAGCTCTACATTTTATAATTAACCTTGGCAAAATTTTCTTGAAGTGCTATTATTTTAGATAACTAAGTCAATATATTGGTTTAAAAAGTACATGCTAAAGATATAAAAACGTAATTATAAGTGCCTAAACACAATAAAAGACAACTGATCCAAGCTTGATCTTAGTTGACCACACACTAATGGAGCTTACTGCTCGGAAACAAGTGATCAAGGATTCAGACGATATTCACTTAACTTGACAAGTCCAGCCATTCACATCATTACATTGTGGGGAAAATGCAGACCACCAGTTCATCTCTAATATATCAGTTCATTGGCTGAAGTATTCTATTCTAATCTACTGGATCAATAAGAAATATATGCAGTGCTAATACATAAACAATATAATGGTTATTAAATAATAATAAAAACATGATGAAAAATGATCCAACGTATTGGGAAAAAACAGATTCACAGTGCGCAAACACCACCACAGTCCAATGCATATGTAAAGAAATGAATCCACAAAATGTATTCAACGTGAATAGAAAAACACTGTGCGTGGTAACGCAACTACCACCAGCAACAGGAGGGGCTTACCAGAAGGTGTAGACCCAGTTTGGCATATGCCTAATGGGTCAATAAGGCAGTATAGATATACCCATTCCGGAGGAATATTTGGTTTCTGCACACCACTTTCCTCTCAGCAGACAATACCCGTATATTACAGTTGATATGGACCCCTACAGTTGATATGGACGCCTCCAAATGAAGGACTATAAAGTATGGGTACAAATCTTCTCCAAAAGAGGCTCAATCAAAAGACAAGAGAACTCCACATAGTGTAAAACCACTTAAAACCAGCATTTGTTTAGGGATTAAGAACACTTCCATTCAGATAGATATAAAGCGCTTTTCATAAGACATCCTGTAGATCGCATAGAATGACATCAATGGCAGTGGGCCTAAACACAATAAAAGACAACTGATCCAAGCTTGATCTTAGTTGACCACACACTAATGGAGCTTATTGCTCAAGTGATCAAGGATTCAGGCAATATTCACTTAACTCGTGCATCTACTTGACAAGTCCAGTCATTCACATCATTACATTGTGGGGAAAATGCAGACCACCACCAGTTATCTGTAACGTATCAGTTAATTGGCTGAAGTATTCTAATCCAGCGTTTCTCAACTCCGGTCCTCAGGGCCCACTAACAGGCCAGGTTTGCAAGAAAACTTAAATACATCACAGGTGATATAATTTGCTGCTCAGTGATTGCAGTATTCTAGTCTGCATCTCCCCAAGGTAATACTTAAAATCTGGCCTGTTAGGCTGGCCATACACTATACAATTTTCTTGTTCAACTTTCCTTTAGATTTACCAAAACCATGTAATTTAGGGTCAAACCTAAACACTTTCAATTTGTATGCAGTCAGGCAGGCCCATGCACTACATAGTTTTAAGGTAAATCTAAAGGAAATTGAATAAGAAAATTGTATAGTGTATGGCCAGCCTTAGTGTGCCCGAGGACCGGAGTTGAGAAACACTGTTTGGATCTACTGCAATGGAAATGGATCTTCTGTGATCATGTTTCTTCAATCCCGGCCGTGATCATCTTTGCCCGTTTAAATGGTAAGACAATCACACAAAATGGTGAGACGATCTCACAAATACAGAAGTTTGCCATGCCGGAAATGTATTCGAAGTTTCTTCACTTCCAACTGTGCATTTGGTTAAATGGCCCTATAATAGCCAGATCTATGCTATAAATCTGGATGCGCAAAGAACAATTTGAATGGCTTTTCACACTATCCTAAAACGAGGTATAAACCACTTATTTTATTTTTGGATTTGTGGCCTGAAGTGAAACATGCACATAAAACATGTGTGCGCCATGACAAACCCTTTCAATGGTCAAAATTGCTGGCGATTTCTTTGTGATCTTCTCCAGAGCATCACAGCTTTACCACTCAAGTACATTTACAAAGCAGCAGGCATACCCCAGATTTTATGGTGTTGTTATCTAAAGGAATCTAATTTTGGGTTGTGCACGATACCAACGACCAGACTGTGCAGACATCTGATCTTGGAACAAGGAGTGAAGTTACAGCCAGCAGTTAAGTGTTTTCCTTCCATCTGCACTGTCTAGGTCTCAACAAAGAATGTCTCAAAGAACACTGGAAAGCCACTATTAAAGTTATTAGCCAGATTCCTGGGGACAAAATGCACTACTCACACTTAGCTCCTGCTGCCCAATGAAACAAAAGAAGCATTCAATCAAATGTAGAATGAAAAAGTTCAGCAAGTAAACAATGACAAAAGAATCCAAGTCCAACACGCACACACACATATTAGTTGCCTAACCTCTGCTAATAACGCTTTTCTTGCACACAATAGAATATTTGCATCAAAATAAGGAAAGGACCCAAGGGAAAGATTCATGGCCATGTAAACAGGAAGCTGCCTTCTACATCTGCTTGGCTGTGGATTGGGGGCTGCTAGAGACAAACAAAAAAAGCCAGACATTTCAATAGTGCACATGGCACAGCTTAGCAGAGCAAAGACATGCACCATGATATAATGGGTCCAACTGTTCCTTTTTGGCTAGACACAAAGGTTCCAAGCCAGCTACATAACAGGGATAAGAATTGGGACATTCTTTACTGGATTAGAAACCCAATGGAACGAGCGCAATCAAATCTTTGGCTGATGTTTAATCAGATTGAAGCAGTATGGTTACAAAATAATTTATTGTTTAACAAAAACTCAGTTTTTCTTATGGTGTTAAAAATGTACATATCTGAAGATTTTGACATTAAAAAAGGGAAGGAAGATTTAAAAAAAAAAAAAAAAAAAAACAGGATCATTGTGGTAGTCAGTCAATCCGTTGATAGAAGATTGTAGCCACCCTTTGAGCACATTATTATTATTATACAGAATTTATATAGCGCCAACAGTTTGCGCAGCGCTTTACAATGTGAGGGAAGACAATACAGTTACAGTACAATTCAATACAGGAGGAATTAGAGGGCCCTGCTCGTTAGAGCTTACAATCAAGAAGGGAGGATCAAGTGAAACAAAGGCAATAACCGTGAGGGAGAAAATGGAGGTAACATTTGTTAGGTATGGGTAGGATAGGCTTCTCTGAAAAGGAGGGTTTTCAGAGATCGCCTAAAAGCTAATAGAATAGGAGATATCGGACAGATAAGGGTAAAGAGTTCCATAGGATTGGAGAGGCTCTGGAAAAGCCCTGGAGGCGAGCATGGGAGGAGGTGACGAGGGAGCTAGAGAGCAGGAGGTTTTGAGAGGAACGAAGAGAACGATTAGGTTGGTATTTTGAGACTAGGCCAGTGATGTAGCTGGGGGCTAAGCTGTGGATTGATTTGTAAGATGTAAGTATTTTGAATTTAATTCGTTGGTTGAGCGCAAGCAAGTGGAGGGCTTGACAGAGAGGAGAAGCGGACACTGAGCAATTGGTAAGGTGGATGAGTCTGGCGGCAGCATTCATGATGGATTGAAGGGGGGATAGCCTGTGTAGAGGTACACATTGCTTTCTATGAGTCAAGCATTGTGAGAAGGAGCAGTAAAGCACAAGCACTGTCTATCACTGCAAAGAAAGAAAAGGATCAAATGGACGGAATTATCCAACATGCCTGCCAAAAACTACAAAATACATACATGGGAGAAAAAAAAAAAATAAAAAAAGCAGATTAATGCGTTGTGAGGATTGTTTAGAATATTGAAAAAAAAATTAGATCTCTCTCTCCTAATATATAGACTCACCGGGCACTTTATTAGGTACACCTGTTCAATTGCTTGGAAACACAAATTGCTAATCAGCCCATCACATAGCAGCAACTCAATGCATTTAGGCATCTAGACGTGGTGAAGATTACTTGCTGAAGTTCAAACTGAGCATAAGAATGGGGAAGAAAGGGGATTTAGGGGCTTTGAACATGGCATGGTTGTTGGTACCAGACGAGCTGGTCTGAGTATTTCAAAAACTGCTGATCTACTGGGATTTTCACACACAACCATCTTTAGGGTTTACAGAGAATGGTCCAAAAAAAAAAAAAAAACTGAAAATATCCAGTAAATCAGCAGTTGTGTGGAGAAAAATGCCGTGCTGATGTCAAGAGTTCAGAGGAGAATGGGCAGACTGGATCGAGATGATAAAAAGGCAACAGTAACGCAAATAACTACGCTTTACAACCGTATGCAGAATACCATCTCTAAACACACAACACATCGAACCTTGAAGCAGTTGAGCTACAGCAGCAGAAGACCACGCTGGGTGCCACTCCTGTCAGCTAACAGGAAACGGAGGCTACAATTCACACAGGCTCACCAAAAACTGGACAAAAGAAGACTGGATAAACGTGGCCTGGTGAGAGGAGTCTCGATTTCAGCTGTGACATTCAGATGGTAGGGTCAGAATTTCACGTAAACAACATGAAAGCATTGATCCATCCTGCCTTGTATCAACAGTTCAGGCTGGTGGTGGCGGTGTAATGGTGTGGGGGTTATTTTCTTGGTACGCTTTGGGCCCCCTAGTACCAATTGAGCATCGTTAAACACCACGGTCTACCTGAGTATTGTTGCTGACCATGTCCATCCCTTTATGACTACAGTGTACCCATCTTCTGATGGCTCCTTCCAGTAGGATAATGTCCCATGTCACAAAGCTTAAACCATCTCAAAACTGGTTTCTTGAACATGACAATGAGTTCATTGTACTCCAATGGCCTCCACAGTCACCAGATCTCAATCCAATAGAGCACCTTTGAGATGTGATGGAATGGAAGATTCACATCATGGATGTGCAGCCGACAAATTGTGGTGCTATCATGTCACTATGGACCAAAATCCATTCTATGGGAGGAACGTTTCCAACACCTTGTTGAATCTATGCCACGAGAATTAAGGCAGTTCTGAAGGCAAAAGGGGGAAGGGGGGGGTCCAACCTGGGACTAGGAAGGGTTACCTAATAAAGTGACCAGTAAGTATAATATTATACAAATACATACGCACACACACACACACCACTTTAATCCTTAATAGAACCTATAACCTGTGTACACTGAATAAATGAAACTATAAAATTATAAAATCTTCCAATTGTTCCCTATTATAAGGCCTGACACAAGACCTGGTCTCAGGTTCTAGTCCCCTAAAATATGCTTATCAGTATTTGTACAATTTGTATAAATGGCCTTCCCATAGTCAGAACATTCCCTAATAAGCATGTGTTACTATTACCTAAAACGTCTTAAAAACACAAAGAAAAAACTAAAAAAAAAAAAAAGGAATCTAAACTATTCTTCAATTCAAGTTAAAATCTTTAGAGGCAAACAAAAAAACAGAATCTGAAAGCCTGTGCGAATTACAGAAAAGGTCAGTTCTTTAAAAACGACTGCAAGCCTTAGGGCATACTGCACTTGCGTGACTATATGCATATCACAGCCTAGACTATGTCACTTAGTATTATGTATGTCATGCACAGACATCAAGGTTCAGGATAAAACTGTCATGTCTTTTTAAAATGCTTCCTAATCAGGGCAATAAATGGCAAGCCAAGGCTATCAGGTAAAATTCATGCAATATATACAAAACACTGAACCCTACACATTCCTTTTCCTGTGTGTTGTTGGTAGATTCATTTGCATTAAGCTTATGCAACATGAAGCTAAAGAGCTTAGTAGATAATAATAGGATTAGGAGCCCCTTGTTGGCACTCCACTGCTACCTCTAATACAATAGTGAAAAAAAGATATATATAGTATCTGCCCCACTTTGTATTTTAAATAGCGGTTAGATGGATTACTTATGTAAAGTCAATCTGGAAACCAAAGTTGGGACTCTACAGCTTAATATGAATGGACATCCTTAGAAACCATTTAGTCAGAATTCTTGAAAAGATTTACTGTTCAAGGAACAAAGATGTTAAAAGAGTAGCTTTACAAGACAGGCTTAATAATAAAGCCACCCACACAAGTGCTTCTCATATTTTATTGAAGACCAAGTGAGCACTTTAATTTTCTACTTTCTTAACGAAAAGTGATCTCTACTTTAATAGCCTTTGGCCCCTTTCACACGGGCGCTCCGTATGTCCGTATATCACCCCATCTGTTTGCGGATGATATACGGACATAATGCATGTCAATGGGATTGCGGATGTCAGCGGATAACCATCCGCTGACATCCGATTTGCGTCCTTTCAGTTCTGTTCCGTTTTTTGGAACAGAACCCCATTTTTCTTCCGTTTAAAAAACGGAAAGGACGCAAAATCGGATGTCAGCTGTGTCATCCGCTGACATCCGCAATCCCCATAGACATACATTATGTCCGTATATCATCCGCAAACGGATGGGATGATATGCGGACATACGAATCGGATGACACAAGTGTCATCCGTGAAAAAAAAAAGTGCCGGAGCGGATCGCAATACGGTCCGCTCCGTGTGAAAGAAGCTCTAATTAGCAATGAGCTCATTGTGAACTTTTTTTCCCCCAGTAGAGCTGTATTCTCTGCCGTCTCATTGTAGCCAAAATAAAACCACAAAAGGGTATCTCAATCCTTTTGCCCTAAATAATTCCACCAGCGATTCATAGGACTAATACAAAGTTAGTACATCGCTCTACCCTGCTGAGACGTTTTGTTCTGATGGTAGGAAGCTACCACCCTCCCCAAAGAACACTCCGATCAGCGTTCTCCACCATTGGCTGAGATCGCTGATCGGCTGCTGGTTTTCCAGCATGCTTGTCCAACAGAAGCCAGCCAAGCAGCCTGCTTCTGTCGGACAGGGTGACATACATACGAGCCGAGCGCCTGCCTTTTTTTTTTTTTTTTTTTCAACCAGCCGACGTCTCCCGACACACCAGTGCAGCCGACAGTTTTGAACAAAAAAAGAAACTAGTGGTGTGTACCAGGTTTTACTGTAAGGCCCCCTTCACACGTTAACCATTTCTCATCCATCGGTCGATGGATGAAAAACGGACATCAGTGCATCTCTATGGAAAAATGGATGATCATCCATTTACATCAGTTTACATCCACATCCATCATCAGTTTTTTTAAACTGATCAAAGCTCTAATTTTCTTCTGTTAAAAAAAACCGGATCGGACAAAAAATGGATGTAAACTGACAAATGGTCAGTTTGCTATCTGTTTTTGTATTGGTAGAGGATGTAAAAAAAAAAAAAAAAAAAACCTGATTACCACGGATGGAAAAACGGATGGATACTTCATCCATTTTGACATGACTGAACTGATGAAATGAACAGTCTGTTTGTGTGAAAGGGGCCTAATGCTTATAGGAGACAAGCATTACGGAGAACTCAAAGGGTGAGATCCCTCAGAGATATAACAAGCTAATTGGCGAAACTGAAAATAGTTAGGAGTAGAGTTTCCCTTTATATCCTATATGTATTCCAAACGCTGTCCCTTTGTTGTCCAAAAGGTGTCAAAATAAAATTGTATCCTGCAAAGCGAAACCTTTTCAACAGAGGTGTTTTGTGACTATACAACTCGGCTACCTAAGCACCCGTTCACATCAGCATGATTTGACAGGTCAAATCCTAGCCTATTGCCAGCAATGGGAGAGTCCCAATCGGTGCGACTCCGACTTTGCGGCGCTGCACCGATTTCCAAAAGAAGTTCCTGCAATACTTTTGGGGACTTCAGGGGCAATTTCAATAGACATCTGTGCATGAACCCGCACAGATGTCATTCAAATCACCCCCGAACGTGCACTGAAATGCGGGTTTGAATTCCTGCGAGTTCAACTGAACTAGCACGTTCTCAAAGTCGCGTTCAGTGTAAATAAGGGCTAAATAGAATTTCCAACACACAATAGTAGTTTGCACTACTACAATCCCAAGGTCACCCATTGTCTACACTTGGCTAAATAATGAGTTCCCTTAAAGCAAAGCAAATATAAGCTACAAATATTAAAAAGCATGTGTCGGTATTATGAATTGGGCAACACTGGTTATCAGTAGATATCTCCCTTCTCGTTGTGAACTTCCTTCTCATTGTGAAATATGCAAACAGCCTGCAAAAGAAGTGACTTAATATGAGTACAATAGAACAAATATAGTGAAAATTGAATTGTACAAATGGGTCTCGCTTATCTTGTAGCCTTACAAAAGAAAGGAAGCCTTTCATGTAGGCTTTTAAAAGGTGGAGTAATAAACTATACATTACCATTGCCTGGCAAATCAAACACTCAGGAACACGCCCAGAGGATGTAGTGGTGTATCCAAATTGTGGCATATCCTTTGGAGGCATGTCATTTTAGGTTATATAATTTTGTTGTGCCGTTTGTACTCCTATAAACCTTTCAACATACCATAGTTAAAAAAAAAAAAAAAAACAAAACAAACACACCACGCACACCACCTAGGAACATGGAACACTGTGTGTAACTTCTGTCATGTGAAGGTCTGGGAGGTTACAAGAAAATAAAAAAAGGTTCCCACCACAGGTAAATAAGACTATCATATACATTATAAAGAGTTTCTGTTCATTTGTTTGCAGCTACTTTCTGTCTACAAACATGCACAACGAATGAAAAATTCAGAGACAAGGCATAGAGCGCTGTCCCCTTATAACAGGAAATACCTGTACAAGAACTCTCACGACAGGATCACCAGATATTATTTTATTGAAAGCTGCAGATTAAAAAATACAGAAATTAATTTTAAAATTAAATTTAAATATAAAAAATGTATGAAATATTTAGTGTTCGGGATTGAATATACTTTAAGCTTAGCCATTGTCAATTTTATATTGGAAAAGAAAGGTGAAATGTTATGTAAAAAATGAGCCGTCTTAGCAGCTGAACTGCTTTGGTTTGGAAAAAGAAAAGTTCTACTTGTACTACTGTAACCACCAGTAAGCTGCATGTCTGAACCCAGTGATCGCTCATAAATGAAGTGCTGGTAGGTTGAGAAATGGTGGTCAACCTACTTATAAAGGGGTCTCAGCATTATGTACTTTTAATACATTTTAAACTTTAATAGGTTGGCATTAAAAACATTTTTATTTGCGATCTCAGAGTTCAGTTTTAACAAAACAGACAGAAACTACAACTGTTAACAAGTTTTATTTCTAAGTGAAGATCTTGGAGCACCGCTCTAAGTTAAAGAGGAGACTCTTCCCTTGATCAGGGGACGGAGTGTAGGCAACAGCCAAAAAGTGACAAACATGTGAATAAAGTGGATTCTGCTCTCCCAGCCGGCCTGTGTAGTACAGAAATAGGGAGTTGCCTCAGCCTTTGCTTCTCTATAAAACCATGCCCCTGGGCGCGTTTCGTCAAACCTACAGGGCTAATTCACCTATTTCTATTGAACTATGTATTGAGAAAGTCCTTTGTATTACGCTTAGTCTGCTCCAAATAGGGGTGGCTACGCTCAATCTACATGGACTCACTGTATGTAGGAATGCAGCCACCCTCTATTGCTCCCTTCCGAGATAAATAATAGTCTATGAACTATGGGATGTGTAGTGTTCATA
Organism: Pelophylax lessonae; assembly: GCF_965119305.1. Taxonomy (NCBI): domain Eukaryota; kingdom Metazoa; phylum Chordata; class Amphibia; order Anura; family Ranidae; genus Pelophylax; species Pelophylax lessonae. Next base: position 535,513,637 of record NC_138768.1, on the reverse strand, counting down.
CATATATGACCACAACTAATGTGCAATGCTCCCTCCAAACAAAACTGAAGCAAGAGGAGGGAGGGGGTGCCAGAGAACAAGAAGGTCATTAGGAGGCAGAAAAACACAAGAAACAATTTAATAAAAAAATAGATTACAGGGTCATTAAGTAGTAGATGGGTATTGATTATTTTGCAAGAAGAAGGATATTATTTAGTGTCACTTTAAATTCCAAAGCCATCCAATACATTTTCCCCTTGCTTCCTTGTCTTAAACCTGAATCTGGCAATATAAAGCGTACATGAAAACTAGAGTTAAATTTTATTATATACTATTTCCCAATAAGTTGAGCTCTATTGCAAAAGTCAAAGTCATAGGTGAGCAAACCTGAACAAACACTTTCAACACAATAGCTCAATCTCTCGTCACTCGAGGCGGGTACACACATGAACAGACAATTTAAGCCATCCAGCACAAATGAAAAGAGTGTACTAAGAAATATTTTCTTTTTTTTTTTTTTTCCTGCTGAGGTAAGCAGTTTGCATACCTTCACCAACAACCTTCTGTCTAGACAGGACGAGAATCACTGTGGCAGCATTCGCAAGCCATTTTCATTTGTCAACCAGACTCGGGCTGACAGGACAGCACAATGGGACTTGGGTGTCAGAGCAATACAAGAAAGCGTAATTTGACAAAAAGCAATGAAACAGAAAAAGCCTTCTACAGAGTAAACCCTTTTAATGCCTTCTACAGAGTAAACCTTTTTAATGTATGCAAGTGGAATAGCAGAACCAATATGGATCACAGATAGAAAGTTAAAAAGTAGTATTAAAACCAAAATCAAAAGTTTATTATATTGCAGTTTACAAACACTTAGCTGCGGTAACTGCATCACTTTTTTTTTTTTCTTCTTCGATTTTCTGTGGTGGTTTAGCAAATCTGGTATTTTTCAACTTCCTTTAACAGACCGAGTTGTCCAGCAAAAGTGGCATTTAGAGCAGTGGTTTCTCAACAGTCCTCAAGTACTGCCAACGGGCAATGTTTTGGGAACTTCCCTTAGATAAAATAATTCTTATTATTCCATGTCATCAATATTGATTTAAAGCAGCTGTGCAAAGTAAAGGAAAACCTGAAAACATGGCCTGTTGGGGGTACTTGAGGGCTGAAGTTGAGAACCACTGATTTAGGGCATTAAAACCTGGTACACACATTATTAGACTGGAGCTGACAGTTTCCCCACATCTCCGCTAGAACATTCCAATCACCGCTCTTCGCCATTGGCTGAGAGCACTGATCGGTAGCCGCTCAGCTGCTGGTTTTCCAGCATGCTTATCCGACAGAAGCCAGTAAAACGGCCGGCTTCTGATGGAGCAGCTGGCATACACGCGGGTTGAATGTCGGATGGTCTTTATTGAACCGGCCAATGACGGCCCACATTTCACAGCTCAAGACAAACCATTTACCACTGACAGGGGTACTTGCAATGATCAACTTTTATTTGTTTATGTAAAAGCTTTATCCCTATAAGAAAAATATACGGTTTCTATTACTTACCAAAAAGTGGTAGCCAGAGCTTGGCTTTAAAATTTGTTAGCAAAGTCAATCTAAAGCCCAGTACACCATGGGCCGAATGTCGGGGAACATGGGCCGGTTCAACAGAAACCAGCCGACATTCAGCCGGCGTGTACTGCAGCCAGGCCGGCTTCGGACAATGGGACATGACCCAAAAAAAGTCTGCTGGCAGGCTCACAATCAGCGCTCTCAGCCTATGGCTTAGAGTGGTGATTAGAGTGTTCTGGTCGGGGGGGCCGTCCACCTGTCAGAACACAATAACACAAGCAGGGGAGATCCCTGTTCCAACATCAGATTGTTAGTACGACGGCTCCGACCTGAGAAGTTTGTTCAGCGGGCAGTGTGTACTAGGCTTAAATCTGCTACGTCATCCAAAAATTCCCTATCCTCACATGGGCAATGCTTCTGTCCAAGGATGGCTCCATTACTCCCCCATCCATAGTGGAGACACATAAGACAGGAAGTGTGCTACTGGCTTGTTTACCAGGTTAATAAAAAAAAAAAAAAAAAAAAGGGGAGGACGACACACCCAAAAAGCTGCATGCTTTCTTTGTATGAGCTAGATAGCTGGGGCTCAGCTGTGGCCCATAATGCCAAACGTGCCCATATTCCCCAATGCCACACAGCTGCATTACTTACAAGTAGAGCCAAAAACTAACGCTAAACCTGCTTTTTGCCATATTCTAAGACTATTCTATCTAGCCCTGTAAAGCAAAAAAATCACTGTGCTTACCTTTTCTACACCCAATCCGGTCCAATCTCCAGCGGCGGAAGCTCTGCACAGGAGAGGATCGACAACAGCTGGGAAATTAATGGGAAGTGACGTCACCCATAGATTTACTATGGGGATTCCGTTGTCGAGTGCCTCTCCTGCACCCACCTCCGTTCTAAAGCCGCCACTGACATATCAGCGTGGGACCGGATCGGGTGTAAAAAAGGTAAGTACAGTGATTTTTGCTTTACAGGGTTAGATAGAATAGTTTTAGAATGTGGCAAAGAGCAGTTTTAGTGTTAGTTTTTGACTGGACTTCTCCTTGAATTATGTCCTCCTACTGAAATTGAGCGGCTAAAAAAGTTACAGCTCTTTGCAACGCAACTGATTTGGAGCATGTGCACCTAAACTAGCACAAACATTTTATTCTTATTTCTACTTGCTAACGATTTTAGCTGTGCAATCATTGGACTAAAAACCATCTGTGTGCTTCTATCTCAGAGCACCAAAAAATAAATAAATAAATAAATCTGACAGGTTTTTTTTTTTTTTTTAAGCCCGTGGTGTGTGAAACACACTCAAAAGACTTACACCCGGTGCATAAAAAAGTGCACACACGCAAAACGTGAGACACCCAAAAAGTGCACAAGGCGTACACATAGCCCTCCTCCGAAGAGGAAGGGCCCTAACCCTGATCCCCCGGGGCGCGAGACTCCTGACGGGGACTGAGGTACTCACTATGGCCTGCCCAGCCGAAGCCAGGCAGACCCCGTTCTCCAGGGGGACTGCCGAAACAGCCCACTCCAAGTACTTGGTGGGGCTCCCCCGAAGGGAGACCCCATGAGAGAGGGCGAACTAAGCCAAAAAGGCCATATCCACCCCCTCCCAAGACGTTCAGGGCAGGCCCGAGGACCTAAGCCATACTTGTCGTGCAAAGTGATCAACCAAAAGGGGACAAACGTGACACACAACAAAGAAAAAGAGTGGGGAAAAGGGAAGTGGAGAAGTGCTGGGTAGTGTCAAAGTGCAAGACCTTGACAGGCCCCCCGGCCAGGAATAATAAATCTGACAGGTGTTCTAATCCTTCTTCACTCTATCCAAAACTAAAACTAAAATTGCCTCTAATTGTATAACCAGACAGGTTATTGGTTGTATACATTACATTTAGGGGTATTAACCAAAGGTGCTTCATTATGCAAATTTTAACCAGAGTTTGCCTAATAGAGCCCCAAATCCTCATTCTGTCCCCTATTGGCTAGTGAGACCACCTCTCATATCCAGCAGCCAATTAGAGTGAAGACACACGATCCATGGAAGCGTTGGTGTAAATTTGAACAGGGAATCCCAAGGCACGACAGAAATAAACTAACAATAGGTGACAAGCAGAGATGTATAGTAACGAAGTAGAACTACTTAAGTACTGTACTTAAGTACCGAAATGCGGTATCTGTACTTTCCTAGAGTAGAATTTTTTTCTCCTACTTCTACTTTTACTTCACTACATTTTTTCGATGATTTCGATACTTCTACTCAAGTATTTTTTTTTTGTGCTGCATAGTTACTCGTTACTTTTAAAAAAAATTACCATTGCCAGAACAGTAGATGGCAGGTTGCATAAAGCTCAAAAAAATGTGTATAATGTCATTTGTAAATCAGCGCATACGAAAATAAAGGCTGTGTATAATAAAAGCTTCTATACCAAATCTTTCCAATAAAAAGAAAATATGAAACAAACAAATAAATGGTGCTACAGCGCTTAAAGTGCATCAAGAAACTACTAACAAACACAGGTTAATCATTTGAATAAATCATTTGAAATAATAAAAACAATATGATGTTCATACTTTTGACTTCTTTCTTTAATAACTACATAACACAGTACTTGTACTTCTACTTTCAGTACTTGAGTAGAATTTTTTTTTCAAAACTACTGGTACTTTTTACTTTTAGTACTTAAGTAGCAAATTTTTTGAAAAAACTACTTGCAATACTTAAGTAAAAAAAATGTTGAATACTTTAGTACTTCTACTTAAGTAACTTTTTCTGCGAGCACTTCCACTTCTACTCAAGTAATTTTTTGATCGAGCACTTGTACTTTTACTCAAGTAGAAATTTCGAGTACTTTATACAAGTCTGGTGACAAGTTATAATCATTTGATATCCCACAAGTACACTATACCAGTGATCTGTGCCAAAAAATGACAGATTCCAAAGTTCAGTGACTTACCCTCCTTACTTTGAAAATCAATGGAAATATGCATTCATACATAGAAGCATTTTTATATTTTTTATAAAACCGAAATGACAGCTAATGTGTTTGTGAAGCCTTCTGAGGTCCCTCATTGTTAATGGATTACAAACATTGCCAGTGCGATTGATGACAGTTCCTGGAACAGCTCATTTGTTCGTCACCAAACAGTGACACCTGTTAAAATAGCATGTGCATACTTGTGGTATTTTACAAACAAACGTGGCACTGCCTGTTAAAAGAAAAGAGGATCTTTTAATAGCTGCAGAAAGCAGACAGGTCAGCCCTCTGTAAAGCGGAGAATGAATCCAGTTATTAGTCTGACACTTGTACAATATATACGTCATCCATACTTATAATAGTTAAAAAAAAAAAAAAAAACTGGTTCTCCAACATCAAAGCTGACAGCGATATTTCGGATAAATGTCTTGGCCAGCCCAAGGATTTCACTGTGGCTTAAAAGATAATCACCTGCTAAAAATAATTCGAATCGATCACTTGAAGATAAGACTAAACTAACGTTAAGCTAAAAAGCACTGACGCTGCATACAGTAATTGTGGCTGTATATTAATAGCATATGCGTAAACATACAACATAGTGGATAATTTGCTTACATATCACTTTCTTTCACAAATCAAAAACCATAAATAGATTTAACCCCTTGAAGCCGGCGCCTCCTGGCCCTTTAAGCGGTTTAGGATGCTGGGAGGCAAGGCGGGGATTATGATCATGTGACCGCCGCGTCATGATTGGAATGCTCCCAATCGCAAGCAGCAATCTGGAACTGTTAGCTGTCGGTAACTGTGCCAAGGTTCTGCCGAAAACTCCAATAACATTATTTCCGGTGAGTGTACAGCAGCAGTAAATCGGAGATTTAGACCACTTGGAATTTTTACAGAACACTGACAGTCTTTACACACCAGTAGATGCTATAAATGAGTGGAGATGGTTATTCCCCCCACTAGTTATCCGTGCCTTGGAGGCAGCCATGTTTTTGGTTACTAGCAGGCGGACTAGCCATCTCTACTAATTATAGCATATACCAGAGTGTAAAGGTTGCCCCTGTTCTGTGAAAACACCAAGTGGTCGAAATTTCCAATTATTCCTGGTGTGCACTCACCGGCAATAAACGCTATTGGGAGTTCTCGGCAAAATACCAGAGTTTGCAGGGCGCCCTCCTTGCACAGCTGTTTTTGCACTAATGCACACGTGGCCAGTCAGTGCCAAGGCCCACCCTGTGTCCTCATTAGGCCTCTGACACAGGAAGGGGGGGGGGGGAGATTGCTTTCCGATCAGCAGGGGATCCGCTTAAAGAGCGGGTAGATGACAGGTCCGTGTCTGTCCAGTTTCTGCAGAGCGGACATGGACTAAGCCCACTCTGCTCTATAGGCAGCAATAACTAAATGGACTCTGTTGTCTGTTTACACCCAACTACCTCAGATCTGTCTATACAGAAGACTGATTTTCTTCCATTAATTTTTAGCCGTCCAGATCAGATTGGAGGTAGGCGGGTGTAAAAAGGACACCCGCCGGCCCAGTGGGGATAAATAGGCTATTCGATCAGGCTCGCCTTAACAGACAGGTGTACCTGATTGAAACAGTCATGGGAAAAGGGGCCTTAAGGAAATTCACTCTCTCTGTTTGTCCTGGTGACTAATCAATGAAAGCTAAAATTAAATCCGGACTTCAGAAAGAGAATGAAGAGAATCTTCCAATGATGAAAACCAGGGATTTCATCATATTTACTATTTTGGCCATGGGACAGCAGGCAAAGGCAAATATGTCTTCAGCTGAAAGACTTCACACCTCCCTAACATGTTCATTTTGCCTTTTACTCCTTTGCCATCATTTATTTTAGGTTGTCCTCAATTAACATACAAGCCCAAAAGAAATCAGTGTTGGCCCTGCTATAATCCTGCTTGCCAGGTCCCGTGCTACCACCTTCCTCTTAGACTTCATCAGGAACTGGCCATCAGTTCTGTGTTCTTACAGTTGCCCTCTGATGAAAGTGCCAACATGAAGGTTTATTTATGCTCTAGTGGCCAATAGTACATTCATAACTTCTGGTTTAGAGCTCAGATACACCTTAAAATTATAGGCCACATAGTCTACATGCATACAGCATTTTAGGCCTGTTAACCATTGCCAATGCAAGGCATGGAAACAAATATTCATCTATGGAGTTGAGATTGGAGAGCAATGGGACCTCCATATCGTAGCCTGGTGGCTCGCCCTGTCTTAGATCAGCTGTTTTTCATGTCATGGTCTTTACAGACATGAACAGGGGGCCCTGTGCGTGTGACAGAGGAGGCCAGTTGCTCTTTACCTTCTCTCACAGGCAGACATTCTTTATTAATTAGGGACATGCTGGCAGATGGGTCATAAAAGATTGAAGTCCCCGCTCTGCGCTAGAGAAGTGATTGTCAGCTGTTGCCAGCATAGCTGAACAGCTTCTGATCATATGCGCTATCAGAGCACAGCGAGGGGCTGCCACGGCCCAAAATACAAGCATCTGCTTGGGGCGGTACTTCAAACTGCCCTTGGACATGTTTCCCCACTTCTAATAAATGCATTGCTTTCTTCTGCTACTTATATTTTGTAGGCAAGCCAAGAATTAATTATTTACACTCAGCATCACATTTTTTTCCTTTTCCATTTACTGAAGAGGAACATTTGCTGGGGTCTATTTAAAGAAGAAGTGTGACTATTTGGTTAACCTTTTTGTAGCACATAATGCATATACCAGCTATTCAAATTACAATCCCTAATGCATAAAGTGTTGCATTGACGTCATTGATCCATATTGCAACATTCTATAGTTAATCTGAAAGTTCAAGATAGCCATCGAGTTATTAAGCTTGTATGCTTGGTTTAGAGTAGGGATTTTCCTGTTTAGCATTACCCGGCCTTGTCAATGCAGATTAACAGAGGTTAGCCAATTTCTCAGGCTTCACTAGAATTACAAACTACAACTACCAAGAGGTAAAAGCAAACCAGTCATGATAGGACTTTCAGTTCAGAAGGAGACTGAAAGTCCTAGGTGCTTGGCTCTCATGCATAATTGCATGCAATTATTTTTTATTTAATTTATTTTTATGCAATTTTATGCAATCCTCATTGGAGAATTAACCTTGTTACTGACCCAGAAAAAGTTCCTCATGTGCATTCTTGTTCCTGGTCAGTACTGAAATCAGTGGATCACTGTGACAGCCAGGCAAATAAATCTTCCAGAAACTATTAGCAGTGGCTACCCTGATATTTTTTACATGACAGATTTAAAAAAAAAAAAAAAAAAAAAGGTCAAAATGTCAGTTTTTGATTCAGAAACTATTACAAAAATCACCAATAACAAAATGACAACTCATTTTTCAAAAGAGGACAACAAAAAAAAATGCATTTTGTATAAGAAACGATGTTACAATCATCAAAAACTCATTCACCAGTCATATTTGTTGGCTAAGATAAAAAAGATAAAAAAAATATTCCGGTCTATAAACTCAAAATTTAGATGTATAAAATACAATACAATATAATATATATATATACACACACACACACACACACACACACACACACACACACATATATACATATACACACACACACAGTGGGTACGGAAAGTATTCAGACCCCCTTAAATTTTTCACTCTTTGTTATATTGCAGCCATTTGCTAAAATCATTTAGGTTCATTCTTCTTCCTCATGAATGTACACATAGCACCCCATACTGACAGAAAAACACAGAATTGTTGACATTGTTGCAGATTTATTAAAAAAGAAAAACTGAAATATCACATGTTCCTAAGTATTCAGACCCTTTGCTGTGACACTCATATATTTAACTCAGGTGCTTTCCATTTCTTCTGATCATCCTTGAGATGGTTCTACACCTTCATTTGAGTCCAGCTATGTTTCATTATACTGATTGGACTTGATTAGGAAAGCCACACACCTGTCTATATAAGACCTTCCAGATCACAATGCATGTCAGAGCAAATAAGAATCATGAGGTCAAAAGGAACTGCCTGAAGAGCTCAGAGACAGAATTGTGGCAAGGCACAGATCTGGCCAAGGTTACAAAAAGATTTCTGCTGCACTTAAGGTTCCTAAGAGCACAGTGGCCTCCATAATCCTCAAATGGAAGACGTTTGGGACGACCAGAACCCTTCCTAGAGCTGGCCGTCCTGCCAAACTGAGCTATCGGGGGAGAAGAGCCTTGGTGAGAGAGGTAAAGAAGAACCCAAAGATCACTGTGGCTGAGCTCCAGAGATGCAGTCAGGAGATGGGAGAAAGTTGTAGAAAGTCAACCATCACTGCAGCCCTCCACCAGTCGGGGCTTTATGGCAGAGTGGCCCGATGGAAGCCTCTCCTCAGTGTAAGACACATGAAAGCCGCATGAAGTTTGCTAAAAAACACCCGAAGGACTCCAAGATGGTGAGAAATAAGATTCTCTGGTCTGATGAGACCAAAATAGAACTTTTTGGCCTTAGTTCTAAGCGGTATGTGTGGAGAAAACCAGGCACTGCTCATCACCTGTCCAATACAGTCCCAACAGTGAAGCATGGTGGTGGCAGCATCATGCTGTGGGGGTGTTTTTCAGCTGCAGGGACAGGACGACTGGTTGCAATCGAGGGAAAGATGAATGCGGCCAAGTACAGGGATATCCTGGACAAAAACCTTCTCCAGAGTGCTCTGGACCTCAGACTGGGCCGAAGGTTTACCTTCCAACAAGACAATGACCCTAAGCACACAGCTAAAATAACGAAGGAGTGGCTTCACAACAACTCCGTGACTGTTCTTGAATGGCCCAGCCAGAGCCCTGACTTAAACCCAATTGAGCATCTCTGGAGAGACCTAAAAATGGCTGTCCACCAACGTTTACCATCCAACCTGACAGAACTGGAGAGGATCTGCAAGGAGGAATGGCAGAGGATCCCCAAATCCAGGTGTGAAAGACTTGTTGCATCTTTCCCAAAAAGACTCCTGGCTGTATTAGATCAAAAGGGGGCTTCTACTAAATACTGAGCAAAGGGTCTGAATACTTAGGACCATGTGATATTTCAGTTTTTCTTTTTTAATAAATCTGCAACAATGTCAACAATTCTGTGTTTTTCTGTCAGTATGGGGTGCTATGTGTACATTCATGAGGAAGAAGAATGAACTTAAATGATTTTAGCAAATGGCTGCAATATAACAAAGAGTGAAAAATTTAAGGGGGGTCTGAATACTTTCCGTACCCACTGTATATATACACACACTGAGCCTTCTATAGCGTAAGGACTGGTTCACACCATATGCAGCTTAGTGTGTTTTTATTATGTATTAAAAAAAAAAAAAAAAAAAAAAAAAGAAGAAGAAGAAGTAGCATGCTCAGTGTGTGACATGGAGTTCACACCAGTGCAGTGCATTCCTGGGCAGTCAACAAGTAGAACATGTCACATTTTTTCTGTATGCAACGCATCTGGAATGCAGCAAACACACACCGGAATGCACATGTCCTCAATCTGGAAATGGGAAAAAAAAAAACCACACTGAATTTCATCAAAAACCAGCATGCAGAAACTCATCTGGAACACAGAAATTGTGGCGTGAACCAGCCCATAAGTTGCCAATGTAACAGAAGAATAAAGTTGGCCATGCGCACATAGATTTCTTTTGTTCAACCTACATGCTTAACAAAACAAAAAGAAGTCTAATCCGATTCCTCCATTCATGCTAAATAGTGCAGATGGTGGAATCTTCCCTACCGGGTATTGTATCCTGACAAGCAGCCCCTGCGGCTGTCAGAGTGCAATACCCAGCAGGGAAGATTTCTCCATTCATATGCTTTAGCTCCAATTTTCTGCCTGGCTCCATTGATCTTCGCTGATGGCACAAGGTGGAGATTGTGACATCACAGATTGCTTATTCACTTCGTCCAATCAGAGAACACCTTGCAAAGAGTGATTCTCTGCTTGCACAGCAGGCCCACAGGTATGGCATAGTTATTCTTACATTGGTACAAGCTGGTTCAATGCAAAAAAATCCATACCCAGAGTTCAGCTTTAAAAGATTCAATCTTGATTAGGTTTCCATTGGATTAGTTTCATGTCTCATGATGCATCCAAGAATAGCTGCTACTGCAACATCATGATTTACCGTGAGCCAAATTAATCCTCCGCTGCAAAAACGTGAGCTATAGTCACACCAGGCTCCTCCAGAGAGGCAACGTGAGGGCATGGTTTTCAGAACAGCAGCGCATTGCAATGCCAATTTTACAGGGAGCATATGTTTAAAGTGTGCATAGATTTCATCTATAAACCACAGCTTCCTAAAGGATGCTCTTTATTTGAACTCTGAAATCTCTGCCAACCAATATGACTATTGGCAAGTGGAAAATCCAGTTTGGTGACATTCTAATCACCAAAGCGTCTATTTGCCCATTGTTAATGCATACAGGAGATGTGAGGTTTTACTGATATAACTTTTAATAGGTCATAAGTGACTGTGTATCTAAACCCAAAAACCAAAGTGTGAGGCTGTGAGGCTCCTTCCACAGTGGAGAAATCCACCAGTGGATCCACCTGCTCAGCAGGGGGGGGGGGGGATCTCTCCTATAATCCATACTGAGCAGGTGGATGACAGGTCCGTGCACGCTCTGCTGATTTAGAGTGGACACAGACACAGCCCGCCCTCCTCTACGGGCTGTTGGATGGAACAAAACAGACCACCTGTCAGTTTCCATTCGACTGGCATCTGATCCAATCCAATCAAACAGAACAGATCTCCATCCATCTGTTTTTAGCAGACAGGATTGGATGTTGGCAGGTGTCATCGGACACCCGCAGCTCCATAGAGGGCAATGGATGGTCCGAATGGGTCTGCCTGAAAAACTGACAGGCCCAATTTGTCCTCCTGTGTAAAAGGGGACCGAAATATTGCAGCTTACTAGGGTGTGGTGGTCTGCCAGAACACATTTACTATCCTAAAGTGACAACAGTCACAGACTGTCCTTTATAAAGGAGAAGTGTGGTCACCCTATGACAGAACACCTACTGCTCTCTATAACAAAGGGGGGGGGGGATTGTAGTCCATAGAAAGAGCTCTGAACAAAACTATCTTGCAAGAGTGCAGTTAGGCCAGCACTGGACATTACCCCCTCATAGGTTTTCTGGCAGGATCAACAAACAATATTTGCACCTACTGTATACTGAAAAAGGTAATACAAACTGTCAGTGGTACTGTATATTTAACAGGCCAAAAAGGGGCAAAAAAGTGAGGTTCATTGTTAGGGTCTACATACAATTTAGGCATCATATGCGCACGCTAGAGGAGTAACTAAAACCTTCAGGGCCCTGGTGCAAGAAACCATGAAGGGTCCCCTGGACCCCTGGTCGGGGCCCTTCCCTTCAAGCCTGGGGCTCGTCCCACTGATCCTGGGGCCCTTTACTCTCGTTGTGAGAACCTTTAACAAGTTCTGCAGTGGGCCCCCTTCCTGCCATCTTTGCGCCTCCCTATGGTAGTGGAATGCCAGGGCCCGGTTGCAAGTGTGACCTTTGCGATCCTGGAAGTTCACCTACTGATGTCAGTAGTTTTTATTTTTTGGTATTTTAATTGTATTATATTATTTTTTTTTTTTTTTAAAACGTCACCAACTATGACTCTGTCCATTCAGAAAAGGAAGGAGCTGGTAAATTACATATTAACCGACCCTTCCTGGTTTTCTATTGTGACACATTCCCTGCAGCAGCCAGCAGGAGAGGAAAGGGAGTACAGTGGGGTAGCACATTCGGGGGGGGGGGGGGTGATCCAGGGGCCCAGAGACAGCAGAACACAAGTGAACTGGATAGGAGGAATGGCGGGGGCAGCATACAGGGAAACCAATCTCCTCCATTTTCCTCCTGCAGCTACAGGACGACGAAAGTGATTCCTCTACATGCTGCCCCCTACCCCCTCTCCTATCCAGGTGTACAGGGGAGCCGCACAGGCCCCCTGGAGCATGGGGCAAAGTTACAACTGCAACCCCTGTAGTTACGCCCCTGCCGCACGCTGACCTCAATAGGGAACCAGCAATTGCAGGTGACCTACACAATCCAAATAATCAAATTTATTACTCCAACATCAAAAAACCTAAATCTGATTAGTTGCTCTGGATTTGATAATATTTTACTGCCACTTGTTTGAATATGGATGATATGGTCATCCTATTACCAATATGTAGTTACTTTAATTACAGATATGAATCCATTGTGAAGTATGTTGGAACTCAAGGGATGCAGTTTATAAACGTGAGTGACAACATCTTTTGTTCTCAAAATTTGTTAAAATAATGTCACTTTCCATATACATGCAATGACTTCACCACGCAAACATGTTTTTTTTACGGGATGATGCACCTATATTGATGTCACATACCTAATATAGTGTATTGGTGCCAAGTTTAATCTAATAGCATACGAAATACACATGAATAAGCTCTTAAAATTAAATGTGCACGCACTTAGAGCTAGATGTCTTGTTACACATACTGTAAATGCCAAGCAAACAGCATACTACCAGCCATGACAATTTGGCCACTGGGTGGCACTGTTCAATGGGATACCAAGGGGACTGCTTTTGACACTTGATTATAGAGTTACATTGTTGAATATTTTCATAGTTGTAATGTTACAAAAATAAGGATGTGTTTACATCAAAAAATATTGTAGGCATGCAAATGCAACAGAACGCTGCAGGGCAAGAACAATAATATTTCCATAATTAACTTGCAAAAGACAGGGGAAAAAAAATGTACTGGTAATAAAATTGTGTAATAAGAGCATTAGATTGGAAAGATGGGCATGTAAATGCATATTCCTGCCCAGAGCTCCCTTAAGTCCCATCACACAAATAATTACTTGGATGTATAGTGCTCCTCTATTTCCTGTTTGTATGCAAATACAATAAAACCAGGCGCCGCAAGGCCTTAATACACATTTTAAAGGGATCTCCACAAAGATTAATTTTTCCTGATAATCGCATTCAGCATTTTAGGTCATCCTGAGAATCTGCAGTCAATCACTTAGATGGGAAGGGCAGTCACAGTCCCTCAGTCACAGTCCCTCCGCAGGAGTTGGAATGTAGCATATGTATAAACTACAAAGCCCATTCTAAGGTTCACTTCAAAAGGCCTGACCCCTGTCAATCACTCATAGAACAGGAGTCTACCCCCTCACAATTCACATGTCTAGATTGGTTTGTAAAATCTGACAGTCCATGTGACAATTATTACAAAAACGGTGCAAGAAATGGGCTGCCATCGCAGATCTCCGCTTATGAAAATGCTAGTTGCTTGGCTGATCAAAATAATAGGTTGCAACTAACGCAAATCAGGATTTCTCACTTTTTTCTGATGTCAATGGCTGCAAGAATGCTCAAAATGATTGAATCCTGAGACAATCAAACTAACAATTTTAGAATTTGGTTAGCAGTTGCAATCTCCTCACTTCCCTGTTATTTCTATACAAGCTTAAGCCAACCATGATTTAAAGTCCATAAAGTCCAAATAGTCCTTTGAGTCTCCCCCTTATTTAGGGCTGGTTCACACTGAAGTGATGTCAGATATCGTAGGTGATTGGCACCGCACTGCTGTGCCAGGCAAATTCAGCCATACAGATTGTATGGCTGAATTTGCATCGCATTCGGACCAAACTCCTGCAGGACCCCATTTTTGGTCCGCATCAGAATCGGATTGCATGGCTGTTCACACCCATGTGACCGATTTCTGTCCAAATTGACAGTTCGCACTGCAATATGCGAACTGACCTGGAGGGGTCATTAACTTTGTATTGACACTCCCAGCAATTCGCATATGGCAGTGTAAACTGCCTGGAAGTCGGGTCCGCAGTGGACTCGCAGCGTTCTCGAATCACACCAGTGTGAACCGAGCCTTACTGTTGACTAACTGTGCTGGAAGTCTATTCCAAGTAACTACACATTTGGTACCCTTTCTAATGCAGGGTACACACTTATGACTAAGGCCTTATAGGCAGAAACGCGTCAACTGATCTTAGCAGTTGTGTTCTGTGGTTCCTGAATAAAGATGAAGATTTTTGAATAAAGATGAAGAGCAGCTACTGGTGTGTGGATCGTCTTTCTACAAGGGTACACACCAAGCTTTTTTTTTTTTTTTAACGGCAGAACGGTAAAAAAACACCTGACAGATTACTGTACTAACACAAGCGACATTGGTGTGGCGATCTCACCACTGTCTACTGTGTTCTGACAGGGGGGACCCCCCCCCTGCCAGAACACACTGATCAGCACTCACAACCATTGGCTGGTCGGATGCTGGTTTTCCAGCATGCCCATTCGATAGAAGCCAGTCGTGAGACCCGCTTCTGTCGGACAGCGAGTCCTACACGCGAGCCGAAAGTCACCCTGTTACCTCTGAATTGACTATTTTCCACTGATTTACAGCCCATATGTACCCAGCCTAAGGTTAGTTTTAAACTTTCCTCCTACCTTTTCTTTCCTGACCAGCTCGAGGTCATGTCCCGATGTTTTTGACCTTCGATCCTTGTTGAAAATACTGACGACCTGAATCTTATTCCCATCCTAAGAGCCTGTTCACACCCAAATAAGATGGTGGAAAGGGCGCATTCTGTGCACCCATCGAACATAGCTTTGTGATAAACATAGCAAGATTTCCAGCACACCGCAAAACTTTTTGCAGATATTTAATACTTCAATGACTTAGGCCGGCCATACACGGAGCAAATTTCTTTCCCGCAACCCCAAATAAATTTGCTTGATTCCCCCCGTAAACACAGTGTTGATGAGGGAATCTCTCCTGTTGAGCCATTGTCTTCCCACAGCGGGGAAAGCCATCCCTGCTGGGAGAAGACAGTGATTATTGCTAGCGGCTTTAGCGATAATCGCAGGTAAACCCCAGAAGGCTGGTTGTACCCAAGGTTGATCGATCAACTTGGTACATTCCGCCTGCCCATACACAATGAATCTCAGACGGTTCCTGTTAAACCGGCCGAGAATCGAAACATGTATGGCCTGCCTTAGTCGTCATCAACACAGTTAATACATCATCCACAGAACAATCAGGCCACCCACAGCCAGAATAAGCCTTATGTTCTAAATGGCCATGCAAATATCACACGCCAAACCTTTGACACGGCCTGAAAACAGTTTTTATTGCTACTAATGCATGGCCCTATATAGGATTTAAGCTGGCTATATTCCTGGTTCATAAACAAGGCAGTGATTTACATTTTTGTCCAAATTCCATACTCAGTCACTCGGTTCTATACTAATCAGTTTAAATTTAGTGGACAGCAAATTGCCGCTTAAAGCGTCAACCAATGAAATCAGAAGGGCACAGGCTTTGGGATTTCCAAGGGTCATTCAGTCCCCAGTGACCAAGGCTGAGTTCTCATCACTGTGACACTGATATATTGTCTAAATATAGAAGAGAACAAATAAATTCCACAGCTGACATTATCCTACTACCAGAGACTGGAGGCTACTCAGGCAGCATTCCACAGCATACAGTACATGGTGTACAAGCTGATCGAGATAAACAAACCACTTTATTTCAACATCAAGTCACCATGGCCATTAACAGTTGTAGGCTGATTATCTTCCTAAGTAGTCACTGAGTCACTACAGGAGACTGTGAGCTCACCCAGCACACTACATGCAGCTGATGTAACTGGAATGATCACAAACAAGTCTATGTCAAATCTATTTTTATAGCGTGGCTTTCAAATGTCATTTCAAAACAGTACTAGCACAGTAGTCAAAGCAAATGATGTGCATTTAGGAATTAACAAAGGAGCTAGACTTAGACTGGCCATACATTATACAATTTTCCATTAGATTTACCAAAACCATATAATATGGAGGTCAAACGGAAACACTTTCAATTTGTATGCAATCAGGCAGGTCCTTGCACTACATAGTTTAAAGGTACATCTAAATTAAAATTGAACAATGCATGGCCAGCCACCATTTTATAATAAACCAAGAGCAGCCATTCTCACCTAGGGTACTATAAAACCTTAGGGTTCATCCAGAGTTTGCTAGGGGTTCCCTGAGCTATGGCTGACTAACATCCAATCTGATGATACCTGCATGGATCCTGATCAAACACCAATTGACAGAGCCAGCATTTTCCCCAATGATCTTATTATCTGTCAGCAAAGGAGGGGAAGCTTTCTGATCACAACTGTAAGGGGGTATTTTTCCCACTGACCGCCAGTTAACTGTTTTTAGCAGCGATTCTGAGGAAACTGAAAAGGGTTCTTCTGGGTCAAAAAGGTTTTTAAAAGCTGCCTTAGACACAATCATTATTTCAAGTGTTTTTCCGGATCAAAAAGTTTAGGGGAGGCTAGACACAACCAGGGTTCCCCAATTAATTTTAAGGGTTCACAGGGTCTAAAAGACTATCCTAGACTGACAGGGGTTCTCAGGGACCTGAACATTAGCTCCTCTTGACCAAAAATGTTAGGAAAGCCTACCCTGGACAAAAGTAGGGGTTCCCAAAGTCCTAAAACCTATTTAAAGGGTTCTTCTGGGTCAAAGAAGGGCTGGCCTAGATACAAGCAGGGGATCCTGAAGACCTAAAAATAATTTCAAGGGTTCTTCTCGATCAATTTAGGGCTGCCCTAGACAAAAGCAGGGATTCCAAAGACCTAAAAATGATTTGAGGGGTTTTACTGGATCAAAGATGGGCTGCCCTAGACACAAGCAGGGGTTCCAAAGACCTAAAAACGATTTTAAGAGTTTTACTGGATCAAAGATGGGCTGCCCTAGACACAAGCAGGGATTCCGAAGACCTAAAAATGATTTGAGGGGTTTTACTGGATCAAAGATGGGCTGCCCTAGACACAAGCAGGGGTTCCAAAGACCTAAAAACGATTTTAAGAGTTTTACTGGATCAAAGATGGGCTGCCCTAGACACAAGCAGGGATTCCGAAGACCTAAAAATTATTTTAAGGGTTTTACTGGGTCAAAGATGGGCTGCCCTAGACACAAGCAGGGGTTCCAAAGACCTAAAAACGATTCTAAGAGTTTTACTGGATCAAAGATGGGCTGCCCTAGACACAAGCAGGGGTTCCAAAGACCTAAAAACGATTTTAAGGGTTTTACTGGATCAAAGATGGGCTGCCCTAGACACAAGCAGGGGTTCCAAAGACCTAAAAACGATTCTAAGAGTTTTACTGGATCAAAGATGGGCTGCCCTAGACACAAGCAGGGGTTCCAAAGACCTAAAAACGATTTTAAGGGTTTTACTGGATCAAAGATGGGCTGCCCTAGACACAAGCAGGGGTTCCAAAGACCTAAAAACGATTTTAAGGGTTTTACTGGCTCAAAGATGGGCTGCCCTAGACACAAGCAGGGGTTCCAAAGACCTAAAAACGATTTTAAGGGTTTTACTGGATCAAAGATGGGCTGCCCTAGACACAAGCAGGGGTTCCAAAGACCTATGAAATATTTCAAGGGTTCTTCTCGATCAAACAAGGGCTGTCCCTAAACATAAGTAGGTACAGTAAACCCCCCTCCATTGTGGGGGTTACGTTCCGGACCCAGCCACGAAAAGTGAAAATACGTGAAATAGAAAAACCCTATTAAAATACACTGTAGGCATGTTTTTTTTACTGTCACTGTACGTGTAAAAGCATTAAGGTCTTTAAAACACACTTAAAAACAATAGAAACTCATTTAAACACATAAAAGATACTGAAAGACATAGCAAGAGCTATGGAAAACACAAAAATATTTCATTTTTAATGCTTTATATAGTAAAATAACATTACAAAAAAAAAAAACGCAATATACCAGGACCGCAAAAACTGAACCACGATGGAGCGGGGGTTTACTGTATTCCAAAAGCCCTTAAAATTTTAAAGGTTCTTTTGGATCAATTTAGGGGCTGCCCTAGACACAAACAGGGATTCCAAAGACCTAAAAAAAAAATATTTCAAAAGGTTCTTCTGGATCAAATGAGAACTGCCATAGACACAAGCAGGGGATGCTGAATACCTAAAAATTATTTCAAGGGTTCTTCTGGATCAAAGAAGGGCTATCCTAGATAAGCAGGTGATCCCGAAGACCTAAAAGTATTTCAAGGGTTCTTTTTAATCAAAGGAGGACTGCCCTAGACACAAGCAGGGGATCCTGCAGACCTATATATATATATATATATATATATATATATATATATATATATATATATATATATATATATATATATATATATATATATATATATATATATATATATATGTCAAAGGTTCTTCTGGGTACAAATGTTTGTGAATGCCTGCACTAGACACATGGCTAGTTCTAATCAGACCCCCCCCACTGATGTTCAGACCCCACACCATGCACACTACTATCAGTCACAGATTGGCTGGTTCCAGCACAGTCCTAGAAGTACAATACACCTGATAGAAAATACCTGGGACACTGAATGACCTGTAAATTCAGCTTGATGATCGATCAATCAATCAATGATAATGTGCTGAACTTCTTACCTCCAAGATTCTGATCCGGGCTGTAGTAGGTCCGATCAGAGCACACATCCGATAATTTCTGCAGATTATAGGATTCGATTTAGAATAGGGAAGTCCAAGAGAAAGCAGAAAAAGTCTAGGACTGTCCTTTAAATGCGATCATTATCCCCGGCGATCAGAAGGACGAGCACGCTGAGATCTGGCATAGACTACGCTGCTGTGTTTTCATGTGCACTTGTTTCTTGGTTTCAAATCACATTCAAAGTTCACTCCTCCCACACTTCTTCCCTGTCCTCCTCCTCCTCCTCTTCTTCCCTGTCCTCCTCCTCCTCCTCTTCTTCTTTTCTGTCCTCCCACTCTGTGATCCCACCCGTGTACACACACACAAAGCCTTCACATGGTGAATCATTCAGCTCCAGCAGGGCAAAGCAATCCCCTTCCCCCCTCCCAGTTGTAGCTTCAGGGCCACTGGGGAGACTGGGAAATATAGCAAGACGAAATGGGAACAGGTCAAGGAGGAGTGGGCTGCTAACTTCAATTGCTAGCTCTGGGAATTTCCTTCATTACAAGCAGGGCAACATGCCTTCTCAATAGAGGAGACTTGCAAATTCACCTGGGTTTCTGAAAAGAGCTGCTTGAGATTTTTTTTTAAAAACATTTTAGGCTTCAGCATTTTTTTAGGTGATGCAAGTCTATTTACTAGAAAAGAAAACGTGTAAAAAAAAAAAAAAAAAAAAAAACGCACATTTTTCAGGCGCTTCCAGTGAAGCGTTCAGCTCCGCCCGAAAAGGTAATTTTATTAATTACATGTACTTATAAAGCCCCATCAATTTACGCAGCATTTTACATATGCAGTATATTATACATTCACATCAGTCTTTGCCCTTGAGCTTACAATCAAGTCCCTAATGCCTCGTACATACGTTCAGATAATCGTACGATAAAACTCGCTTTCGACCCGATCGCACGATAATCTGATCATTAGTACACAGCTTTTGACAGCTGATCACGATAGTTCGTCCAACAAAATCTGAAGGGATAAACAGGAAAACTTATTTTGTACAATAGCCTAGCGAACGACAATCGTTTAATCAGTACACTATGCGCCCGCTACAAATCGATCGACAAAGACTGCGCATGATCAGGAACACTAAAATAGCACGGAAAAAGCCTGGCTGCCATTGTTTTTGTTTTGCACCATCTGATACGTAGCTACGCAACCAGGAAGCTTTTCCAGAATCATCCGAAAAAAATCCTAGGGTTTCTATCCGCTCAGATTTGACGGATCGGATCGGATGTCAGCGGGCATTTCTCCACTGACATCCGATGCCCCATAGAGATGCATGGGGCATCCGTTCAGATCCGCCTGAAAAACGGACAGGTGGATCTGAGCGGTCCATTTGTGTGAAAGGGGCCTTAGTGCCGGTTCATATTTATGCGATCTCAGAGATTGCATGTAATTCGGAGCGCACTGCTCCTAAAATTACATGCGATGTCTGTGTGGTGCAAATTCAGCCTGAATTCGCTGAATTTGGCTGAATATGGCTGAATTTGCACCGGACCCTTTTTTTGGTCCGCAGCAGAATTGGATCGCATGGTGGTTCACACTAGTGCGATCTGATTCTGTGTGAACTCTCAGCTCGCAATATGCGATATGATCTGGGGGAGTCGGATGCGATGCAGGAACACGCTGTATATTCGCAGCGTTCCCGCAGCGCATAAATGTAAACCGGCACTTAGAGCCTTCATTACATGCGATCGGATGTGCGGATGCGAATTCAGCCATACACTTTGTATGACTGAATTCGCACTGCCCCCGCACAAAAGACGCACAGGACCCTTTTTTCCAGCCGCATCAGGATAGGATCGCACAGTGGTTCACACTTGTGCGATCCGATCCTGTGCGAACTGTCAGATCGCACTGCGATCAAACTGGGGGTGTCGTTAACATTTGATTGACACCCCCTGCGTATCGCATATGGCAGTGTGAACTGCCAAATGTGCAGATGCGATGCGGGAACAGGCTGCGAATTCGCAGCCTTCCCGCATCGCACAAGTGTGAACCGGGACTTACAGACGAAAGTTCATTCCTTGTAAAAGAACAAAATGATACATTGTAAAACATTGTGTTTATAGTTATTTCCCAGCCTTAACAATGTTTATAAATAATGCTGAAGGGTCTTTTTTTTTTTTTTTTTTTTTGACAGCTGTGAGTGAGCAGACAACAACTCTGCTCTGTATGAATGGAGGAAATGCCATTTTAAGATCATGAGGGTGGGGGGGAGGGGGGGGTGAATTGAGATTGTGATTTTTTTTTAACAATTAATCGTGCAGCTCTAAAACACAGTGATAGGAAAGTGAAGGTACAGTTAGGATATGCTACTGAGAAGACCAGTATTAAGATACAACTGATTGGAAAGCTCTAGCTCTGACTGATAGCAGTATAGCAGGTGAGTCCTTTACAGAGAGACCACTGCTTCCACACAGATGCTTTCTCTACAACATGTAGGCAGGGACAGGCTTTTCTGTGGCTGCTTTCAAAGCGAACTGTAAACGTGTATATGGTTGCATCTTCATGGTATGTCGATGCAAAATAATTTCAAATGATAACAGATTGTATCATGTGCTATCCAAAATATCTACTTGTGCTTCAACAGTCCGGATCTTTCAGATTTGTGCTAAATTTGTCACAGATTTTGGTGATGGCTTTTGGTGCTTAAAGTGTTACTAAACCCCGGACCCTGCATTTACCATATCTGGTCTCCCACGGTACACAGAACATGGAAATGCAATAGTTTTAGTAAATATAAACTGCTAAATACCTTTTCTAATTAGCAGTATATAGCAGTCTTGTAACTTCTATCAGTGTCCAGCCAAGCACTGGTTAAAGTGGTTGTAAACTCTGTTACATCACTTATACCTGCAAGTAAGCCTATAATAAGACTTACCTGTAGGTACTGTGACTATCTCCTAAACTTACACAATTTAGGAGATATTCAACGTGGATGCAGCTGATGACATCATTGGCACATGCGCTCTGCTGTCATCGAGACTTATGCCACTTACAGCACCAGACCCCCACGAACACAGAAGAAACACCGGGGAGCAGTGGCGTAGCGTGGGGGGTGCAGGGGGGCGGGCCGCACCGGGCGCAACATCTGGGGGGGGGCGCATCCGCAGTGTCACTCTGTCTGACTCTGACATACACAGTTCACACACTGTCTGCGGCTGCCTCCATCTTTAGCCTGGGATATGTCCAGCGCGGCTGCCCTATGGCTGAAAATGGCGGGTCGGGGCGGGCCTAGACTGTGTCTCACCTGCACATTGGTCAGTGGCGGCTGGTGCATTGGGGGTGCAGGGGCGCTGCCCCCCCATCCATGCCCCTGGCCCCCTAATCTACATGCGGGGCGCCTAATCTACAAGCTGGTCACTCTGCATTGAAAGGAGGCACGATGATCTCTCTGCATGGAAGGGGGGCACGGCACGCTGGTCACTCTGCATTGAATGGGGGCACACTGGTCTCTCTGCATTGAAAGGAGGCATGCTGGTCTCTCTGCATTGAAGGGGGCTCGCTGGTCTCTCTGCATTGAATGGAGGCACGCTGGTCTCTTTGCATTGACAGGGGGAACGCTGGTCTCTCTGCATTGAAGGGGGCACGCTGGTCATTCTGCATTGAAAGGGGGCACGCTGGTCATTCTGCATTGAAAGGGGGCACGCTGGTCATTCTGCATTGAAAGGGGGCACGATGATCTCTCTGCATTGAAGGGGGGCACGCTGGTCTCGGTGCATTGAAAAGGGGCACGCTGGTCATTCTGCATTGAAAGGGGGCATGCTTGTCTCACTGCATTGAAGGGGGCATGCTGGTCTCTATGCATTGAAAGGGGGCACGCTGGTCTCTCTGCATTGAAGGGGGCACGCTGGTCATTCTGCATTGAAAGGGGGCACGCTGGTCATTTTGCATTGAAAGGGGCACGCTGGTCATTCTGCATTGAAAGGGGGCACGCTGGTCTCTCTGCATTGAAGGGGGCTCGCTGGTCTCTCTGCATTGAATGGAGGCACGCTGGTCTCTTTGCATTGAAAGGGGGAACGCTGGTCTCTCTGCATTGAAAGGGGGCACGCTGGTCATTCTGCATTGAAAGGGGGCACGCTGGTCATTCTGCATTGAAAGGGGGCACGCTGGTCATTCTGCATTGAAAGGGGGCACGATGATCTCTCTGCATTGAAGGGGGGCACGCTGGTCTCAGTGCATTGAAAAGGGGCACGCTGATAATTCTGCATTGAAAGGGGACACGCTGGTCATTCTGCATTGAAAGGGGGCACGCTGGTCATTCTGCATTGAAAGGGGGCACGCTGGTCATTCTGCATTGAAAGGGGGCACGCTGGTCTCTCTGCATTGAAAGGTGGCATGCTGGTCATTCTGCATTGAAAGGGGGCACGCTGGTCATTCTGCATTGAATGGGGGCACACTGGTCTCTCTGCATTGAAAGGGGGCACGCTGGTCACTCTGAATTGAAAGGGGAAATGCTGGTCACTCTGCATTGAAAGAGGGCATGCTGGTCACTCTGCATTGAAAGGGGGAACGCTGGTCACTCTGCATTGAAAGGGGGCACGTTCGCACTCAATAAAGTGTTTGAAAATAAACTTGCATTTAGATGAATTTTACTTTAATTACATCAGTATTTTTATAACAAACAATGCATGTGCTTAGGGGGTAAGGGTTTCTTTAACTAATCTAGTGGAAGAGACTCGAGTGCTAAAATCCCGCGGGTTAGGGGGCGCAAATTACTTGCCTTGCCCCGGGTGCTGACAACCCACGCTACGCCTCTGCCGGGGAGGGTTGTCAGCCATCACAGTGGTGAGCGGGCACTGCTGGAAGGCCTTTGCTCTAAGGTAAATATTTCATAATGTACTAATATGCAATGCATACTAGCACATTATGCCGTTGTCTTACAGGTTTTTTTTGTTTGTTTTTTTATTTCTTCTATTTTTTATTCTTCAGCAGTTTACAAACTCTTTAAAGCTTGTAGGAGGAGTTTTCATTCTTCTCTGACTGTCCTATGAGGCTGCAGGACCCCTGACTCTATCTGGACAGTGCTGGTTGGCCCTGTGCTGATCACATGCACCCTTCCAAAAGAAAAAACTCTCTAGCAATACACACCAAACTGAGCATGTTCAGAGTGCCTCCAAGGCTCTGTACTATCAGGATTGGGGTCAGTAAAGGAAGGGGAGGATCAGAAAAGACAGGATCAATCAGCCTTTCTACACAATGTAGAGGATTAACCCCTTAGGTTCCACATTGAGTATAACAAGCATGCTTTACTGTGTAAACAGACTGATCTTACTTTTGTGGGTTTAGTAGCACTTTAATGCTCCATGGAACCACTGTACCCACCTAATTTTCAAAAAGTGCATGCCTGGCATGTTGTGACATAGTGAATGGGAACTGTATAGATAAACCCAATATGTACATATGTTTTCCCAATTCATTTGCAAGGATAAAGAACACCATATGGACAAAAAAAAAAATAGCAAATTGGAAATTCTAGTACCTGCTTAAAAAAAGGTATACACACATTTCCTCTGCAATACCATACAAATAATTATAATTTTACATTAGTCGTAAAACTAAAATATTGGTTTTAGCCATTAAAACACCCTAAAAATGCTGTCATACCAGTACAACCTTCACATTTGAATGAACTCATTTCAATACAATAATTATGCCCTGCAGCACAACTGGAAGTGAAGCATTGTGGCCAAAACAAAAGTTTCCAATAGGATGCAGACAACAGTTTTATCTTTTAGCGCCCCAGGCCAGGATTTCCACCCAACACTGTTTGTTTTGGGCTCCAGCTCAGACCTATGCCCATTCCCAGACGTTTATTACGGCTCAGGTTTAAGTAAAGCATCTCAAGAAGACATCAGATCCCAAATCTTATCCCTCCCATATGGCCCATTCCTTAGATACAGCATATGCTACTCTCTATATCAGTATATCTTAGGGCCTAAAGGAACCCTCAAATGCAGCCCCCCGACAACACCAAAGGCCCTCACATAATGTAACTATATGTAATGCTTCAGAGGCCTGTCAGAAATAGCAGACCTAATAGAGGAAATGAGGGTTAGAGGAGGCAGACATGCTACATTTTTGGCTGGGGATATGCTGTAGGAGTCAATACGAAACTGGGAACATGTAGTCAGGGCAGCCATCAGAAAATTTGGGGCCCCTTGCAATGCTTTAGGCCTGGGCCCCCCAGGCCTAAAGCATTGCCCGGGCCCCCTACATGTGTATGGGCTGTCCCCCCCTGATGGCAGCCCTGCATGTAGTGCTCAGATCAATGTTCCTACTACAATTGCTGAGGCCTGAGAGCCACACATTATATCCCAAAGGGCCACATACAACCCTCAGTTCGCAGGATGGCCACCAGGGCTCTATACTTTTTGAAATTGGCCATGAGGAAATCTCTCATAAAACGTTTTTTAATTGGGAGTTTAGAAGAGTATATCTATACCTTATGAAAGGAATAATGTTGGAGGAGCTGTAGTTTGCAACTAGAGATGAGTTTGGAGATTGCAGCTCATCCCTAGTGGCATGGATAAGCTCAAACCTCCAAACTCATCACTATTTGAACTTCCACTTCACGCTATTTTTTAGTTTAGAGAGCTGCAGTCTGGGTCATTCCCAGCTCTGCAGCACACGTAAACAAAGGGACAGGATCATAGGTGTGCGCAGTGGGTGTGCACCCCAAAGCTCAAACACAAAGCAACAGAGGCAGTGGCTACGGGTGTACACATACAGTACATACACACACAGTATCTCACAAAAGTGAGTACACACCTCACATTTCTGTAAATATTTTATTATATCTTTTCATGTGACAAAAGAAATGACACTTTGTTACAATGTAAAGTAGTGAGTGTACAGCTTGTATAACAGTATAAATTTGCTGTCCCCTCAAAATAACTCAACACACAGCCATTAATGTCTATAGCACTGGCAACAAAAGTGAGTACACTCCTAAGTGAAAATGTCCAAATTGGGCCCAAGTAGCCATTTTCCCTCCCCGTTGTCATGTGACTCGTTATTGTTACAAGGTCTCAGGTGTGAATGGGGAGCAGGTGTGTTAAATTTGGTGTTATCACTCTCACTCTCTCATACTGGTCACTGGAAGTTCAACATGGCACCTCATGGCAAAGAACTCTCTGAGGATCTGAAAAAAGAATTTTTGCTCTACATAAAGATGGCCTAGGCTATAAGAAGATTGCCAAGACCCTGAAACTGAGCTGCAGCACGGTGGCCAAGACCATACGGCGGTTTAACAGGACAGGTTCCTACTCAGAACAGGCCTCACCATGGTCGACCAAAGAAGCTGACTGCACGTGCTCATATCCAGAGGTTGTCTTTGGAAAATAGATGTATGAGTACTGACAGTATTGCTGCAGATGTTAAAGGGGTGGGGGGGGGGTGGGGGGGGGGGGGTCAGCCTGTCAGTGCTCAGACCATACAGTGCACACTGCATCAAAATGGTCTGCGTGGCTGTCGTGCCAGAAGGAAGCCTCTTCTAGAGATGATGCACAAGAAAGCCCGCAAACAGTTTGTTGAATCCAAGCAGACTAAGGACATGGATTACTGGAACCATATCTTGTGGTTTTATGAGATCAAGATAAACATATTTTGTTCAGATGGTGTCAATCGTGTGTGGTGGCAACCAGGTGAGGATTACAAAGGCAAGTGTATATTGCCTACAGTCAAACATGGTGGTGGGAGTGTCATGGTCTGGGGCTGCATGAGTGCTGCCGACACTTGGGAGCTACAATTCATTGAGGGAACCATGAATGCCAACATGTACTGTGACATACAGAAGCAGAGCATGATCCCCTCCCTTCAGACTGGGCCACAGGGCAGTATTCCAACTTGACAACGACCTAAACACACCTCCAAGACGACCATTGTTCAATAGGGTTTAGTCCTGGAGACATGCTTGGCTGAGGGTAAAGGTGATGGACTAGCCAAGCATGTCTCCAGAACTAAACCCTATTGAACATCTGTGGGGCATCCTCAAATGGAAGGTGGAGGAGCGCAAGGTCTCTAACATCCACCAGCTCCGTTATGTCGTCATGGAGGAAAGAAGATGGAGTGGAAGAGGACTCCAGTGGCAACCTGTGAAGCTCTGGGGAACTCCATGCCCAAGAGGGTTAAGGCAGTGCTGGAAAATAGTGGTGGCCACACAAAATATTGACACTTTGGGTCCAATTTGGACATTTTCACTTAGGAGTGTACTCACTTTTGTTGCCAGCGGTTTAAACATTAATGGCTGTGAGTTGAGTTATTTTGAGAGGACAGCAAATTTACACTGTTAATACAAGCTGTACACTCACTACTTTACATTGTAGCAAAGTGTCATTTCTTCAGTGTTATTACATGAAAAGATAAAATAAAATATTTACAGAAATGTGAGGGGTGTACTCACTTTTGTGAGATACTGTGTGTGTATATATATATATATATATATATATATATATATATGCAATGTTTGTCTGGAGTTTTGCAATACATGCAAAGTAAGCATAGTAGCGGTCTACAAGATCTACCCCGATTGAGGAAAAAAAGGAACTTAGAGAAAGCAGAAATAAGAAATGGTCTTTCTATGCACACATACATCTTCCTGCAAATTTGCATTTTAAACAGATAGCAACCAGCAGCTAAAATGATTTTTATAAGCAAGGGGAATAATGACAAATCAGATTTAAATTTCCAAGGCAACGGGTTTCTAAATGAACAATTTTTTCATGACAGCATTGCCTGAAATCATTCTTCAGTCTACATGCCAGAAATCATGATTTTTTTGGGAATGACGCTTTGTAATAGTAAAACACTTGGAATTTCTGCAGAATCCTATTGAATCATTGAGAAAGACTGACTGGAAACTGAGTAATACAAAATGGACAATTAAGGTTGTCATGCCATGTGCAAACAATAACTATGTTATTTTGTCACATGCTATAGAAAAATGACAGCTGGAACATTGTTGCCATGGGCCTTTCAAGCTGAATTCCATCATTGCCAATAGTGTCCTAGGGTGGCAGGGCCACAAGAGGCAGCACACAGCTACGCAGACATTACTGACTTTCATCGATACATTCCTATGTGGTTCCAGGTTGCTGCACTACTTGCCAGTACAATCTGTCTGGACCCTCATTGTTGCTGTCCCTCTATAGTTTGTGCATTGGTGTTACTGGAAGAGTGTTCTCTGTGCTTACAATTCACCTACTCTCGTCCATACACCTGGTCCTGAACTACTAGCAGAGTAGGGTGAGAGTCAGGGCCCCTTGAGCCAGGGCAGGGGCAAGAAAATGTATGGCCAGGGGTCCAACCAATATAATAATATGGTGAGAGTTTATTTGTTCCATGACCAGTTTAAGATGTACTGACACCCAAGGCTGCTGTTAGAAATCACGGGGCCCTATAAAGCCTACCTGACAGGGCCCCCTGGCCAGGAGTGACTTAGGTCATAGACTTATTAGTTCCCTTCTCTGCAGCCCCAGCTGCACAGATGAATGAATTGGAAGCACTCTGAGGCTTCTTCAACTGTTTATTATGATTCAGCGAGGAATGGGCAGGATTGGTTGGCACTGATCACTCACTGTGTTCATTCAGAAAAGGAAGGGACCAATAAATAATATATTTAATGGCCCCTTCCCCTGCTCTAAATCCCAAAACATCTCCCTGTGTGCCCTCAAGAACTGGTAGGCAGGAGAGGAGGAAAACCGGCAGTGCTGTTGGGAAAGGGGCACACAGGGGGGCCCAGATGGGGAGCATGTGCTAGAACCAACCCCCTTGCAATGAAGCCAGAGGGAGAAAGAGGAGTAGAAGCTGGTAGAGCTTCAGGGGGAGGCAGAAGAGGATTGGTGTCTGCAATAAGAGTACTTTCGGCCCTCCTACTCAGTAGCTACCTTGGCCCCCCTTTTGAACTGCTGGGGCCTGGGCCCAGTACAGAATGGCAGCGGCCCTGCTGACACCATATGGAAAATCCACCTCTCTGTCCCTAGCCTTGGTGTTCCATTTGTGGCTGTGCTTTATATGTTGTAATAATCAATCTAGCAAAATAACTGGAAAAAGAGAAGGGCAGAGCAAGACTGTTGACCAAGATCAATTTTAGTCTTAATTATTTTATGTGAGGCTGAAACTGCAAACCAGGGCTCTAATGGAATATATTGCATGAGATCGTATGTTTTCCACCAATCACTATTTCTATTGTTTTCAATCTGTGAAATGAGAAAATCAACAATTCTACACATAGAGATTTACAAAATCTAGCCAGTGCTTCTCTGTGGGCTCTCTAAAATCTAAAACTTATAACCAACCTTTGAAAGATTGTTCTACAAATATTCAAGCTTCCATTGAAAAAACTTCTGTGTTTTTGACAATGACTGAAGAAAAGGACTCTGCAGATGGCCAATTGATTTTCTCCTTTTCAGGCTCAATTGTAAAATAGAAGGCTTACAGACATAGGCACATTCACTGATCTGAAAGCAACTCAATGGAAAGGGTTATGTGCTCTTATATTTGCAGATCCCTTTAGGCTGCTTGTAGCTGGGCATAATTCTTACCATCTACAAGGTCATCATATAGCCAGATTTCTCCTGCAGCCAATGCAAAATCATGTTTAACAGCACTGTTTTCGATATCCATGATTTTTTTTTGCTGTCAAGCAATGATTCCTACTTCTTTCTGTAACATCATCATTATTTTCTTCATTCTCTCATCATCTGTACATTGTATGGGACAGCACCCTTGGCACCATGGCCGGTACACTAGAACCCTATTCCATAGAATTTTCTTGGCATTTTTTTTTTTTTTTTTGAGGTAGGTCACCAGATCTTTTCTCAACAATTTCTGGTGTTTAGGACTGGCATGCAGAATGTGATAGCACATGTGCATAGCCATTTTGCACATACAGTACATACTAGGGCTAATTTAGACAAGATTCAATTAAACTACTGGTATGTCTTCGGAGTGTAGAAGGAAACCTACGTGAACACAGGGCAACCAGCAAACTCAGATCATGGTTAGTTACAGTACTACGTTCAAACCTCATTCAAATAGATATAGAGGGGTCCTCAAGATAGCCATGTACCTTATATCTGGTATATGGCTTACTAATTTACTTTGCTGTGAGACTGAGACCATTATCAATATGAAGACTTTTACAACCACTCTACACCAATCTGAGACATTTGAAAAATGGGGAAATGCTAAATAGATGATGTAACTGAATAGGAAACTTGAAAATACAAATTTTAGGAATTCATCATGTAGACTTGAAGTTTTACCAAACTATTAGGCTGTAACTACATCCTCTTTCAAAATTACTCACTAACTAACCTATGACCTTACCCTGGCAGAGGTCAGCATAGTAACACCAAAAACAAATATGGACAATGGCTGTGGCATTCCAGAAGGACTGTTTGACAAACACCTAGGACAAGCTGCTATCAGACAGTACTTCTTTGCAAGATTAGCATTCAAAGAATAAATATTATCCAAATATTCATTTACATATACTCAACCTATAACATGTTGTTTAAAAGACCAGATTTTCAGTACAGTAATGGCACTTTTCCACTGCAAGTACCGGCTCGGCTCTACTCGGCCCTGCTTGGCCCTACTTGGCCCGGTTTGCTTTTCCACTGCTGGTACCGCATGGTACGGTGTTGGAACGGTTTGGTACGGTACGGTATGGTTTGCTTTTCCACTAAAGTAGTACTAAAGTTAAGTGGGTGTGATAACAACGGGGTGGGTGGGATTCTCTGACCAATCAGTGGCTAGTAGTGACTGCATGCAAAGGATTGTGGGATATGGTACCGGGTATGGTACATCTTGGAACCACAATCGAGGTGGTACTGTTTTTGAG
Source organism: Pelophylax lessonae (assembly GCF_965119305.1). Lineage (NCBI taxonomy): Eukaryota > Metazoa > Chordata > Amphibia > Anura > Ranidae > Pelophylax > Pelophylax lessonae. The sequence continues at coordinate 535,482,721 of NC_138768.1, read as the reverse complement.
AGCTGTACCGTTCGGTTCCATGCAGTGGAAAAGCGCAGCCGTACCGTACCGAACCGTTCCTACACCATACCATGCGGTACCAGCAGTGGAAAAGCACAAAAGCGAGCCAAACCGTTCAGTTCCATGCAGTGGAATAGCGCCATTACTTTTCAGGTACCATACAAGAGATTGACCATGTATTGGCTGCTTTATGCAATGGTTACCATGATCAATGCAACCTTCTTAGAAGCCTTCTTAGTAGGGTTGAGTGTCAAAAAGAGTGCCCAGTGCGTGATGAAAGTATAAGTAAACCACTAAACCATAACAATTTACTTGTCTGATCCCTTTTGGTCTGGTAGATATAACATTGAAAGTGTTTTGTAAAGTAAAATTTTTTGAAGTATGGCTCCTTTGGATAGACCACGTTCACCATTCATTACCAATGGCAAGCTTTACCTCCTTGTAGGCAGCAAGCCTTGGAGGAGTATATGTGGAGAGCCCTGATATCCTTACATCTCTACGTTCCCATCTCCTCCCTATTTTTCCTCATAATCTCTATACTTACCTCCTTTCTGTAGCTCATTCTGCAACACCCTTACCCCGTTCTTGCTCCCCTTTTCTTGTTATATAGATATTTTCCCTTTTCTTGAGAGGAAACATGCTCATTTATTTACCCTAAACTTACACCGCAACTGGCACTGCGCCAGAAGCTAAACATCCCCCAAGATGCAAATATGTTTAGGATTTTCTTACTAGAACAAAATATCCCTCCTCCTTTACCCTGAACGAGACGTTAGATTAAGATTTCTCAAACTAGATCTTTAATGTATATAAATTAGAGATCGACTGATTATTGGCAACACTGATATATTGGGGGTCGATCTGCACTTTCCCCGATATATCGGAATTGGCTTTTGATTTACCTATATTGCCGATATTTCAGGAAAAGTGCATGTACTGGGGTGATGCCTGCAGCTAGAGGCATCACCCCGGTACCGGTGTCCATAGCTGACGGTTGGCTGTCTTGTAATGACAACTGATGCGGCTGAGAAGCCGCTTAGCTGTCATTCCAAGGAGCGAGAGGGGACGCCCCCCCCCCTCCCGCCACCTTCCAGGGCTCGCCCGTGTCTCCAGTCCCACCGCGAGACCCAGGAATCCTACCTTCACCGCCGCTGTCTGACCCGGGTCTCCATTTCTTTGAATTCGGCGCAGCCTCATACCCGGATGTGATGTCATGACATCACTTCCGGGTACTGGCGGCGCCGAATTCAAAATCTTACAGCATTCAAAATAGCCAAAGTTGGCGTTTTGAATGCTTTAAGTGCAGAGGAGGGATTTGGGGTCAGATCCCTCCACCACAGTACCTGTAGACATAAAAAAAATGTCCGAAAATATCGGCAGATATCGGCCGATACCGATATCCGATGACTAAAATATCGGTATCTGTATCGGCGGTAAAAAAACGATACCGGTCGATCACTAATATAAATACTGCATCCTGGATGTATTATTTCTTGTAAGCTTGTTTTTTTTTTTCAAGCATGTAGCGTGGCCCTATATTGTTCACTATTGATTTTTCATTACCCGATTTGTTACTGTTCAATCAATTTTCTATAACTATTGATTTTCTTTTAAAATCCTTAATAAAAATGTATTGAAAGTAACTGTATTGTTTCTAAGTGTCTGATTACCCTGCCAGGAATCTACTGAGTTGATAACTGCTGGTTACTGTAGTCTTGTCTTGGATAACAATGCTGCTCCTCTATAGATACTGTATGGTGAGTGAGCAATCTCACCTTAACCACTTAAGCCCCGGAAGATTTTACCCCCTTCCTGACCAGGGGGTATTTTGCGATTCGGCACTGCGGTCGTGCGCGGTCGTGCGACGCTGTACCTAAATGAATTTGGCGTCCTTTTTTTCCCACAAACAGAGCTTTCTTTTGGTGGTATTTGATCACCTGTGCGATTTTTTGATCACGCGCTATAAACAAAAAAAGAGCGTCAATTTTGCAAAAATAGCAATATTTTCACATTTTTTTATATGAAATTCCCCCCAAAAAAAATGTAAAAATCAAAATTTTTTAACATTTTCGGCCAATTTGTTTTATGCTACCTATGTTTGGTAAAAAAAAAATCGCAAAAAGCGTATTTTGATTGGTTTGCGCAAAAGTTATCGCGTTTACTAACAAAGGGAAAGATTTTTGTCATTTTTGTTGTTTTTTTTTAACGCGTAATGGCGATCTGCGATTTTTTTTGCGGTACTGCGACATTGGGGCGGACAGATCGGACCCTTGACTGACATTTGTGACACTTTTGGGGGTCCCAGTGACATTTCTACAGTAATCAGTGCTATACATATGCACTGTTACTGTAAAAATACACTGGTAGTGAAGGGGTTAACTTTATTTGGGAGGGAGGGGCTGTGTGTGTCCCTAGGGGCGTGCTTTCTACTGTGATTGGCTGTGGCTTCAGCTGTAAGGACACTGATCAACGGATCTACATACTAGATCCGTGTGATCAGTGTCTTTACAGCGAGGAGAATGACGGGTGGCTTGTTTACACAAGCTGCCTGACATTCTCCCTCTCCCCCGCCGATCGCCGAGTGACCGGCGGACATCGGGTCCGCTGGTCACACGTGCGGGGGGGGGGGTCCGTGACCAAACGGGAGCGCGCCTCCGGCGGCGCGCGCTCGCTCCCTAGACCCTCACAGGCAAGCGACTTAGACCTACATTAGTTTGCCTGTGAGGGGCTGACCGCCGACGTAGATAGTCGTGCGGCGGTCGGCAAGTGGTTAAGACGGAGGTGTGTTACTGGTAGTCTAAGGAAAAAAGTAAGAAAAACTAATGCAGTCACCTCATCCAAGGGTCTTTTCACACTGATACGTTTTTCCTGTGTTTTTTCTTTGCAAGAAAAAGGTTTCCCTTTAAATCCTATGTGACTTTTCACACCACTGCATTACAGGTGCAGTGTGGTTTTGAAAAAAAAAAAAAAAAAAAAACCAAGAAACGCAGCTTCCCATTAAAATGAATGGAAATTGCGGCAAAATCGCCATAAAAGCCCACATTTCTAAGTCACATGCCCATTTTTCACAGGTGCGGGCAACCGAAAAATGCACCAGAAACGCACAGCAAGCGCATCTGAAACACAGAAAAACGGCAGTAAAAACATGCGTTTTTAATGTGATTTTGCTACAGAGCAGTGTGGAAGTACTCTAAGGTCTGGTAAGCTGCAATATTTGACATTTTTGTTCTTGGGTTTAGATATGCTTTAAAAGAATTAAGAAGTGTTATTGACCTAAAAGAGTCAATACCCACAAATAGAGAAGTGTTTGCTTCTCTTTCCATAGGGGTGCTGACCATAGCATCTTTCAAGCACTGCTTGCAGAATCAAAAACACAATGCTTGATGTTTTTACATGCACTCACGTATATTGTATATGTATTTACTTGACTGCTGTCAGTTTTTTTTCACCATCTGTGTCCTATTGCGGAGATTTCTCTTCACTTCCTGTCCCATAGCCAAACAGGAAGTGACAGGAAATCCCTGCAAATGAAGGGATTTCCTTGAGGACCCCCCAGGCCACCAAAACTAGTGTCCCCATTGGAAGATTTCCCCTCTATTAGTTTTCTGGGCACAACCCACATTTTGGGATTTTCTTTTACTTTCACTTTCAATGATAATAGTAAACAGGATCAATAGAGAGGGTGAATCTCCCTAATGGGGATACAGAAAGCAATACAATCTGACAAGTGTTCTAACCCTTCTCCACTCTAACCAAAACTAAAAAAAAAAAAGTTTTGCCTTTAGTTATACTTTAAGAAACAGAAGACAACAAGAAACATAAAACTAGATTGTAATATAGTGAAAACAAGCTTGTACCAATAACTTCTATTGTAACAATGGATCAATATGCTGACTAATATGAATACACTGTAAGGATTCTGGGCCGTGAAAGGAAATGTAAATCACAATGTTTGTTCATCCCAATAGGCTCACAGCTTTGTGTGTTTGTGACGGTGTTCTTCAGAAAACTCCAACTTGCTGAGAACTCCAACGACGTTACTTCCGGTGAGTGTACACCAGGAATAATGGGAGATTTCGACCACTTAGTGTTTTCACAGAACACCAGCAGCCTTTACACTCCGTTACGCGCTATAATGAGTGGACATTGTTACTCCGCCCGCTAGTAACCAAAAACATGGTTGCTACAACTAGCAGGTGGACTAACAATGAATTGCATGCGGTTTTCAGCCTCAATCCTGTGTGAACCCAGGCTTGTCATAGTGACTTCACATGCAATTCTTTGTAGTGCGATTTGAGTCCATTAATTTTGTATGGGCTCAAATCACTTCGCAAAGGTATCGGTACTCGGTATCGGCGTACAAAAAACAGTACTGGTGCAACCCTAATATCTATCAGCAGATGTATGCAAAACCTGTGCTTAACAGATGGGGACAAAAATTGTACACCCCTCATGTGCCTGTATGCAAGAGTAATAATAGTTTCAAAAAATACAGTAGTTTTTGTTGTTCTATGGGTATGCTAAAACTGACTGGTATACTTTCATGTTTTCTTACATGCACCTATGTGATCCTAAAGTATGTAAAGTCAACATGTTTTTGAATATTTGGATAACGTATGGTTTTGTTGTTATATGGATATCCTGTAACTGACTGGTATTCTTTCATGTTTTCTTACCTGCACTTATGTGATCCTAAAGTGTGTAAAGTCAACATGTTTTTGGATATTTGGATAACGTATGGTTGTGTTAGAGCACTTGTCAGGTTTTTATTGCTGTCCATGTCCCTTCTTGGGAGATCTATTCTTACCCATGGTCCTGGTAACCATTGACTCCAGTACAAAAAGAGAAGGAGGGGATATCTTCTCACTTTGCAGAGATCTCCCCTCACTTCTCTTGGATAGGAATTAAGGAGAAGCATACACTTTGAAAAAAACACACCTCTTAGCCACACATTGTGAGGCAGAGCCAGCTGTCAGGCAGTTGGGTGGATCCAAACAATATTGTTGGGATCTTTACAGTGCTTGAAACGGCTCTGCCTCATCAGCTGATAGCGGGCAATAGCCCACTGTTAGCTGACTCGTGGTCACTGGAGAGCAAAAGTAAGTATGCTCCTGTGATCCACAAGAAAAATATGACCAAAAAAGCTTTGGCCATACTTCTCTATTAGCCCTCTTTCACTTGGGTGGACCAATCGGGTCCGCCGGTCAGTTTTTTAGGTGGCCTTGATCGGACCAACTATTGCCCTCTTTGGAGTGGCGGCTGTCAACAGACGTGTCCATTGACACCTGCCGACATCCAATCTGATCTTATACACCTAAAACAGATGGATGGGGAATCCATCGCCATCCATCTGGCTGATCAGATTGGATGGCCGTTGGGCAGGGCCGATCCTGGGCAGGTGCACGGGGTGCACTGCACCCAGGCGTCGCGAGCTGAGGCGGAGGAGAGGCGCCAAAGCTCCAGTGGCAGAGTCCTCCCCTCCTCCAATGGCAGTGGCGTACCAGCGGGCGGGTGGGGGGTGTGTACAGCCGGTGTCCTGCCCGCATCTCAGTGTGAAGGAGAAGGCAGCTCTATTTAGTGGGCACTGGTAAGCTGCATTTGGTGGGCACTGGTAGGCTGCATTTGGTGGGCACTGATGAGGCTGCATCAATGCATTGATCTCTTGTATCATATCCGCAGTCTCTGACCATCCCTTGTATCAAGTCTGCAGTCTCTTACCATCTCCTGTCTGGGGGCTCTGTCTAACAGACTCTCTAACAGATGCCCTCTCTGTGTCCATTAGAGAGACCCCCCTCCAGTTCCCATTAGAGTACTCTGCTTCTCTTACTGTAATTTGTTTATTGTTAAGAGATCGTCGGAGGGTCCCGGGGTAAGGAAGACTTCTTAGGGGAGCATCTCTGTGTTTGAGCCAATGCCATAGAAACATTTGTAAAGGGGAGGGGTTAGTAAGATGACCACGCCCATGTGGGGGTGCCAGAAAAATTTCTGCACCCAGGCGTCTGTGGCCCTAGGATCGGCCCTGCCGTTGGGTGTAAACAGACAGGTGGTCCATTTACATCCGACCGCCCATAGACGAGAGCGGGCTGTGTCTGTGTCCACTCAGCATAGGTGGAGTGGGCACAGAAAAGCCTTCCGCCTGCTCATTGGGGATCAGGGGACAGATTCCTCACTGCGCAGGCAGGCTCCTGGGAGAGTCTGTCCCATGTAAAAGGCTCCCGCGCACATGCGGCTCCTGACAATCACAGAGCCGTAGCTTGCGAATTTGGAAGGAAGATGGTTAAAGATGGAAGCGGCTGCTGCTCTGGAACAACTTAGTTTTTAGGTAAGTTTCAAATAATGTGCTCACAATTGCACACTATGACTTTACCTTGCAGGAAAAAAAAAAAAAGCCAGCGGTATACATCCGGTTTAAGTTGAGTAGTATGCGGGCTCAGCAATAGACTTTCCAACTGACAGTATTTGAGGTACAGAACACTACACAGTTTTATATAGGACATGTAATTCAAAATGTTCTTTATTACAGAAAATTGTTTGATCAAAACTATTGAGCATTAAATGATGCACAAGGTAACCCTCTCAGACAGTGGAGGACTAGCCTGGAGGGGCAGTCAGAGTTAAAGGCCCATGTTATGCTGGTTAAAGGTGGCAGATGTCTCATGGGGCACAGCAGATGGTGAGGCATCTGTCCAACATTGTACACACTTCTGTGCTGCAAGGACTCAAAATCTTGTTTGTGAGGAAGTGTGAAGAAATAAATTAGGTGCATCTGAAGCCATTTTTGATTTCTGAGAAAGGGTTAGAAACTCTTTCAGGTCTGTATTGCTTCCTGTGTCCCTACTGTCCCCTGTCAACCATGGCTTCTGAGCATAAGACCGCTTAAAGACTACAGGAACTTACAGATGGGCTTTCATATCTTGCTAGCTAGCTGCGTAAGGGTCCCCATTCCCAGAGTGGTGAATATCTAATCCACAAATCAGATTGCTGGTTGAGCATATTTTGATAGATCTGTTCATCTCTGGCACCAAGACTCTTTTTTTAAATTGAAGTCTCTGGGAGACTTATGGCTGGAATACACGATAAGAAAATCGGCCGAAAATTTCTGTTCAGCGAGCGATCGGCCGATATTCTACTCGTTAATGCCCAGCCATCAATGAGCGATATCGATATTGAACGAAAAATACTGTTTGAAAAACACGAAAATTTCTGTCCTCTCGTTTGCGAAAGAACGATATTCTATACGTTGGTGTTGAGGTCGTTCAGTTTAAATCTGTATAACCTCATCCCCGAAAATATTTTCCCGGAAAGGTTTGTCGACCTGTTTCGATGGTCAGCGGGCAACGGTTGGGCGATATTCGGACCATGTATGTTGGCAACGTTTTCGACCGACAAATACTTTTTCAAAAGTCGGTGGTCGAATGATCGGGTGATATTCTAATTGTGTATTCACACCATTAGCCAACTTTCTCATCTTGATATTCCTCCCATGTTTATAGGAATCAGACATCCCCTTTCAACAATTTATTGTAGTGAGACAAAAGAAAGATAATCATGGTAGAGGTGATATTTATTCGTGTGCTTTGCATCTGTTTATCCTAGATGTGGACAATAAGTAGAATAGAAAACACCTTTCTTATCCTAACCAGTTCATTTCCCTTTCTTTATATAGGCCTGACATGTCAAACACAGCCTGACAGAATACAGTGATCACCATGTGAATGGTAAATCATTTTCCTGCTGACAGAGTCTCATTTATTGCGACAGCTGCCAACTTTTCATGAAACGTGAATAGTGTTGAGCGAACACGGACTGTATTATTCGTGTTCGTACCGAATAATTGGATTTTTTGTACCCGAACACGGACACGGACACTTTACTGTATGTTCGGGTAAAAATCCGTGTTCGGTCGTTTTATTTCCGGGTTTTGCATGCTTTGGCGCTCTTTTCATGGCGGGCTTTCAACAGCCAATCAACAATCGTTTAACTGGTGTGCCTTAAGCCATCCCAGCCATGCCTGCAAATGTCTCAGTAGCTGTGATTGGCCGTCTGAAGCATGTGACCAAGTCTTTATAAGTTCGAGGCAGCCGCAGCGGCGTCATTATGCTGCTTAGATTCAGGGACAGAGCACACATCAACGTGCTGGCTGCTGATTAGGGAAAGATAGGCAGGAAAAAACCATTTGTGTCCGGATAGAATTGAGGGACAGGTCGGAGTGTTTAGGCAGGGCGAGTTGTAGGCATTTTAGGGATAGAGTCTGCTGAATTATATAGGGTCAGTGTCTTCTACAAACTACAATCGATATTGCTGTGTGGGGGGTGGGGTCTGCACTCAATCCTGATCTACGATCTCTTCTCAATCCTGTTAGGGACAGAGTCTGCTGAATTTTAGGGAAACTGTGTTCTACAAACTACAATCGATATTGCTGTGTGGTGTGGGATTGGAGATAGGCAGGTGTCAGTGATCCACATCCATTTTTCTGTGTGTGAGCTGCAGTGAACACAATCTTTTTGGGCTGCAGTGAACACAATCTTTTTGGGCTGCAGTGAACACAATCTTTTTGGGCTGCAGTGAACACAATCTTTTTGGGCTGCAGTGAACACAATCTTTTTGGGGTGCAGTGAACAAAATCTTTTTGGGGTGCAGTGAACACAATCCTTTTTGGTGTGCAGTGAACACAATCTTTGTGGGGTGCAGTGAACAAAATCCTTTGTGGGGTGCAGTGAACACAATCTTTTTGGGGTGCAGTGAACAAAATCCTTTTTGGGGTGCAGTGAACAACATCCTTTTTGGGGTGCAGTGAACACAATCTTTTTGGGGTGCAGTGAACAAAATCCTTTGTGGGGTGCAGTGAACACAATCTTTTTGGGGTGCAGTGAACACAATCTTTTTGGGGTGGAGTGAACAACATCCTTTTTGGGGTGCAGTGAACAAAATCCTTTTTGGGGTGCAGTGAACAAAATCATTTTTGGGGTGCAGTGAACACAATCTTTTTGGGGTGCAGTGAACACAATCTTTGTGGGGTGCAGTGAACACAATCTTTTTGGGGTGGAGTGAACAACATCCTTTTTGGGGTGCAGTGAACAACATCCTTTTTGGGGTGCAGTGAACACAATCTTTTTGGGGTGCAGTGAACACAATCTTTGTGGGGTACAGTGAACAGAATCTTTGTGGGGTGCAGTGAACACAATCTTTGGGGGGTACAGTGAACACAATCTTTGTGAGGTGCAGTGAACACAATCTTTGTGGGGTGCAGTGAACACAATCATTGTGGGGTGCAGTGAACTCAATCTTTGTGGGGTACAGTGAACACAATCTCATACTGAAGGTTTGAGGGTGCTGCCTGTTCCATACTCCCCCTACTCCTCATCTAGCCTTTTAGGGGTACAAACAATAGTAATTGGGGCCTAGTGTGGTTGTGTACGTGTGATATACATACACTTTTTTGGGATCATATTTTCTATTCCGCTATTTAATCAAAAACCTTTGGGGATCAGTTAAATTGGGGGATAGTCTGTGTTGGTACGTGTGAGAGAGATCCACCTTTCCAAGTTGTTGGGGTTCATCTCATACTTCTGAAGGTTTGAGGGTGCTGCCTGTTCCATACTCCCCCTACTCCTAGCCTTTTAGGGGTACAAACAATAGTAATTGGGGCCTAGTGTGGTTGTGTACGTGTGATATACATACACTTTTTTGGGATCATATTTTCTATTCCGCTATTTAATCAAAAACCTTTGGGGATCAGTTAAATTGGGGGATAGTCTGTGTTGGTACGTGTGAGAGAGATCCACCTTTCCAAGTTGTTGGGGTTCATCTCATACTTCTGAAGGTTTGAGGGTGCTGCCTGTTCCATACTCCCCCTACTCCTAGCCTTTTAGGGGTACAAACAATAGTAATTGGGGCCTAGTGTGGTTGTGTACGTGTGATATACATACACTTTTTTGGGATCATATTTTCTATTCCGCTATTTAATCAAAAACCTTTGGGGATCAGTTAAATTGGGGGATAGTCTGTGTTGGTACGTGTGAGAGAGATCCACCTTTCCAAGTTGTTGGGGTTCATCTCATACTTCTGAAGGTTTGAGGGTGCTGCCTGTTCCATACTCCCCCTACTCCTAGCCTTTTAGGGGTACAAACAATAGTAATTGGGGCCTAGTGTGGTTGTGTACGTGTGATATACATACACTTTTTTGGGATCATATTTTCTATTCCGCTATTTAATCAAAAACCTTTGGGGATCAGTTAAATTGGGGGATAGTCTGTGTTGGTACGTGTGAGAGAGATCCACCTTTCCAAGTTGTTGAGGTTCATCTCATACTTCTGAAGGTTTGAGGGTGCTGCCTGTTCCATACTCCCCCTACTCCTAGCCTTTTAGGGGTACAAACAATAGTAATTGGGGCCTAGTGTGGTTGTGTACGTGTGATATACATACACTTTTTTGGGATCATATTTTCTATTCCGCTATTTAATCAAAAACCTTTGGGGATCAGTTAAATTGGGGGATAGTCTGTGTTGGTACGTGTGAGAGAGATCCACCTTTCCAAGTTGTTGGGGTTCATCTCATACTTCTGAAGGTTTGAGGGTGCTGCCTGTTCCATACTCCCCCTACTCCTAGCCTTTTAGGGGTACAAACAATAGTAATTGGGGCCTAGTGTGGTTGTGTACGTGTGATATACATACACTTTTTTGGGATCATATTTTCTATTCCGCTATTTAATCAAAAACCTTTGGGGATCAGTTAAATTGGGGGATAGTCTGTGTTGGTACGTGTGAGAGAGATCCACCTTTCCAAGTTGTTGAGGTTCATCTCATACTTCTGAAGGTTTGAGGGTGCTGCCTGTTCCATACTCCCCCTACTCCTAGCCTTTTAGGGGTACAAACAATAGTAATTGGGGCCTAGTGTGGTTGTGTACGTGTGATATACATACACTTTTTTGGGATCATATTTTCTATTCCGCTATTTAATCAAAAACCTTTGGGGATCAGTTAAATTGGGGGATAGTCTGTGTTGGTACGTGTGAGAGAGATCCACCTTTCCAAGTTGTTGGGGTTCATCTCATACTTCTGAAGGTTTGAGGGTGCTGCCTGTTCCATACTCCCCCTACTCCTAGCCTTTTAGGGGTACAAACAATAGTAATTGGGGCCTAGTGTGGTTGTGTACGTGTGATATACATACACTTTTTTGGGATCATATTTTCTATTCCGCTATTTAATCAAACACCTTTGGGGATCAGTTAAATTGGGGGATAGTCTGTGTTGGTACGTGTGAGAGAGATCCACCTTTCCAAGTTGTTGGGGTTCATCTCATACTTCTGAAGGTTTGAGGGTGCTGCCTGTTCCATACTCCCCCTACTCCTAGCCTTTTAGGGGTACAAACAATAGTAATTGGGGCCTAGTGTGGTTGTGTACGTGTGATATACATACACTTTTTTGGGATCATATTTTCTATTCCGCTATTTAATCAAAAACCTTTGGGGATCAGTTAAATTGGGGGATAGTCTGTGTTGGTACGTGTGAGAGAGATCCACCTTTCCAAGTTGTTGGGGTTCATCTCATACTTCTGAAGGTTTGAGGGTGCTGCCTGTTCCATACCCCCCCTACTCCTAGCCTTTTAGGGGTACAAACAATAGTAATTGGGGCCTAGTGTGGTTGTGTACGTGTGATATACATACACTTTTTTGGGATCATATTTTCTATTCCGCTATTTAATCAAAAACCTTTGGGGATCAGTTAAATTGGGGGATAGTCTGTGTTGGTACGTGTGAGAGAGATCCACCTTTCCAAGTTGTTGGGGTTCATCTCATACTTCTGAAGGTTTGAGGGTGCTGCCTGTTCCATACTCCCCCTACTCCTAGCCTTTTAGGGGTACAAACAATAGTAATTGGGGCCTAGTGTGGTTGTGTACGTGTGATATACATACACTTTTTTGGGATCATATTTTCTATTCCGCTATTTAATCAAAAACCTTTGGGGATCAGTTAAATTGGGGGATAGTCTGTGTTGGTACGTGTGAGAGAGATCCACCTTTCCAAGTTGTTGAGGTTCATCTCATACTTCTGAAGGTTTGAGGGTGCTGCCTGTTCCATACTCCCCCTACTCCTAGCCTTTTAGGGGTACAAACAATAGTAATTGGGGCCTAGTGTGGTTGTGTACGTGTGATATACATACACTTTTTTGGGATCATATTTTCTATTCCGCTATTTAATCAAAAACCTTTGGGGATCAGTTAAATTGGGGGATAGTCTGTGTTGGTACGTGTGAGAGAGATCCACCTTTCCAAGTTGTTGGGGTTCATCTCATACTTCTGAAGGTTTGAGGGTGCTGCCTGTTCCATACTCCCCCTACTCCTAGCCTTTTAGGGGTACAAACAATAGTAATTGGGGCCTAGTGTGGTTGTGTACGTGTGATATACATACACTTTTTTGGGATCATATTTTCTATTCCGCTATTTAATCAAAAACCTTTGGGGATCAGTTAAATTGGGGGATAGTCTGTGTTGGTACGTGTGAGAGAGATCCACCTTTCCAAGTTGTTGGGGTTCATCTCATACTTCTGAAGGTTTGAGGGTGCTGCCTGTTCCATACCCCCCCTACTCCTAGCCTTTTAGGGGTACAAACAATAGTAATTGGGGCCTAGTGTGGTTGTGTACGTGTGATATACATACACTTTTTTGGGATCATATTTTCTATTCCGCTATTTAATCAAAAACCTTTGGGGATCAGTTAAATTGGGGGATAGTCTGTGTTGGTACTTGTGAGAGAGATCCACCTTTCCAAGTTGTTGAGGTTCATCTCATACTTCTGAAGGTTTGAGGGTGCTGCCTGTTCCATACTCCCCCTACTCCTAGCCTTTTAGGGGTACAAACAATAGTAATTGGGGCCTAGTGTGGTTGTGTACGTGTGATATACATACACTTTTTTGGGATCATATTTTCTATTCCGCTATTTAATCAAAAACCTTTGGGGATCAGTTAAATTGGGGGATAGTCTGTGTTGGTACGTGTGAGAGAGATCCACCTTTCCAAGTTGTTGGGGTTCATCTCATACTTCTGAAGGTTTGAGGGTGCTGCCTGTTCCATACTCCCCCTACTCCTAGCCTTTTAGGGGTACAAACAATAGTAATTGGGGCCTAGTGTGGTTGTGTACGTGTGATATACATACACTTTTTTGGGATCATATTTTCTATTCCGCTATTTAATCAAACACCTTTGGGGATCAGTTAAATTGGGGGATAGTCTGTGTTGGTACGTGTGAGAGAGATCCACCTTTCCAAGTTGTTGGGGTTCATCTCATACTTCTGAAGGTTTGAGGGTGCTGCCTGTTCCATACTCCCCCTACTCCTAGCCTTTTAGGGGTACAAACAATAGTAATTGGGGCCTAGTGTGGTTGTGTACGTGTGATATACATACACTTTTTTGGGATCATATTTTCTATTCCGCTATTTAATCAAAAACCTTTGGGGATCAGTTAAATTGGGGGATAGTCTGTGTTGGTACGTGTGAGAGAGATCCACCTTTCCAAGTTGTTGGGGTTCATCTCATACTTCTGAAGGTTTGAGGGTGCTGCCTGTTCCATACCCCCCCTACTCCTAGCCTTTTAGGGGTACAAACAATAGTAATTGGGGCCTAGTGTGGTTGTGTACGTGTGATATACATACACTTTTTTGGGATTATATTTTCTATTCCGCTATTTAATCAAAAACCTTTGGGGATCAGTTAAATTGGGGGATAGTCTGTGTTGGTACGTGTGAGAGAGATCCACCTTTCCAAGTTGTTGGGGTTCATCTCATACTTCTGAAGGTTTGAGGGTGCTGCCTGTTCCATACTCCCCCTACTCCTAGCCTTTTAGGGGTACAAACAATAGTAATTGGGGCCTAGTGTGGTTGTGTACGTGTGATATACATACACTTTTTTGGGATCATATTTTCTATTCCGCTATTTAATCAAAAACCTTTGGGGATCAGTTAAATTGGGGGATAGTCTGTGTTGGTACGTGTGAGAGAGATCCACCTTTCCAAGTTGTTGAGGTTCATCTCATACTTCTGAAGGTTTGAGGGTGCTGCCTGTTCCATACTCCCCCTACTCCTAGCCTTTTAGGGGTACAAACAATAGTAATTGGGGCCTAGTGTGGTTGTGTACGTGTGATATACATACACTTTTTTGGGATCATATTTTCTATTCCGCTATTTAATCAAAAACCTTTGGGGATCAGTTAAATTGGGGGATAGTCTGTGTTGGTACGTGTGAGAGAGATCCACCTTTCCAAGTTGTTGGGGTTCATCTCATACTTCTGAAGGTTTGAGGGTGCTGCCTGTTCCATACTCCCCCTACTCCTAGCCTTTTAGGGGTACAAACAATAGTAATTGGGGCCTAGTGTGGTTGTGTACGTGTGATATACATACACTTTTTTGGGATCATATTTTCTATTCCGCTATTTAATCAAAAACCTTTGGGGATCAGTTAAATTGGGGGATAGTCTGTGTTGGTACGTGTGAGAGAGATCCACCTTTCCAAGTTGTTGGGGTTCATCTCATACTTCTGAAGGTTTGAGGGTGCTGCCTGTTCCATACCCCCCCTACTCCTAGCCTTTTAGGGGTACAAACAATAGTAATTGGGGCCTAGTGTGGTTGTGTACGTGTGATATACATACACTTTTTTGGGATCATATTTTCTATTCCGCTATTTAATCAAAAACCTTTGGGGATCAGTTAAATTGGGGGATAGTCTGTGTTGGTACTTGTGAGAGAGATCCACCTTTCCAAGTTGTTGAGGTTCATCTCATACTTCTGAAGGTTTGAGGGTGCTGCCTGTTCCATACTCCCCCTACTCCTAGCCTTTTAGGGGTACAAACAATAGTAATTGGGGCCTAGTGTGGTTGTGTACGTGTGATATACATACACTTTTTTGGGATCATATTTTCTATTCCGCTATTTAATCAAAAACCTTTGGGGATCAGTTAAATTGGGGGATAGTCTGTGTTGGTACGTGTGAGAGAGATCCACCTTTCCAAGTTGTTGGGGTTCATCTCATACTTCTGAAGGTTTGAGGGTGCTGCCTGTTCCATACTCCCCCTACTCCTAGCCTTTTAGGGGTACAAACAATAGTAATTGGGGCCTAGTGTGGTTGTGTACGTGTGATATACATACACTTTTTTGGGATCATATTTTCTATTCCGCTATTTAATCAAAAACCTTTGGGGATCAGTTAAATTGGGGGATAGTCTGTGTTGGTACGTGTGAGAGAGATCCACCTTTCCAAGTTGTTGGGGTTCATCTCATACTTCTGAAGGTTTGAGGGTGCTGCCTGTTCCATACTCCCCCTACTCCTAGCCTTTTAGGGGTACAAACAATAGTAATTGGGGCCTAGTGTGGTTGTGTACGTGTGATATACATACACTTTTTTGGGATCATATTTTCTATTCCGCTATTTAATCAAAAACCTTTGGGGATCAGTTAAATTGGGGGATAGTCTGTGTTGGTACGTGTGAGAGAGATCCACCTTTCCAAGTTGTTGGGGTTCATCTCATACTTCTGAAGGTTTGAGGGTGCTGCCTGTTCCATACCCCCCCTACTCCTAGCCTTTTAGGGGTACAAACAATAGTAATTGGGGCCTAGTGTGGTTGTGTACGTGTGATATACATACACTTTTTTGGGATCATATTTTCTATTCCGCTATTTAATCAAAAACCTTTGGGGATCAGTTAAATTGCGGGATAGTCTGTGTCGGTACGTGTGAGAGAGATCCACCTTTCCAAGTTGTTGGGGTTCATCTCATACTTCTGAAGGTTTGAGGGTGCTGCCTGTTCCATACCCCCCCTACTCCTCATCTAGCCTTTTAGGGGTACAAACAATAGTAATTGGGGCCTAGTGTGGTTGTGTACGTGCGAGATACATACACTTTTTTTGATCATATTTCCTATTCCGCTATTCAATAAAAACCTTTGAGGATCAATTGAATTGCGGGATAGTCTGTGTCGGTACGTGTGAGAGAGATCCACCTTTCCAAGTTGTTGGGGTTCATCTCATACTTCTGAAGGTTTGAGGGTGCTGCCTGTTCCATACCCCCCCTACTCCTCATCTAGCCTTTTAGGGGTACAAACAATAGTAATTGGGGCCTAGTGTGGTTGTGTACGTGCGAGATACATACACTTTTTTTGATCATATTTCCTATTCCGCTATTCAATAAAAACCTTTGAGGATCAATTGAATTGCGGGATAGTCTGTGTCGGTACGTGTGAGAGAGATCCACCTTTCCAAGTTGTTGGGGTTCATCTCATACTTCTGAAGGTTTGAGGGTGCTGCCTGTTCCATACCCCCCCTACTCCTCATCTAGCCTTTTAGGGGTACAAACAATAGTAATTGGGGCCTAGTGTGGTTGTGTACGTGCGAGATACATACACTTTTTTTGATCATATTTCCTATTCCGCTATTCAATAAAAACCTTTGAGGATCAATTGAATTGCGGGATAGTCTGTGTCGGTACGTGTGAGAGAGATCCACCTTTCCAAGTTGTTGGGGTTCATCTCATACTTCTGAAGGTTTGAGGGTGCTGCCTGTTCCATACCCCCCCTACTCCTCATCTAGCCTTTTAGGGGTACAAACAATAGTAATTGGGGCCTAGTGTGGTTGTGTACGTGCGAGATACATACACTTTTTTTGATCATATTTCCTATTCCGCTATTCAATAAAAACCTTTGAGGATCAATTGAATTGCGGGATAGTCTGTGTCGGTACGTGTGAGAGAGATCCACCTTTCCAAGTTGTTGGGGTTCATCTCATACTTCTGAAGGTTTGAGGGTGCTGCCTGTTCCATACCCCCCCTACTCCTCATCTAGCCTTTTAGGGGTACAAACAATAGTAATTGGGGCCTAGTGTGGTTGTGTACGTGCGAGATACATACACTTTTTTTGATCATATTTCCTATTCCGCTATTCAATAAAAACCTTTGAGGATCAATTGAATTGCGGGATAGTCTGTGTCGGTACGTGTGAGAGAGATCCACCTTTCCAAGTTGTTGGGGTTCATCTCATACTTCTGAAGGTTTGAGGGTGCTGCCTGTTCCATACCCCCCCTACTCCTCATCTAGCCTTTTAGGGGTACAAACAATAGTAATTGGGGCCTAGTGTGGTTGTGTACGTGCGAGATACATACACTTTTTTTGATCATATTTCCTATTCCGCTATTCAATAAAAACCTTTGAGGATCAATTGAATTGCGGGATAGTCTGTGTCGGTACGTGTGAGAGAGATCCACCTTTCCAAGTTGTTGGGGTTCATCTCATACTTCTGAAGGTTTGAGGGTGCTGCCTGTTCCATACCCCCCCTACTCCTCATCTAGCCTTTTAGGGGTACAAACAATAGTAATTGGGGCCTAGTGTGGTTGTGTACGTGCGAGATACATACACTTTTTTTGATCATATTTCCTATTCCGCTATTCAATAAAAACCTTTGAGGATCAATTGAATTGCGGGATAGTCTGTGTCGGTACGTGTGAGAGAGATCCACCTTTCCAAGTTGTTGGGGTTCATCTCATACTTCTGAAGGTTTGAGGGTGCTGCCTGTTCCATACCCCCCCTACTCCTCATCTAGCCTTTTAGGGGTACAAACAATAGTAATTGGGGCCTAGTGTGGTTGTGTACGTGCGAGATACATACACTTTTTTTGATCATATTTCCTATTCCGCTATTCAATAAAAACCTTTGAGGATCAATTGAATTGCGGGATAGTCTGTGTCGGTACGTGTGAGAGAGATCCACCTTTCCAAGTTGTTGGGGTTCATCTCATACTTCTGAAGGTTTGAGGGTGCTGCCTGTTCCATACCCCCCCTACTCCTCATCTAGCCTTTTAGGGGTACAAACAATAGTAATTGGGGCCTAGTGTGGTTGTGTACGTGCGAGATACATACACTTTTTTTGATCATATTTCCTATTCCGCTATTCAATAAAAACCTTTGAGGATCAATTGAATTGCGGGATAGTCTGTGTCGGTACGTGTGAGAGAGATCCACCTTTCCAAGTTGTTGGGGTTCATCTCATACTTCTGAAGGTTTGAGGGTGCTGCCTGTTCCATACCCCCCCTACTCCTCATCTAGCCTTTTAGGGGTACAAACAATAGTAATTGGGGCCTAGTGTGGTTGTGTACGTGCGAGATACATACACTTTTTTTGATCATATTTCCTATTCCGCTATTCAATAAAAACCTTTGAGGATCAATTGAATTGCGGGATAGTCTGTGTCGGTACGTGTGAGAGAGATCCACCTTTCCAAGTTGTTGGGGTTCATCTCATACTTCTGAAGGTTTGAGGGTGCTGCCTGTTCCATACCCCCCCTACTCCTCATCTAGCCTTTTAGGGGTACAAACAATAGTAATTGGGGCCTAGTGTGGTTGTGTACGTGCGAGATACATACACTTTTTTTGATCATATTTCCTATTCCGCTATTCAATAAAAACCTTTGAGGATCAATTGAATTGCGGGATAGTCTGTGTCGGTACGTGTGAGAGAGATCCACCTTTCCAAGTTGTTGGGGTTCATCTCATACTTCTGAAGGTTTGAGGGTGCTGCCTGTTCCATATCCCCCCTACTCCTCATCTAGCCTTTTAGGGGTACAAACAATAGTAATTGGGGCCTAGTGTGGTTGTGTACGTGCGAGATACATACACTTTTTTTGATCATATTTCCTATTCCGCTATTCAATAAAAACCTTTGAGGATCAATTGAATTGCGGGATAGTCTGTGTCGGTACGTGTGAGAGAGATCCACCTTTCCAAGTTGTTGGGGTTCATCTCATACTTCTGAAGGTTTGAGGGTGCTGCCTGTTCCATACCCCCCCTACTCCTCATCTAGCCTTTTAGGGGTACAAACAATAGTAATTGGGGCCTAGTGTGGTTGTGTACGTGCGAGATACATACACTTTTTTTGATCATATTTCCTATTCCGCTATTCAATAAAAACCTTTGAGGATCAATTGAATTGCGGGATAGTCTGTGTCGGTACGTGTGAGAGAGATCCACCTTTCCAAGTTGTTGGGGTTCATCTCATACTTCTGAAGGTTTGAGGGTGCTGCCTGTTCCATACCCCCCCTACTCCTCATCTAGCCTTTTAGGGGTACAAACAATAGTAATTGGGGCCTAGTGTGGTTGTGTACGTGCGAGATACATACACTTTTTTTGATCATATTTCCTATTCCGCTATTCAATAAAAACCTTTGAGGATCAATTGAATTGCGGGATAGTCTGTGTCGGTACGTGTGAGAGAGATCCACCTTTCCAAGTTGTTGGGGTTCATCTCATACTTCTGAAGGT
This sequence comes from Pelophylax lessonae, assembly GCF_965119305.1. NCBI lineage: Eukaryota > Metazoa > Chordata > Amphibia > Anura > Ranidae > Pelophylax > Pelophylax lessonae. Next base: position 535,463,430 of record NC_138768.1, on the reverse strand, counting down.
TTGAGGGTGCTGCCTGTTCCATACCCCCCCTACTCCTCATCTAGCCTTTTAGGGGTACAAACAATAGTAATTGGGGCCTAGTGTGGTTGTGTACGTGCGAGATACATACACTTTTTTTGATCATATTTCCTATTCCGCTATTCAATAAAAACCTTTGAGGATCAATTGAATTGCGGGATAGTCTGTGTCGGTACGTGTGAGAGAGATCCACCTTTCCAAGTTGTTGGGGTTCATCTCATACTTCTGAAGGTTTGAGGGTGCTGCCTGTTCCATACCCCCCCTACTCCTCATCTAGCCTTTTAGGGGTACAAACAATAGTAATTGGGGCCTAGTGTGGTTGTGTACGTGCGAGATACATACACTTTTTTTGATCATATTTCCTATTCCGCTATTCAATAAAAACCTTTGAGGATCAATTGAATTGCGGGATAGTCTGTGTCGGTACGTGTGAGAGAGATCCACCTTTCCAAGTTGTTGGGGTTCATCTCATACTTCTGAAGGTTTGAGGGTGCTGCCTGTTCCATACTCCCCCTACTCCTCATCTAGCCTTTTAGGGGTACAAACAATAGTAATTGGGGCCTAGTGTGGTTGTGTACGTGTGATATACATACACTTTTTTTGGATCATATTTTCTATTCCGCTATTCAATAAAAACCTTTCTAGGGCAAGATCTTAAATTACAGAAATATGAGGAGACCGTCAAATAAGGGCCGTGGCCTGGGTCGTGGTGCTGCTGGTAGAGCTCCTGTTGCAAGGAGAGGACATGGTCGATCTGTGCCAGCTACACGCACAAGTGAAACACCTTCCTCAAGTGTGAGTAGGCGACAGAACCTGCATCAGTATTTGGTAGGGCATCAAACGCCCCTAGAAGTGATGAGGCCAGAACAAGTTGAGGCGATAGTAGATTGGTTTGCTGCTGACAGTGCCTCCAGTTCCTTCACATTGTCTCCCACCCAGTCTACTGCAGAAAGGTCAGAGTTGGCACCTGCAGCCAATGTCCAACCGTCTTTCACCTCACCCCCTTGCAAATCAGGCCAGCAGTCTGAGCCCCAAGCCATACAGCAGTCTCTTATTCTTTTTGAGGACTCTGTCAGCAGGGTTTCCCAGGGCCATCCACCTAGCCCTGCCCCAGAAGTGGAAGAGATTGAGTGCAGCGATGCCCAACCACTTATTTCTCAAGATGAGTACATGCAAGGATCATCGCAGCACGTCTCCGATGATGACGAAACGCAGGTGCCAACTGCTGCGGCGTTCAGCATTGTGGAGACCGACAAGGAGGGCAGGGGTGAAGACTGGGTGGAAGATGATGTGGAGGACGATGAGGTCCTCGACCCCACATGGAATGAACGTCATGCAGGTGAACTGAGTAGTTTGGAGGAAGAGGCGGTGGTCGCACAGAGCCACCAGCACAGCAGAAGAGGGAGCAGGGTGCAGAAGCGGAGCGGCCGTGCCCTAGACACTACGCCCGCTACTGCCCAACGCAGCAAGGGAACGAGCGCACCAAAGTCAGCTCAAAGGAGTTCTCTAGCGTGGAAGTTCTTTAGAAAATGTGCTGATGACAGGACACGAGTGGTTTGCACCCTGTGCAATCAGAGCTTGAAGCGAGGCATGAACCTTCTCAACCTGAGCACAACCTGCATGATCAGGCATCTAAGTGCAAAGCACGAGCTCCAGTGGAGTACACACCTTCAAAACCAAGAAACGTCTCTGGCTCATCCTGCTTCCTCTTCTGCTGCAGTCTCGGCCGCTCCAGCCACATCTGTAGTGATACCGGCACCTGCCACCCCGCAAACAGACGATCTGTCAGCAACACCACCACCTGGGTCACCAACAACCATCTCCACAATGTCCCGTGAAAGCGTTCAGCTTTCCATCTCCCAAACACTTGAGAGGAAGAGGAAGTACCCCCCTACCCACCCGCGATCCCTGGCCCTGAATGCCAGCATTTCAAAATTATTGGCCTTTGAAATGCTGTCATTCCGTCTGGTGGAGACGCACAGTTTTAAAAACCTTATGTCGGTGGCTGTCCCACAGTACGTCGTGCCCAGCCGCCACTACTTTTCCAGGCAAGCCATCCCTTCCCTGCACAACCAAGTGGGGGAAAAAATCAGGTGTGCACTGCGCAACGCCATCTGTGCCAAGGTCCACCTAACTACGGATACGTGGACCAGTAAGCACGGTCAGGGGCGTTATATCTCCCTAACGGCACACTGGGTAAATGCAGTGGCGGATGGGCCTGAGGCGGATAGCAATTTGGCGCATGTCCTTCCACCACCGAGGATTGCAGGGCGCTTCAGTTTGCCTCCTGTTCCTAACTCCTCCTACTCCGCTTCCTCATCCTCTACCGCCTCCTCATCCGGACAGCGTAACACCTTCACCACCAACTTCAGCACGGCCAGGGGTAAACGACAGCAGGCAGTTTTACAACTTGCCTGTTTGGGGGACAAACCACACACCGCGCAGGAGTTGTGGAGGAGCATGGAACAGCAGACAAATGAGTGGTTGCTGCCAGCGAGCCTCAAGCCCGGCCTGGTGGTGTGCGATAACGGGCGAAATCTCATAGCAGCTCTGGGCCTAGCCGGTTTGACGCACATCCCTTGCCTGGCGCATGTGCTGAATTTGGTGGTACAGAGGTTCCTTAAAAACTACCCCGATATGTCAGAGCTGCTGCAGAAAGTGCGGGCCGTTTGTGCGCACTTTCGGCGTTCTCACCCTGCTGCTGCTCGCCTGGCAGCGCTGCAGCGTAACTTCGGCCTTCCCGCTCACCGCCTCATATGTGACGTGCCCACAAGGTGGAACTCCACCTTGCACATGCTGGAAAGACTGTGCGAGCAGCAGCAGGCCATAGTGGAGTTTCAGCTGCAGCACGCACGCGTGAGTCGCTCTGCGGAACAGCACCACTTCACCACCAATAACTGGGCCTCCATGCGAGACCTGTGTGCCTTGTTGCGCTGTTTTGAGTACTCCACCAACATGGCCAGTGGCAATGACGCCGTTCTCAGCTTAACTATCCCACTTCTATGCCTCCTTGAAAAAACAATTCGGGCGATGATGGAAGAGGATGTGGCACAGGATGAGGAGGAGGAGGAGGATGAAGAGGTAACATTTCCAAGGCTTTCAGGGCAGTCATTCGCAAGGGGCTCCGAGGGTGGGTTCCTGCACACGCAAACGCCAGGGACGCAATTGTCCAGCAGGGGCACAGTTCTGGAGGATGAGGAGGATGAGGAGGAGGAGGAGCTGGAGGAGGAGATGGAACCATGTTCACAGCAGGGTGGCACCCAGGCCAGCTCATGGCCATCACTGGTGCGTGGCTGGGGGGATACAGAGGACACGGACCATACACCTCCCACAGAGGACAGCCTTTCGTTGCCTCTGGGCAGCCTGGCACACATGAGCGATTACATGCTGCAGTGTCTCCACAACGACCGCCGAGTTGCCCACATTCTAACTTGTGCTGATTACTGGGTGGCCACGCTGCTGGATCCCCGTTACAAGGACAACGTACCGTCCTTAATTCACTCACTGGAGCGCGATCGCAAGATGCGCGAGTACAAGCGCACGCTGGTAGACGCCATGCTGCTGGCATTCCCATCTGACAGCGGGGCCACAGTGGAAGCACAAGGCAGAGGAGGAGGAGGAGGAGGTCGCCAACGCAACCAGGGCACCGCCAGCACCTCAGAAGGCAGGGTTAGCATGGCCGAAATGTGGAAAAGCTTTGTCAGCACGCCACAACAAACAGCAGCACCAGCAGCTCAGATGGAACGTCTTAGCAGGAGGCAGCATTTTACCAACATGGTGGAGCAGTATGTGTGCACACGCCTACATGTAGTGAATGACGGGTCTGCCCCCTTCAACTTCTGGGTCTCCAAATTGGGCACATGGCCTGAGCTTGCCCTTTACGCCTTGGAGGTGCTGGCGTGCCCTGCAGCCAGTGTATTATCTGAACGGGTATTTAGCACGGCTGGGGGCGTTATAACAGACAAGCGCAGCCGCCTGTCCAGAGACAATGTGGACAAGCTCACGTTCATTAAAATGAACCAGGCATGGATCCCACGGGACTTTTCCGTACCTTATGCAGAATAGCAATGGATACCGACCTTACCCACCCATTGTTCCATTTTTGCTCTTTCTCACTCTTTTGGGGTGTACCCTCATTTAAAATTTGTGAAAAGAAGCAGTGTTGGCTACCTCGTCCTCCTCCTCAGGGCCAGATTAATGTAGGGGCTATTGGAGCTGCAGCTCCAGGCCCCTACCTTTTATATAGGCCCCGGGTTGGCCATATTCACTGTTACCGCTCTTCTGTCACTTGTAAACACAGAAGTCTGGCTTCTATGCTCGCTTCCCCAGGCAGCACCCTCAGAACCTCCCCACACAGCGTGAAGGCCGGACAAGGAGGGACAGTTGGCGATGCATGGATGTGTTTATGGGCTTCAGAGACAGCATCCCATGTTGAATTAGGCATGCATGGCTGCACCCTTCCTCCTCTGGGTGCATGGCAAGGCACGGCCCTAAGGCCCTTCAAAATCCTCAGCACCAAGCCCATGATGCTGTTAATCCGGCCCTGGTCCTCCTCCACCGCCGCTTCCACCTACACCGCCCATAGGTGTGCGCAGCCTATTGCATTAAGGTGTGCACCCCAAAGTTGAAATACACATGCATGTGTTTGCCAGCAGGGAGAGTAATGTATCGGGGCCATGTACCTGTAGGCAAGGAGAAATAGAGCAGAGCAGGTCCCAGGGAGATCTTTCCCATCTCCTCACTGGCAATGCTATGTGCCCTAGGTGATTAGGGTGTGCCCAGGCACACTCAGCACACCCTGTGCGCACGCCTATGTCACCGCCACATCCACCACCACCTCAACCTCCCTCCTACTCCATATGGGCCTCGTCCTTCAGAGATGAAGAAGAACATTGTTTTATTTTTCTGTTTTTTTTTGTTGTTTTAAGTTATTTCCCTATCCACATTTGTTTGCAGAGCACTTGCCATGCTCTTAATTACGTTTTGCTGCCATTTGCAGCACTCTAGCCCTTTCCTTTGGTGTTTTAGAGCCATTTTAGTGCCTTAAAGTTCGGGTCCCCATTGACTTCAATGGGGTTCGGTGTCCGGGAAAAGTTCGGTAAAAGTCCGGGACACGGACCCGGACTTTTTTTTAAAGTTCGGCCGAACCCGTCGAACACGGACATCTAGGTGTCCGCTCAACCCTAAACGTGAATATGCATTAAAATACTGAAGAATGTGTTTGACTTTCGCTGAATCCCACATAATGCAGTGCATGCAGGCTTTAAGGAACCTGATTAAGATCTGAGCCTATAGCTTTTCAGAGGGAAATATTATGAATTAAGGTAGGTGACACTGAGGGCTAGGACTAAGCTGTGGCAGCATCTATTTGAATAGTTTTTAACTGAGAAAAAAACATTAAAACTCCAGTCAACTGTTAGAAGCTATGCAAGCAATTAGATGAACTCCCTGGTGGTGTTCCTCAAAGTAGATGTAGAAACCAAAGCTGGCCATATACTGTATGAAATTCAGGTGATTCCTTTGGAAACAGCTAAAATGTTCTCATTAGGTTGATCCGGCCTGACATCCCTGGACTGAAAATTCAAAGAAGTCGGAAGGAAAATTGTTGGCCAAAAAGTGGCTGCATCCATGCAGATGTAATCATTGATTGGGTATTTTAAATACAATAGGCACACTGGGAGGTTCACCAACCTATGGTGTGTATATTATGGCTTGAGGAATCACTTTGATTTGTTTTTGTTTTTTATATTGGCTATACGAAAAAAAGTCTATATGTGTAATTCCAGCTTTACGGAATGATATTTACATTTTTCCTGATCAATTGCTATTGTTTTTAACAAAAAACTTGTTTTCACTGTTTTTTTTTAATCCTTTGTTGCATCTCAGTGTTTCTAATCTTTAGTCTCTTTTCGGCAGGCAGTTCAGGGATGGCTGCCCATTATTCATAGGGGAAGTAGACCTGATTCACACTGCCGCGATTTAGATTCCGAAATCCCAGCGCGACTTCGGAATGACTTGCATGCGACTTCTTTACCATAAGTCAATGCAAGTCATGCCAAAGTTGCACCAAAAGTAGTGCAGAAACCTTTTTCTAAGTCGGATTGATTCAAATCGCTCCTATTAGAACGGTTCCATTGCACTTAATGGGGTCCGACTTATGTGACTTGTGCTCTTAAAGTCAGAGCACTAGTCGCACCAGTGTGAACCGGGCCTCATTTCCAAATCTTCCTGATGGTGACAATAGTGGACCTTACCTGCAGAATGTAGGTTGAAATGTACACTTTAATCTCCACCAGATTTCAATGTGACAGGGTACTAAAGCAGAACCACAATTTTCAAACAAGGACAGAGTGTTGTCACCCTATAACAGGAAGTGCCTCTTATTAGTAGACTGGGAAAGCTATTTTTTCTAACATAAATCAAGCCTTTCAGTTCACATACAGGAGAGGAATTATAAAATCTTATCCAGGTGGTATCGATGTTCCAAAATATTACAAAAGATGTTACCTAGTGATCCAGCCAATTGTTGGCACTGTGACATGGAACATGGCACAATGTTACTTCTGTAGTGGGGGTATCCAGGTATCCGCATTTGACACCGTTTTGAAAGGCTGTATTTCAACTTACTGCGCATATTACAGGCAACAGGTTAACTGAACTACCGGAATCGGCCCTACTTTCCATCTTTACAGAATCGCCACAGACACCCAAAAAGGACCTAACATGTTTTATTTTTGCTGCAGCCAGGGCTATCATACCTAGACATTGAAATTCTAGTGTCATACCTAGCATTAAAGAATGGATGTCTGAATAAAAATGATATCATGTGTATGGAAGAGCTGACAGCGAGTCTACAGGAGAAATACCATAATTTACAGCCATATGGCAGGTTTGGAAAGACTGGTACTATTGAGATCTTACATGTAACCTAGTCTGTCACTATATTTGAGCATGTGGAATTGAGTAGGGGTGCCCAGAGGGGAGGGGTCCCCCTCCTTTTTTTTTTTTTTTTTACTATTCCTCTTGCTGTTTTTTTTTGTTTTTTTTTTTCGTTCTCTTTTTTTTTTTTTTCTTGTCTGCTCTTATGGTCCATGGGTTGGGGATGCAATGGTCTATGCATAGATTCCCCCAGACAAATAAGTGTCTGGTGAAAGGAATCTATTGGGCAGCAGATTTTTTTTTTAATTCTTCATTCTGTAACAGCCCTACAAATGCTGAAATGTCACTGGTCAAGTACAGGGCTGTTACAGAATGGAGAAATAAAAAAATACAAATTACACTGTGCTCTATATAGCTACCAACAGTCCTGATTTTAGTAAAGAAAGTCCTTATGCTGGTTAAATTAGTAAACTGTGAGAACTAATGAAAGTGCTATATATAACCTACAGTATCTCACAAAAGTGAGTACACCCCTCACATTTTTGTAAAAATTTTAATATATCATTTCACGTGACAACACTGAAGAAATGACACTTTGCTACAATGTAAAGTAGTGAGTATACAGCTTGTATAACAGTGTAAATTTGCTGTCCCCTCAAAATAACTCAACACACAGCCATTAATGTCTTAACCACTGGCAACAAAAGTGAGTACACCCCTAAGTGAAAATGTCCAAATTGGGACCAAATTGTCAATATTTTGTGTGGCCACCATTATTTTCCAGCACTGCCTTAACCCTCTTGGGCATGGAGTTCCCCAGAGCTTCACAGGTTGCCACTGGAGTCCTCTTCCACTCCTCCATGACAACATCACGGAGCTGGTAGATTTTAGAAACCTTGTGCTTCTCCACCCTCCATTTGAGTATGCCGCACAGATGCTCAATAGGGCTTGGCCAGTCCATCACCTTTCCCTCAGCTTCTTTAGCAAGGCAGTGGTCGTCTTAGGGGTGTTTTGGGGGTCATTTTAATGTTGGAATACAGGCTTGCAGCCCAGTCTCCAAAGGGAGGGGATCATGCTCTGCTTCAGTATGTCACAGTACATTGGCATTCATGGTTCCCTCAATGAACTGTACAAAGACAAGTGTTTCTTGCCTACAGTCAAGCATGGTAGTGGGAGTGTCATGGTCTGGGGCTGCATGAGTGCTGCTGGCACTAGGGAGCTACAGTTCATTGAGGGAACCATGAATGCCAACATGTACTGTGATATACTGAAGTAGAGCATGATCCCCTCCCTTCGGAGACTGGGCCGCAAGCCTGAATTCCAACATGATAACGACCCCAAACACACCACCAAGACGAATAACTGCCTTGCTAAAGAAGCTGAGGGTAAAGATGGACTAGCCAAGCATGTCTCCAGACCTAAACCCTATTGAGCATCTGTGGGGCATCCTCAAACGAAAAGTGGAGGAGAGCAAGGTCTAACATCCACCAGCTCCTTGATGTCGTCATGCAGGAGTGGAAGAGGATTCCAGTGGCAACCTGTGAAGCTCTGGTGAACTCCATGCCCAAGAGGGTTAAGGCAGTGCTGGAAAATAGTGGTGGCTACACAAACTAATGACACTTTCCCAATTTGGACATTTTAACTTAGGGGTGTACTCACCTTTGTTGCCAGTGGTTTAGGCATTAATGGTTGCGTGTTGAGTTATTTTGAAGGGACAGCAAATGTACACTGTTCTGCAAGCTGTACACTCACTACTTTATATTGTAGCAAAGTGTGATTTCGTCAGTGTTGTCACATGAAAAAATATAATAAAATATTTACAAAAATGTGAGGGGTGTACTCACTTTTGTGAGATACTGTAGGTTATATATAGCACTTTCATTAGTTCTCACAGTTTACAAATTTAACCAACATAAGGACTTTCTTTACTAAAATCGGGACTGTTGGTAGCTATATAGAGCACAATATAATTTCTAGTTTTTTATTTCTACATTCTGTAACAGCCCTGTACTTGACCAGTGAAATTTCAGCATTTGCAGGGCTGTTACATAATGCAGAAATAAAAAATAAAAATCTGCTGTCCAATAGATTCCTTTCACCAGACATTTATTTGTCTTGGGGAATCTGATTGACTACCTGCGTCGTTATGCAGAGTTTTTAAACGTAAGCCAATTGGCTAAAGATTACATTTTTAATCTCACGGTGCTCAGCTACGCTGTGGGGGTTAATTCACTAAATAGTGATGTGGGGTTTATTTGTTAAATAATGTGCGGGTTGTATCTGGCTCTGATACTAGCCAGTTCCTCACCAGCCACTGACCTCACCGCACGTCCCTGATCCATACATGCTGTGGGATGGAAGAATTTTTTGTTAGATCTATTTTGTTCTGCCAGAAGGCCCACCATATACAGTATAAGCAACAAAACATCAGTTTTTCAGTTGAAAATGTTAATTGCTGAAACAGTGTTGAATTCTTTTTTTATTTATTTTTTGCTGAATTATTGGTGTTTTGGGAAATGTTTGCATTATATTTTTCAGTGAAATGTCCTGTCCATGTAACCTTATCTCAAAAAGCTGATAATTAATAGTGATTGCCTACTTTTAATGTTCCTTTTGCTGTTCCTACTCCTCATGTTGCATGCTACATTGTATTAAAAAAATCCAAACAGGGGATCCAGTCTGAGTGTAGACGGGCCATGTCTTTAAGGAATTTGTCCACACACAGATGTGGCCAATATTGGAGAGTAATAGAACATAATCGATTTAGGTTAGTCATAAATGCTCGGATTTTGCTCAGTTCCTCAAAATCACTCAATTCCTCCATCCGTGTTAAACAGCAAGTTAGTGCTGACAGGGCCTCCTATGGCTTGAATGTTGGCCAGTTAAGCAATTTTAACTACAATTCAAGCCATCGAAGGCTTGAGATATATATATATATATATATATATATATATATACACACACACTGCTGCTGGAGTTGGGTGGCAAAATACCCAAACAGCGCTTTCTACCCAGCTCCTTTATCAAAAGACAATTGAAATATCGAATTTTAATGATCTGGGTGTTGCCAACAGGGTTATCCCAAAAAGCTAATTTTGTTTTTGTTGATTAATCATGAATCGGCTGAAAATTGATGTTTGTACCGCCAACTTTACACAACTATAGTAGCAGCTATTTGATATTTGAATAAGTATTGCTCAATGGTAAGAGTCATTTTGGTCTATAAAATAGTCAATTATCAGCATGCTAGATTTAATGGTGGCAAATACTGGCAGATCTCATAGACAAATAAAAGATGTGCCTATCCTCAAAACAACCATGAATCCTTGACATCCACAGGGACTGTTGCCCCAAAAATTCCTTGTCCAGTGAAAAAGAGAATAATTGAGCTCCTCTCTTGGAGTGGCTCATCCTGCATCCTCCACAGGACATATTTAATATTAGGGATTCTTACATTGTGGAACTATCAAAATAAGCCTATGCCAATGTCAAATAATGTAACCTACCCCTATACTTGTTTCAGGAATAATTTCATTTGATCCCCATTGAAGTGAAGAACCTAGATTATTATTACATTCAATGGGTTTTAGGGGAATGTGTTAATTTGAACATAATTCGTTTCTGAGCATTTGAAACCACACATAATCAAGATAACTTGATAAGAATAAATTATCTTAAGTACTTGGACTGGTATTGTTCTCAATACACACAAACAATCTTATTCAGTACATTGTATTCTGTTCCCTGCTTGCTATGTGTTTGATAGAGATATTTCCTTAACACTTTTCATTTGTTTGAAGATTTTTTAAGCAAACATTTAACTGATTATTAAAACATATTATTAACTCCCAACTGATGATCTATTTGGTTTTAATCACTGAACTACAAAAGGTTTCTGACCTTGATCATGTTAGCACACCAGTCAGTATCTTTTCACAGTCTGCATTGTTTTGTGTTGTAGGTTTGCTCACCCTAAGTTCTCATGCACACTGGACCAGGGCCGATGCTACCACTAGGCAAACTAGGCGGCTGCCTAGGGCGCACTACCACCCCTAGGGCGCAGCCATGGCCATTGCCACATTCCTCTCCTGTCACCTCCTCATCCCCAGTGGATGTCACCTCTGAGAGGGGGGCACTTTGTATATTAAGGGGGGTGTGAGAGTATTCACCGTCACTGGAAGTGAAAAACCGATACTTAATGGTTTGAATTGCTTCAGATGGGACAGTAATATTTGTATATTAAGGGGGTGTAGGGTTAAAGGGGGGCAATGTGTGCAGGAAGGGTGTGTAGCAATAAAGAAGGGCGGCGTGCAGGAAGGGGAAGGGGCAGTGTGTACAAAAAGGGGTGTGTAGGGTTTAAGGGGGCACTTTGTATATGAAGGGTTAAAAGGAAGGCAGTGTGTATTTGAAGGGGGGTGTAGGGTTAGAGAGGGGCAATGTGTACATGAAGGGAAGTGTAGGGTTAAAGGGGGGCAGTGTGTATATGAAGGGGAGTGTAGGGTTAAAGGGGGGGGCAGTGTGTGCAGGAAGGGGGGCAGTGTGTACAGGAAGGGGGGTGTAGGGATAAAGTGGGGCAGTGTGTATATGAAGAGGAGTGTAGGGTTAAAGGGGGGCAGTGTGTATATGAAGAGGAGTGTAGGGTTAAAGGGGGGGGCAGTGTGTTTATGAAGGGGAGTGTAGGGTTAAAGGGGGGCAGTGTGTATATGAAAGGGAGTGTAGGGTTAAAGGGGGGCAGTGTGTATATGAAGGGGGTGTAGGGTTAAAGGGGGCACTTTGTATATGAAGGGTTAAAAGGGAGGCAGTGGGTATTTGAAGGGGGTGTAGGGTTAAAGTGGGGCAGTGTGTACATGAAGGGAAGTGTAGGGTTAAAAGGGGGGGGAGCAGTGTGTATATGAAGGGGAGTGTAAGGTTAAAGGGGGGGGGAAGTGTGTATATGAAGGGGAGTGTAGGGTTAAAGGGGGGCAGTGTGTGCAGGAAGGGGGTGCAGCATTAAAGAAGGGCAACGTGTGCTGGAAGGGGGGGGCAGTGTGTGCAGGAAGGGGGGGGTGTAGGATTAAAGGGGTCAGTGCATACAGGAAGGGGAGTGTAGGGTTAAAAGGGGGCATTATGTACAGGAGGGGGGCCAATGTGTATAATTTTGAGGGGGGGGGTTGCAAGTAGCTGGTCTTGCCTAGGGTGCAAAATAGTCTAGCACTGGCCCTACACTGGACATTATAAAAAAGCCAGTAGCGTTAGCTGTAGAAAGCTATAGCTGTAGAATGGGTTTTTCAGCGTTTTTGCAGTAGCGTTTTTTTAGCTTTTTTTTTTACCAAAATTATACTACCACAAAAGCTCATGGCTCAAAAACACTGAGAAATGACAAATAGCTGCATTTTGCAGCGTTCCCCTCCACCACCCCCCATTTTTAAGCTTTTACAGCTGAAAAACTCCTCTCAAAACCCACTAGTTCTGGGGGGTTTTTCCAGCCAGAAAATGCTCCTGCCAAAAACTGCTAATAACAGCCTATGTGTACCTGGACACATAGGATAACATGCTGGGGAGTTTACTGGCTGCAAAAAAAAAATGTCTGAAGCAAAAAACAGCAGCTATAAAAACGTCCAGTGTGCATGAGGCCTTAGTGGTTCATGCAGTCTAAAGTTGGCCATACTTCAGTAGAAAAGCTAAACGATTTGATCACGTTAATTCGATTTGCTAATGGTTAGTGGGGTCAGTTTAGCATTCATTTTCAAGCATAGTTACGAGAAAATTAGACCAGAATGGAACATTTTTTTCAAACAAAGAAAGTACTGTAAATGTGGTTTTCATTCAGGAACATCTTAGAAATTGTAATAAAACCTGATTATTAGGTCTAGGATTTCATTCAAAGAGAAGGTATGGACAAAACTTTAACGGCTTTCAAATTATCAACTTTAGGACCGCCCGCCGCAGTTATACTGCGGCAGGCAGCCCCTCCTGCGTGAACCGACGTAGGTATATGTCGGTCACGCGCCTGCAGCTAGGGGGCACGCTCCCGACCCCACTTGGCAGCAGGGACTCGGATGCACGGGACAGGCGCTGATTGCCGTCTGACACCTGCGATCGCTCCCCGCTGAGAGAGAAGGACAGGCAGCTGTTGTAAACACAGCTGACCGTTCTCTCTGGAATGATCACAGAGCTCCTGTGATCCTTCTATGTAGGAACACAGGTCTCTGTGAGCATTTCACAAGCCACGCCCCCCCCACAGTTAGAATCACTCCCCTAGGCTCACATTCAACCCCTTGATCACCCACAGTATTAACCCCTTCCCTGCGAATGGCATTATTACAGTAAAAGTGCATATTTTTAGCACTTATTACTGTAGTAATGTCACTGGTACCCCCAAAAGTGTCAGTTAGGGGTCCGATCTGTCCGCCACAATGTCACAGTCCTGCTAAAATTTGCAGATCGCCGCAATTACTAGTAAAAAAAAAAACACAATAAAATGACATAAATCTTTCCCGTAGTTAGTAGACACGATAACTTTTGCGCAAACCAATCAAAATACGCTTGTTGTGATTTTTTTACCAAAAATATGTAGCAGAAAACAAATTGGTCTAAAATGTAAAAAAAGAAATTAGATTTTTTAATTTTTTGGGGGAATGTTATATAGCAGAAAGTGACAAAATATAGGTTTTTTTTTCAGAATTGTCGCTCTTTTTTTTGTTTATAGCGCAAAAAATAAAAAAATTGTAGAGGTGATCAAATACCACCAAAAGAAAGCTCTATTTATGGGGAAAAAAGAGGACATCAATTTTTTTTGGTTACAGCGTCGCACGACCATGCAATTGTCCATTAAAGTAACACAGTGCCGAATTGCAAAAAACGGCCTGGTCATTAAGGGGACAAATCCTTCCAATCCAGAAGTGGTTAAATTAGTTGACTTCATAATGCTACAAAAGAATGTGCTAACAAACAATTTTCGATACAAACATTCAAAAAATGGAAAACTAGCTTAACGCTACCCATAGACAGTTTGGGCCCATTACTCTGTAAAGGTTTTGTACATATGTTGGAAAATACCTTTTCACAAAAATAGCCCAAAATAATGAGATAAAGCTAGATGATACTAAAGTGACACTTTTAGTAAGTGGAAGTGATCATTCTACTGATGTCAAAAATGTTGGTCTGTCAAGGAAAACACCTAAAACTCCCAAGTCAAAATATCAATTTAGAAAAAAAAAAAAAAAACCCATATTTTCCAAAACACTAAGCTGCGTGAATATTTTTGCTTTCTGTAATCAGTGCCATATGAAAAGGTAGCACAGTGGTCACAAATAGTTCCAGGCCTCTTTCTTTGATGGTGGGGGCATAACCTCACTTCAGGAGAAATGGTTACTGAAACCAGCCCATTACTGCCTAATGCATTGGCCCATTCCTGTGATGAATGGCTTTACTAACCAATATGTAAAATGTTGCATGAGGCGGGAAGGGGAAAACCACAGTGACTGTATATCTTTTCAGTTTTTGTGTTACAGAGCACCCTGGGTTTCAGATCCCCTGGAAAATACTATAGGGAAGCTGAAGCAATGTGTAGGTTCCTAAAAGTGCATAGGGTAAGTGGCATTTATTTAATTTGCCTCCCTTTACAGATATAGTTTTAAGTAGGACCCAGTCCAAAACATTCTTTTTTTGTGTGGGGGGGGGAAAAGTTAGACCTTCTGAAAGCTTTTTATTGTCGTGGGTATCCCCACTGGGGAAATATAGCCATACCTTATGTTCTGGACACATAAGAAAATGCAGGAACCCACCTTTTACAATTGTGTCCTCTCACTTCCTGTTTTGTAACATTTTATATTTCACCTTAGAAGGTGAAGGAGCACCAGGGGGTTGATTTACTAAAACTGGAGGGTGCGCAAACTGGTGCAGCTCTGCATAGAAACCATTCAGCTTCTAGTTTTTATTGTCAAAGCTTAACCACTTGCCGTCTGCTCACATTGCTGCTACTGCAGCAATGTGGCTCGTTATCGTCCAGCGACGTAGTACTACGTCACTGGACTCCTCCCCCTATAGGCGGCGCTCGCGCGCCGCCGGAGGCGCGCTCCCGCTGTTTTCAGTCACAGCGGGAGTCGGGCCAGGGGAGGAGTGGCGGCGATCACCGCTGCTCTTCCCCGTTTGTCGGGGAATCTAGTTTGGAGATCCGCCCACCTGTGTAAACAGAGCGGGCGGATCTCCTAAGTGACAGGGAGTGACAGATTGCAGGGTTCAGCATAGCTGAACATCCGATCTGTCCCTGACTCACTCAGTCACCTCCCCCCACACACACGTCAGTAAGCACCAGGCATACATTAACCCCTCCCTCTCCAATAAAATTAACCCCTTCCCTGCCAGTGTCATTTTCACAGTAACAGTGCATATATATAGCACTGATTACTGCAGTAATGTCACTGGTACCCCCAAAAGTGTCAAAAATGTCAGTCAAGGGTCCGATCTGTCCGCCGCAATGTCGCAGTCCCTCAAAAAAAAAAAAAAAAAATCACAGATCGCCGCCATTACTCGTTAAAAAAAACCACCAAAAATGACAAAAATCTTTCCCTTAGTTAGTAAACGCAATAACTTTTGCGCAAACCAATCATAGGTAGCAGAAAACAAATTGGCCAAAAATTTCAAAAAATTTAGATTTTTACATTTTTTTGGGGGGGAATTTCATATAAAAAAAATGTTAAAAATATTGTTATTTTTTCAAAATAAACGCTTTTTTTTTATTTATAGCGCAAAAAGTAAAAATCGCACAGGTGATCAAATACCACCAAAAGAAAGCTCTGTTTGTGGGAAAAAACGACGTAAATTTTGTTTGGGTACATCGTCGCACGACCGCGCAATTGTCAGTTAACCACTTAAGCCCCGGAGGATTTGGCTGCTAAAGGACATGGGGTTTTTTTGCGATTTTTTACTGCGTGACTTTAACGGACAATTGCGCGGTCGTGCGACGCTGTACCTAAACGAATTTGACGTCCTTTTTTTCCCACAAACAGAGCTTTCTTTTGGTGGTATTTGATCACCTGTGCGATTTTTTGATCACGCGCTATAAACAAAAAAAGAGCGTAAATTTTGCAAAAATAACAATATTTTTCACATTTTTTTATATGAAATTCCCCAAAAAAAAAAGTAAAAATCAAAATTTTTTAACATTTTTCGGCCAATTTGTTTTATGCTACCTATGTTTGGTAAAAAAAATCGCAAAAAGCGTATTTTGATTGGTTTGCGCAAAAGTTATCGCGTTTACTAACAAAGAGAAAGATTTTTGTCATTTTTGGTGTTTTTTTTTTTAACGCATAATGGCGGCGATCTGCGATTTTTTTTTCGGTACTGCGACATTGCGGCGGACAGTTTGGACCCTTGACTGACATTTTTGACACTTTTGGGGTTACCAGTGACATTACTGCAGTAATCAGTGCTATACATATGCACTGTTACTGCAAAAATGACACTGGCAGGGAAGGGGTTAACTTTATTGGACAGGGAGGGGTTAAGTGTGTCCTAGGGGCGTGCTTTCTACTGTGTACATGGCTATTGGTGTAAAAGCAAAGATCAACCGTTCTACATAGTAGAACGGTCAGATCTTCACTTTTACACAGGGAGAACTGACAGGCAGCTTGTTTACACAAGCTGCTCTGTCTTTCTCCCTTCACAGGAGCGATCGTAGTGTGGCCGGCGGACATCGAGTCCGCCGGTCACACGCACTGACTTGCCTGTGAACGAGCCGCGGCGGGCGCGCGCCTCGGCGGGCGCGCGCCCGCCCGCGATAGGCTCGCAAGTCAGTGACAGGCGAGTGACGTACCCATACGTCACTCTGCCTGGCCGGGGCTGACCGCCGCAGTATATAGTCGTGCGGCGGTCGGCAACCGGTTAAAGTCGCACAGCGCCGAATCGCAAAAAGTGGCCCAGACGTAAGACAGCAAAATCCTCCAGTGGTAAAGTGGTTAAAGCGGAGTTCCGGCCTCAAAATTTAAAAAAATAGATTTTGGGCCATCCGCTTGCTGAGGGTCACCTGAAAAAGAAATGGATGTTCCCGATTTTTTTTTGTTCACTTACCTTGTTTTAGAAGAAAATATACTCACCTTCCTTCCTTCAACTTCCTCCCTCTGCGGCCGGCGCTGTCACTTCCGGCTTGCGATGACTCCTGGGAGCTGAACGTTATCACTCCCAGGAGACAATGCACCTGCACCGTCCCCGCTCTTCACTTCCGGTGCAGGTGCGGCATTCCCTGCTAAACAGCTTCTGGGCATGCCCAGAAGCTGTGGAGGGATGCCGCACCTGCACCGGAAATGATGAGCAGGGCCAGTGCAGGGCATTCTGGGACTCCAACGTCACCGAAGAGGAGGCAGAAGAGGACACGCTGGCTTCAGCTGCCCACACCTGAGATGGCAGCGCTGAAGAAGAAAATGTCAAGGTAAGTATTTCTTCTAAAAGGTAAGTGCAACCCAGGACAGTTCAGAGGCTAGCCATTATGGAATGTACTAGCCCTGACTGTCCCGGGGGTATTTTTATCTAAAATTCACCCCGAGGCCGGAACTCCGCTTTAATTGAACAAGCTAAATTAAGAAGCTGTTTGACTGCCATGCACAGCTGCACCAGATTCTAAGTGCACCTCTTTTAGTAAATCTCCCCCTAGTCAATTACTAGCCTATCCCCACCCACTTACACTACCCTGTCACTTAATTTTTCCCTGAAGTCAAACCCTGTGTAAGCTTTGTGTCATATGGTGTAAGAGCTTACACAGCATTGATGATGTTACCCCTTCCCACACATAAAAAGTCTTTGGGCCTAGCAATTGGCTGCTTAGGCCTGAGAGTTGCATGCTGGGAGGTCAGGTGCTTGCCCATATCCATAAGCATCAGGTTTTTGTAAGGGTCCTTTTACACAAGCAGTCCACTCGGCGGACTCCGCTTTGCTCTGTGGGGGATCGATCCGTGGTTCCCCGCTGAGCAGGCGGATGACAGGTCCCTCTCCGCTCACTGTGCTGAGATGGAGCTGTCAGAGTCCCGCTCTCCTCTATGGGTAGATCAGATGAAAAAGGATCACCTCTCCCTTTTCATCCAAACCGATCCTTCAGACGGTTGGAAAAAAGGGTCACCATCTGTCTTGATTTGGTGGCCAGGCTCACCGCTGACACCCACCGCTCCATAGGGGTGAATGGAGGGTCCGATCAGGTCCACCTGAAAAACTGACAGGCAGACCTGATCAGAAAGACTGTGTGAAAGGGCCCATAGGGTTCGGATGTGGCAGGAGGGCAGTGCAAGAAAGGCAAGTATAAGGCCTCATACACACAGGACATCTTTAAAGCTGCTGTTTTTGGCACCAGATGTTTTTTTTCTGTAGCCAGTAAACTCCCCAGCATGTTATCCTATGTGTCCATGCACACATAGGCTGTTAGCAGTTTTTGGCAGGGGCGTTTTCTGTCTGGAAAAAAAAACAAAACAGAACTAGTGGGTTTTGAGAGGAGTTTTTCAGCTGTAAAAACGCTCTAACTCTGATAAAAGCTTAACCACTTAAGCCCCGGAAGATTTTACCCCCTTCCTGTTCAGGGCCTATTTTGCGATTCGGCACTGCGTGAATTTAACGGACAATTGTGCGGTTGTGCGACTCTGTACCCAAATGAAATTGACATCCTTTTTTTCTCACAAACAGAGCTTTCTTTTGGTGGTATTTGATCACCTGTGTGATTTTTACTTTTTGCGCTATAAACAAAAAAAGAGCGACAATTTTGCAAAAATAACAATATTTTTCACATTTTTTCACATGAAATTCCCCCCCAAAAAAATGTAAAAATCAAAATTTTTTAACATTTTAGGCCAATTTGTTTTCTGCTACATATGTTTGGTAAAAAAAAAAAAATCGCAATAAGCGTATTTTGATTGGTTTGCGCAAAAGTTATTGCGTTTATTAGCAAAGGTAAAGATTTTTGTCATTTTTTTTTTAACGAGTAATGGCAGCGATCTGCGATTTTTTTTGCAGGACTGCGACATTGCGGCGGACAGATCGGACCCTTGACTGACATTTTTGACACTTTTGGGGGTACCAGTGACATTACTACAGTAATCAGTGCTATACATATGCACTGTTACTGTAAAAAGGACACTGGCAGGGAAGGGGTTAACTTTATTGGAGAAGGAGTGTCCCTAGGGGCGTGCTTCTAACTGTAAAGGGGCGTGGCTTTTCATG
Organism: Pelophylax lessonae; assembly: GCF_965119305.1. NCBI lineage: Eukaryota > Metazoa > Chordata > Amphibia > Anura > Ranidae > Pelophylax > Pelophylax lessonae. Next base: position 535,444,353 of record NC_138768.1, on the reverse strand, counting down.
TAACAGCAGAGATCTACGGTCCTACATAGCAGGACCGTATGATCTCTGCTGTTACACAAGGAAGAATGACAAGCGGCTTAATTTACATTAGCCACCTGACTTTCTCCCTCTGTAACCGACGATAGCGAGTGACCGGGGGACATCGGGTCCGCCGGTCACACACGCGGGGATCCAAGTAAGCGAGCGGGGGCGGGAGCGCGCCTCCGGCAGCGCGCGCTCGCCCCCTATTGGCTCACAGGCGAGTGACGTACCGGTACGTCACTTTGCCTGCACGGGGCTGACCGCCGCAGTATATGTACTTGCAGAGGTTGGCAAGTGGTTAAAAAAGCTGAAAAACTCCTTCTACAGCTACAGCTTTTTACTGGCGTGTTGATAACGTCCAGTGTGCATGAGGCCTAAGTAGGTTGAAGGGTAAGCTAGTAAAAGACTCTGTCACTTTGCCCCAAATAAGCAAAGGGACAGGTTCTCTTTATAATGATGACTGTAGACTGGATGATTAGAAGGCCTCATGCAACACTGGATGTGATCAAAACACCAGTAGAAAGCTGTAGCTGTAGAAGGAGTTTTTCAGCTTTTTTGCAGTAGCGTTTTTTAGCATTTCTTTTTAGCATTTTTTTAGCAAAACTATACTCCCACAAAAGCTTATGGCTCGAAAACGTTGATAATGGCGGAATAGTTGCATTTTTCAGCTTTTATCAGAGTTAGAGCGTTTTTACAGCTGAAAAACTCCTCTCAAAACCCACTAGTTCTGGTGTTTTTTCCCAGCCAGAAAACGCCCCGGCCAAAAACTGCTAATAACAGCCTATGTGTGCATGAACACATAGGATAACATGCTGGGGAGTTTACTGGCTGCAGAAAAAAAATGTCAGACGCCAAAAATAGCCGCTGTAAAAATGTCCAGTGTGCATGAGGCCTAACTGAAACAGTGCATACACTGCCAAAAGTCTGTAATGACTGACAAGCACTGAGCATGAGTATATTTTCGCAGGATTTTGGGGTCCTCAGTGCTCTCAGCATCCTGCAGTGACAGAGCGATGTCACCAGCGCCTAGGTAAGAAGGCCAAAAGCTGGGTATAAGGTAAGTATCTTTTACTTAGGTATACTGATGGGGTTTTTTTAGGTTTTGCCTAAAATAAAAAAAAAAAAAGTACAACTATCATTTGAGGAATATTTCATACCTTGACAGGTTTGCTTAACCACTTTAAGACCGGAAGATTTTTCTGCTTAATGACCAGGCGATATTTTGCGATTCGGCGCGGTGTTACTTTAACGGACAATTGCGCGGTCGTGCAATGCTGTACCCAAAGGAAATTGACGTCCTTTTTTCCCCGCAAATAGAGCTTTCTTTTGGTGGTATTTGATCACCTGTGTGATTTTTATTTTTTGCGCTATAAAAAAAAAAGGGCAACAATTTTGAAAAGAAAAAACTATATTTTTCACACTCTGCTATATAACATTCCCAAAAAAAATAAATTTAAAAATCTAAATTTAACATTTTAGGCCAATTTGTTTTCTGCTACATATTTTTGGTTAAAAAAAAAAAAAGAAATCGCAATAAGCGTATTTTGATTGGTTTGTGCAAAAGTTATTGCGTTTACTAACTACAGGAAAGATTTGTCATTTTTATTGTTTTTTTTTTTTACTAGTAATGGCGGCGATCTGCAATTTTTTGCAGGACTGCGACATTTCGGCGGACAGATCGGACCCCTAACTGACATTTGACACTTTTGGGGGTACCAGTGACATTACTACAGTAATCAGTGCTAAAAATATGCACTGTTACTGTAATAATGCCATTGGCAGGGAAGGGGTTAATACTATGGGTGATCAACGGGGTTAAATGTGTCCCTAGGGAGTGCTTTTTAACTGTGTGGGGGATGGGCTTGCTGAATGAACACAGAGACCTGTGTTCCTAAATAGGAGGAACACGGGATCCCTGTGTTCATTACTGACAGAACAGCGGTCTGCCCTGTTGCCCTGAGTGATTCTAACTGTGGGGGGGTTGGGTTTGTGAGATGATCATAGACACATGCGATCCTATATAGCAGGATCACATGAGCTCTGTAATCATCTCAGGGAGAAGGACGGACGGCTGTGTTTACAGTGGGGAGAGATCGCCAGTGTCAGGCAGCCGTCGGAGCCGCCTGACACTCAGCTTCCCCGCGCGCGCCGGCGCGCACTCGCCCCTAGCTCCTCCCAGGTGAGCGTCATACATCTACGGGACTTTGCCTGGGAGAGCCGACCTGCCGCCGTACATCTGCGGCGGCTGGTCGGCAAGTGGTTAAAGTGATTCTAAAGGAAAGATGAATAAAAAACATGTAATTCTTACCTGCTCTTTGCGATGGTTTTGCACAGAGCAGCTCCCACCCTCTTCTTTTTGGGTGCCCCACCAGCGGTCCTTGCTCCTCCCCCCTGCTGTGTGCCCCCAATAGCCTTTTTCTATGCTTGTGAGCCAATAAGGAGAGAGAAACCCGGAAGAGCCGCGGCACTCCCGCACATCTCTGGATCAAGATGAGGTTCCGGTAAGTATAAGCAGGGAAAAGAGGGGAGCTGCACCCAGAAGGTTTTTTACCTTCATGCGTAGAATGCATGAAGGTAAAATACCTTGAACGTTTACAACCACTTAAATTATAGAGATGGTTTTTATAAAGCCAATAACTCTGACGTTCTATTTTTCATAGTGACAGATCATTTATTTAGCAGTACCTCTGTTATATAAGCTGAGTCGTTACTTAGTCTTTATCTGTAAAGTTTTTGTTGTGACATTTATATTTCTGCTCCCTTTATGACTGTTCTCTAAAGGTTGAAAAGTGGGATAAGCCCATAAGCATTTTTACACTTTAACATTATTGTAATCACATGTTATGTTTTATGACTTATTGCATGTTGTACGCAGTAAGCGAGGATTTATGGCAAACCTATGATTAGAATTACGTAAATATCAGTGTCATTAGGTCATGATGAACTAGACCTTGCAGAGAATGCTGTTGCGCATTCCTTATCGGCTTACATTTTTTTGGAGTGAAGGTCATTTTTGGTGAAGAGGAACACTATATACTGTATTTTTATTTTTTATGAACTAAAGCTGACCATACACTAGTGAAACTTTGTTCAATTTTTTTGTTTTTGGAATGTTCGCTTGATTTTTTTTTTTTTCCAATCGTTGATGAGGTCAGATCAATATTTGTTTTCAACTACAGGAACCAGAAAATTTGAAGGAGCAGGATGGAATTTTTTTTTAGATTTCTAACAGTGAATGTGGATTTGATGAATTCAATTCTATTCATGCCAAAATTGAATCTTAAAGTGTTACTAAACCCAGGAGCCTGCATTCACTGGGTCTCCCACAATACAAAGAACATGGAAATGCAATTGTAAATATAAGTGTATAAATACCTTTTCTCATCAGCAGTATATAGCAACTTTGTGACTTGTATCAGTTCCTAGTAAAGCTTGTAGGTGGAGTTTTCATTGTCCCCTGATCTTCTGTCTGGACAGTGCTGATTGGATCTGTGCTGATCACATGCACCCTCCCACCAAAAAACCAGAAACCAGAAAACACCAAACCAAGAAAACCCTCCCAAGAAAACACCCACACCAAATTGAGCATGTGCAGCCCGTCCCCTGCCTCTGTAAATATCAGGGTTTTTTTGGAGACAGTGAAAGAGGAGGAGGATCAGAGAGACAGGATCAAACAGCCTCTATACACAATGCAAATGATTAACCCCATAGGTTCCACAGTGAGTATACCAAGCATGCTTTACAGCATATACAGATTGATTTTACTGTTGTGGGTTTAGTAACATTTTAAAAGCAAAACAAAATGTGCAAGTAGTTGTGAGAGTCCATTCCGACTAGCGCTACTTGTCAGGCGACTTTTCAGCCTGACAAGTCGCGCTCGGTCGCTCGCCATTGATTAGCGCAGGACCCGTTCTAATAGGAGCGACACAAGTCACTTCGACTTAGAAAAAGGGTCCTGTACTACTTTGGGGCGACTTGGGAGCGACTTGCATAGACTTCCATTATGTGAAGTCCCTGTGAGTCGCGCCGAAGTCGCGGTGCGGTGCACAGGTCGCCCCTCGAAGTCAGATCGCGCCAGTCTGAATGGGCTGTAAATGACATTCATCAAGTCATCAAATGTTTGTTTGAAAATCTACCGGTGTTTGGCCAGCTTTAGGTTTTATATAGACCTGCAGTTGGGGGTTGTAAAAATAAACACGCAGTTGATTTGCCGCAGCCACTGCAAAACGTATCCTCCGTATAATCTGCCCTTAAGTGAAGAGGGCCACGCTGTAATGCCCACGAGGTTAAAACAGGCAATGAGGTGCAGCATATTGCCTCACGTCTACACCTAGTCATTTACAAACAGCAAAAGCTGGTTCTCAGTTCACATTTTTAAATACAGGGATTGAAGCACAGCTCAGGCCAAAACATTTCTTCTGTGGTAAGGGTTAGAGCCTCTGTCATATTTTTACTGCTGTTTCTCAAATTTTTGGGGTGATTTTACCTTACCACCTGGGTGATCACAAAAACAGCAAGTGTTCAAAATCTCCAATCCAGTGGAAGCACAGACAGTAGGTCTAAGTTCACACCTACGTGTTTTTTAGTGCGTTTTGCAGTTTGCAGAAATATAACATGGTTTCCTATGGGACACATTCACATCTATGCATTTTTTAGCGTCAGAAAGGGTCAGGGAGTTTTTCCTGCAGCAGATTACAATTTGCGTGTAATAGACTTCGATGGACCTGCGCCAAAAAAGCAAGTCCTGGGACATGATCTAAGAGACCGTCCATTTTGTTGTTTTTTTTTTTTGTTAAAACTTTTTATTGAGAGTAAACCATTTTGTTGTTGATATTGAGACCGAGGCTATCGTAATTTTAGCTCCCAAAAACATAAAGAAGATCAAGGTCTGAGTATGTTTAGGGGTTTTGTCTACCGTGTGGTTCAAGAGGGCTATATATGGATCCTGAGGAATAAATACCCCAGTTACTTTCCGTATTAGGTGGAGATATTTGTTCCAATAACACGGGGGCAAGACCACCATGTATGAAACATGGAGCCAACTAGACAACTACACCCTCTGAAGTACAGGGGAGAAGTACAGACTATTGACAACACCCAGTAGGAGGGTGAAACACCGCATCTAGCGAGGCAGAGAGTGTGTGACTTCACATCCTGCTATTTCCGGTTGGTGGAACGCACGCTGCGGGAGCAACCCCTGGACCTTACAGCAATTTTATTTCCTCTGTTAGTGCAATACTTTATTTGTAATATTAAAACTTTTAAAACATATTTCACTATGGTGGGCAATGTTTCCTTTTTTCGGTGAGGGGAAATACAGCCAGCAATATACTTCCTGCAGTGAGGCATAGGAACAGCAGTGGATCATCAGCATTGGAGAAACACTGAAAGGGCAAAGCATCTGTGTATAAGCCTCTATATACACAGTGTTCCGGTGAGTGGGGACACCTAGGGGGAGCACCAGCACCTTGAATGAAGCGGAGCACTGGAGCACTTTCCACACTGCCACTTTGTGAATTGTGCACACTTAACTGAAGGACATTAATTTTGCTATATATGCATCGTTATTTATATTTATTTACTAATTGATTATTCACGCATATTTAAGCACGGTTTGTACTCAGCACTTTATAAATGTAGTTATCACATTTGTACTTATTTTTGAATATTTATTGGTATATTTTATATATATATTGGCAGAATTTGTTGACACTGAGGGCAGTGCTGGGGGCGCTGGGCAGCGCAGGGCATACACTTTTCACAGGGGAGAAGCATCTGGGTAGCTCCTGGCTAATCTGATGGGGACAAAATACCATCTAGTGAGTATTTCAACATTCACTTCTATAAGAGATATGCTCATGATACCTTTGTAAGAGCATTAGAGTGACTAGAACCACTCGCCCGTGCCCCACTGTATATCCAAATCCGATTCCCAGGACTGAGCATAGGGTAGTTTATCTGCCTTGTCAGCAAGGGCAGAATAGATAGTAGAGATTCCTCCCCTCTGATCCATAATTTTGGAACACCAATGTTCGTAGGTTGTAAGTTTGGGGGGGTCAGATTTGTCTAGCCAGAGAAAATGTAGGAATTGCGAAATCAGGGACAGTCTAAATTTCTCAATGGGAGGCTTTTCAAGTTTACTCATACAGTGTCCGAGAGAAATAGGACCCATTGAGTTAAAAAAGTGTCCTATTCTGAAGAAGCCACCAACGAAAGCCTTGTATATTCAAACCAAGGGGAAAGAAAGGGTTATTAAACAGGTGGGAGAGTGGTTTGGTATTAGAGATTAATGAGGCTTGTTTATATAGAGCATTACACAATGCCAGGGAGTGAGAGAGGTTGGGGGCGAGGACTGTGGGTCTCCGTTTAGGAGAACTCCAGAGCAGAAAGTCTATAGTGTGCAGAGGAACTGCCTGTCTTTCCACAGCAATCCAGTCGGGTTTGGGACCCCTAGATTATACTGTAGAGATTTGAGCTAACTGCGCAGCCTGATAGTACCACCATAAATTGAGTAGGCCCAATCCCCTTTGATTTTTCAGTCAGTAGAGGACTTCATTCTTTATCGGAATGGGGAGGGACCTGAAGAGGTACAGAAGACGTGGTAGAAGAGTCATTTTGATAGAGTTGATTCTTCCAAACCAGGATAGATCACATTTTGCCCATTGTTTTAATTCCTCCTCTAGTTTCCGGAACATGGGGGGGTAATTAACAGAGAACAGTTTGTCAGTGTTGTGGGGTAGATTTATTCCCAAATAGGGAATAGAGTTAGAGGACCAGGAGAAGGGGAAATGGTGCCTCAACTGGTCTACTAACTGTAGAGGAACCGAGATGTTCAGTGCTATGGACTTGGAGACATTTACTTTTAATCCCGAGACTGAACCAAAGTCTTGGAGCAGTTGAAATACATTAGGGGTGGAGATCAGGGGGGGATGTGATAAAGAGCAGTAGGTCGTCCATGAACAATGTGCATTTATGTTCCTGGGGACCACATGAGACTCCCTTAAAGCGTAAGTAAACCCATCGATTTAATAGTTTCAAAAACAGTTAAAGCGGAGTTCCGGCCTCAAAATCGACATAATCGATTTTGGGCCATCCGCTTGCTTTAGGTCACCTGAAAAAAAAAAAAAAAAAAATGGATAGTTACGATTTTTTTTTGTTTACTTACCTTGTTATTGAAGAAAATATACTCACCTTTCTTCCACTTCCTCCCTCTGCAGCCGCGGCCTGCACCGTCACTTCCTCCTTGCATTGATTCCTGGGAGCTGAACATCATCGCTTCCAGGAATCAATGCGCCTGCACCGGCCCTGCTCGTCACTTCCAGTGCGGGCGCCTAATTCCGTGCTAAACAGCTTCTGGACATGCCCAGAAGCTGTGGAGGGATGACGCGCCCGCACCGGAAGTGACGAGCGGGGCCGGTGCAGGCGCATTCTGGGAGAAGAGGACAGGGAAGAGGATGCAGAAGAGGACGCGCTGACTTCAGCTGCCCACACTTGAGATGGCAGCGCTGGAGAAGAAATTTTCAAGGTAAGTATTTCTTCTAAAAGGTAAGTGCGACCTGGGACAGTTCAGAGGCTATCCATTGTGGAATGTACTAACCCTGACTGTCCCGGGGGTATTTTTAGCTAAATTTCACCCCTGAGGCCTGAACTCCGCTTTAACATTCCCGGCATGCTGGAAATACTAGCTGTCACATTGGTTTTACTCTCAACCAAAATGTCAAACCGTCCAATGGCTGGTGTCATAACGGATCACATGTGCAGCATCATGGCAGTTGCAGATTAAACAGTGGTCAAGATGGCAGCTTCCTTGGCTGAAACTCATAGGAGGGTTTACTTCCACTTTAATATCAGAGTGCGATCTAAGGGCGATTACCAAGGTTTCAATAGCTATTGCGAAAAATTAAAGGTGCAGCCCTGTCTTGCCCCTTTTTTGATGTTGAAAGGATTAGAATAATGGCTCATCAAACGGACCTGTACTTTCGGAGCCGAGTAAAGAAACGGAATGATTCCCAAAAATTTAGAGCCAAAATCCCATCTTCCCAGGATCTAAAAAACACAGCCGCCCGACTTCTGGGTATCACGTGGTGACGTCAGCACGCCTTCCCGACGCGGTGTCCCCAGGAAGACCTCATCTATGACGAAACGCATCGGGAAGGCGTGCTGACGTCACCACGTGATACCCGGAAGTCGGACGGCTGTGTTCTTTGGATCCCGCCGATTTAAAGCGCTGTTTGGTTTTACATATGTGAGTTTTTTACCTTTTATAATAGACCTTTACTGTTACATACTTCACTATGGTGGCTATTATCTTTTCATGCTAATTGCTGGATTGTGGATTGCCCAGGTTCTTTATACCGTTGTGCATACCATCTTGCGGACCTGGAGTGAAGTTGCCAAGGGTTCTGGTGGAGCTGACTGGATGCATATGGTCATCAGCCCTCCATGGAGTAATTCCAGGAAATCCAGGGAGTACGGATCTAATACGCTCCAGCTGCCACCATCTTATATATCCCTGTATAAGACGGTGGCATAGGAGTCATCTCTTACTCATCTAAATTAAGAAAAAAGTTTTGCCTTTAGTTCTACTTTATGATTTAAGACCTTAATATTTGTCTAGTTTGCAAAATATTACTATATCAGTGAATTAGAAGCTTACATTCTGCTTAATTGTTGTTTTGTGGAGATTCATATTTGTCATTGGTAGAAAAAAGTAATGCAGGGTAAAAAAAAAAAAAAAAGTATTTCTAGCCTGTTAAACATAAACAGTATAAATAATATGTTTTGTTCTAGTTACTGGAAGACCCTGTTACTGTAACTGCTCATTTTTAGCCAGAAAACTATTAGCTAATCTATAAACTATGATGGCCTCTGTCCAAACTCCCACGCTGCTTAGAAAAAGAATCACTTATAGACATCTAAACGCAGCCATTTGTTCCATATCCTGGAACACTGGAGCCTAAAACAAAGTAGCATGAAACTGATCATCAACAGATAATCAACTTTGAAAATTCTTCTTAGTTTAAATGTCAGATGATATGACAAATCTCCATTGGATGCCTCATACTTGTTTTTTAACTACTTACAATATATTTAAAGCATTTTACAAATGTTATCGTCCTATCATGGCTAAAGGGTTTGTAACAACTTAAGGAGGAATTTCCCCATACCAAGTTAAAACAAAACTCCATATCTTTAATTAGGGATGCACTGATACCAGTTTTTTAAGACTGAGTACGAGTACCGATACTTTTTCTCAAGTAATTGCCAATACCAATTGCCGATACCTATTTTTAGTGTCATGGTTATGTAGTGGTAGAGCACTTGCCGGAGCAACTGGGTTCACAAAATGTGCAATTTTCAGGTCCGTTTACAGTGCGAATTTCCAAAGTAACATTCAGTGGCAATTTAGATACTGTTCTAATGTGAATTGGCAAGTCAGATTCACAAATTTTAGGAGCGAGCAGCCACCACCGTCCTTTACATTAGCTGTATGTTAAGGAGTGGCTCAGCAAGCCGGCCGCCACGTCCTTAACCACTTAGCTTTACTGCTCCAAGGCGGCCGAATTACGTATATATAATATATATATATATATATATATATATATATATATATATATATATATATATATATATATACATACATACATGATTCTGCTCTTCAAGGTAGGAAACCCATGCGCACCGCTAACCACAGCAGAAGCTGATCATTGCGTACTGGTCAATGTATGACCGCGGACACCCACTGATCGGCAAGGACACAAACTGAATGGAGCTCTCTCTAGGTAAACAAGGCAGAGCTCTGTCCTGTTAGCGGGGATGTGCTGGATTTTGTTTCCCTGCAAAGGTTCCCAAAATGTGTCAGACTGCAATATTGCAGTCCGGCTATAAGTCGCTGATTGCCGCCATTACTAATATAAAAATAAATAAATAAAAATTTCACTATATGTACCATAGTTTGTAGACACTATAACTTTTGCACAAACCAATCAATATGTGCTTATTGGGATTAGATAATCTGCTAATTTGGATTTATAGCAGAAAGTTAAAAATATTGTTTTTTTGTCGCCTTTTTTTTATTTGGTAATAGGGAAAAAAATAAAAACAACCAGTGGTGATTAAATACCTCCAAATAAACGTTCTATCTGTGAGGAAAAAAAAAAACAACAACTTTCATTTATGTATAGCGTTGCATGACCGTGCAATTGTCAGTTAAAGTAATGCAGTGCTGTATAGCAAAAAATGGCCTGATTATGAAGGGGGGTAAATCTTCTGGAGATCAAGTGGTTAGCAACCGATGACTCATCAGCTGTCAGTGGGGTTCCAAAAGAATTGCCAACAATAAAACTTGAAAAAAAACTGTGTGTGGGTTCCCCTGCAATCCATACCAGGAACTTTAGGTCTGGTATGGACTTTAGGGAAATCTGCATGCCAAAATTACCAAAAAAATGCGTGGGGGTTACCCCCCCCCATCCATACATGGCCCTTATCTGACCATTCAGCCTGATAGGCCAGGAAATGGGGGGGGGAGCAAGTGCTCCTCTCTGAACAATACCAGGCCACATGCTCTCAACATGGGGGGGGGTGCTTTGGAGTAAGGGGGATCTTCCCCCCAAGAGCACCTTGTCCCCATGTGGGCGGTGGTTGTGGGGGTCTGCGGATAGGGGGCTTATCGGAATCTGGAAGCCTCCTTTAACAAGGGAGAACTGTCAGATGATGTAAGCCATCATTGGGTACAGAGCTCTTTTTTTCAGTGGTGGTGGCATTCTTCGTGATTGATGCTGAATTTACTTCAGGGACTTTTCAAAAACGGTCTCTGTATATTTATTTATATTTGACACTTTTTATGGTGAATGAGGGTACAATGTTGTTGTTAAAGGGGGGCATCCAAATTCCTATAAGCCCCCCACCCACAGACCCCCACAACCACTGCCCAGGGTTGTGGGGAAGAGGCCTTTGTCCCCATCAACATGGGGACAAGGAGCTTTGAGGAGGGAGCCCTCCCACCGCAAAGCACCCTTCCATGTTGAGTGCATGTGGCATGGTATGGTTCAGGAGAGGGTGGGCATGCTTTTGTTTACATTCAGCTGTCAGAGGGAAACCCCACAGCTGATGAGTAATCTGTTGTTAAGGACGCATCGGCCAACTTGCTGGCCCGCTCCTAAACAACCAGCTATAACAGGAGAAGAGGGAGGGAAATAGAAAAATCATGTGCGATACAGAAGCGTTAATTTACAAGTCAATGAGCTTGTAATTCACTCCAGAACCGCATCGCAGTGAAAACATACAGGACTCTTTTTCACTTTACACTGTGGATACACCACAGATGGTATCAGTTTGTCGGAGCATTTGCACGAGTACAAGTACTTGTGCAAATGCTTAGTATTTGCACCAGTACTGATATCGGTTTCGGTGCAACGCTATCTCTAATAACTGTCTCTGTATGATGATACAAAAAACAGTATACAGTATATAATGTTAGAAGGAACTGTACTACTGATGATGACTTCCAAGCTCAGTCACAAATCTTAAAACAGAGATTTGTAGAAAAAGGCTACCAAGGCACGAAATTGGATTGTACGATAGCAGAAATAGGCAGGTTGTCCCAAGATGAATGTCTGAGAGACACTGAGAAGCGTAATATACAGGGCCATGAATGGAGTTTTATTTCCCAATTCAGTGCCCAACACCGGGAGGTAGAACTGATTTTCAAAAAACATTGGCCTGTCCTGTGTATGGATAAAGTTTTGAGTGGAGTATTGCCTGATACTCCAACATTTATATGCAGGAAGGGTCCAACATTTGGTGATCAGATAGTAAAAAAGGTGTTGGATCCCCCTAAGAAGCCAATTATGTTTTGGGAAAATACAGCTGGTTTTTTTGCGTGCAGGAGGTGCAAAACCTGCAAGCAGGTGAACACACACCTGAGGAATTTTACGAGTTTCACCTCGCCCTCTAATGGTCAAACTTTTGAAATAAAGGACACAATAACTTGTAGTAGCACACATGTGGTGTATTGTATACAATGCCCTTGTAATCTGCTCTACATAGGTAGGACCAAGAGAACAATCACAGTTAGGATCGCAGAGCATATTACTAACATTCGTAATGGTTTTAAAGATCATAATTTGTCCCTGCATTTCCGCGACTTTCATAATAGTGATCCCACTCATCTCAAATTTTGGGGGGTGGAAAAGGTAGCACCAGTGTGGAGGGGCTCTAATCGGGTCCGTGAGATATCAAAATGTGAAACACACTGGATCTACTTAACTGAGTCATTACATCCTAAGGGTTTGAACGTGGATTTGGACATTAATTGCTTTATTAGCAATTACTGATATATAGATGTAGTCCTTCTCAAGATTTTACCCGTATATTTTTATAGTGTATTTTTATAGTGTCTTTTTCTTAATGTCCGTGTTTTAATCTTTGCACATATGAATATTAGGTTTTTTTAATTCAACTAATGTGTTCTATGGGTATAATCATTTTGCTTCTATCCCAGTAGAGTGACACTGGTTTTAATGTTTTTAAGCTATTTTATTGAGTGGTATATTTACCTTATTGATTTTGAGGTTTTATGAGATATGAATGTATTTAGATTATCTCTTTTGATTACTTTTTTAATTGCAAAGCTATTCTTACATCCAGTATGAGTTATTTAAAATAGGCTTGAGATGCTTTTATTCCTATATATTTTTTACAGTGTTTTGTATGTATTAATATGTGTGCAATGAAAGGCATGTAGTCAAATACAAGGATGCCGTATACTAAGTTGCCGAAAGCATAATTGTACCGATTTAGGTGCAGTAATTATACAGGGAGAAGTGATATTGTGGAGTGTCATTTTTCCCTGTGTAAAAGTCTAATCTTGTTAGGCAATTAAGATCGGGGTGGACGCTTATACGTCATTAGAGGAGGTACATTCATGGGCGGATGTGAGGTGTGACACATCCTGCTCAATGACCCGGATGCTGATATCAGCGATACACTTCCGGGCGGACGTTAGCTCTGTAGCTGGCGGGCTGGGCGGAAGTGAGGTATCTCCTCACAGTTACCGGAAGTGTAGGCAGAATGTGTACCTCCGACAGACCGCCGAGCATGGCGCTGATGCGTCGGCGTACAGTTAAAAAGGAGACAGACCGCGCCCCACACTTAGGCTCTTTGAAGAAGTCCTTATGACGAAACATGTCAGAGCTATAGTGCGCGGTCGCTCTATATATTATTTAGAATACGCCGAACATCTTCCTAGAGGTCGCTCTGGAATTGGTGTTATCCCGGGTATTTCACTATACGCCTTCATTAAACGTGCTTCTTGTAAGTAGACACCTAAAGGGGAGAGGGGCCCATTGTGTGATTTTATTTTTCTAAATAAATTTTTGTCTGCGGAATTACACTATGGTTGCCCCCACTTTGTTCATTTACATGCCATCTGAACCAAGTGACGTTTGAAGGAGAGAGCTTAACAGTCCAAAGTCCTGGAGCCTATGATCCGGTTAGCGGTGGATGTGCTTGAAGGGTCTTTTTTTCACCTAGGTTCTGGTGAGTGTCTGATATAAGGGGGGAGCACCGTGTGGTGGTGGAAGTCTGGTTACTAAGCCAAGTTCCCTCACTCCCTTTCCCTTAACGACGGACTCCCAAGACATACGAGTCTCGGATTGGACTGTGCATCATATATTTAATTGTCATTTTAAGGACTACTTGAGATGTTGTGTATGTCCCGTCATTCAGCGCTGCTAGTGTTGTAGATTTATTTGTCTATGGTCTTATATTCTATAAACACCTTATTCTGTTAGTATACAGTATATACTTGTCTTCCTTGCAGCTGAAGTTCTCCATGCACTGCTCTGCTTCCATAGCGTTTTATATCTTGAAACACCTGTGGGAAAGGGCTATTGCGTGCTGATTTTCACACAAATGTTCACCCCATTATTCTGCACATGCGCAGACATACTGTGGGTCTCTACCTGGTATTTGAGGAAGGGGTGGAGGAGCTGAGCAGACAGTAATAGGATACTCCCAGAGGAGGAGAGAACTATGACATATACCGTAAGGAGGCAGAGGGCTGTGCTATGGAATCAACACTTTCTATAGAGTCAATATCCTAGCAAGTTTAGAGGTACTTTTCAAGTTAGTAGAAATAGTTTTGGAAAGGATTTACACTGCAAGTAAGCATTTAAAATACTTTGTGGTTTTAAAGTTGCTGACAAGATCTCTTTAAAAAGGAACTACACTCTGCCTACCCCCCCCCCATCCATCACTTGTCCTTATCTTAAAAATGAAAACATACCTAGTGGACCCTGGAGTCCAGTGTTGTCTTGCTTAAACTAAGCCATCAATATGTCGTTCAATTAATGTAGTAGCAAATCTCAATAAATTCTTAAGATACTTAAGGGCTAATCTGGCCCTTTGTGTGCTTCATCCTTGAATAGTTGCTCACAAATATAAGTACTGTCAAAAACTGATGTCACGAATAAGGTGTGATTGTAAAAAGTGGGAGATGTTTCTTTGGGAAGATAAAACATATAAAAGTCCAGTAAAGAGACAATCAATTTTTTCCTCAGCCGCATGTGTTCACAAAGTGTAAATGTATTTTTACAAAAAATTCCTCCCCAAAAATCAACCTTTTTAAAGTGATTGTAAAGTCTGTTTTGTTTTTTTTTTAAATAAAAATAACAAACATGTTATACTTACCTGCTCTATTCAGTTGATTTTGCACAGAGCAGCCTGGATCCTCCTCTTCTCAGGTCCCTCTTTGGCAGTCCTGGCCCCCGCCTCTCTTTGTGTGCCCCCACAGCAAGCAGCTTGCTATGGGGGCACCCAAACTGAGTCACAGCTCCATGTATCTAATCAGACACGGAGCTCCAGTTGGGTCCCACCCCCCTCTCTCCTCATTGGCTAACTGACTGGAGCCAATGGCACCATTGCTGTGTCTTAGCCAATGAGGAGGGGAGTCCCGGACGGCTGAGACATGATTCATGGACATCGCTGAATCCAGATGGGGCTCAGGTAAGCATGAGGGGGGCTGCTGCACACAGAAGAATGTTTTATCTTAATGTATAAAATGCATTAATATAAAAAAGCTTCTGACTTTACAACTCCTTTAAGTTAGTTTACGATCTTGTGTTGGGTGGCATCTATAGCCATCTAGGGCCACATGCGGCCCTTGGGCCACAGGTTTGACACCCCTGCATTACAGGTTATCAGTTTAGAGTTAACCGTGAAAGATGGCACTAGAATTATTCTTGTCAGTCTGATGTTCACAGCGTGATGTAACACATGTAACAAATTACAATTTCTCAATTTTCCTTTGGGATTATTAAAGTATTCTGTGTAGTGCAATGATCATTTATGTATGTAGGTGTACTTGCTGCATTTGTTTAATGTTGTGGCATGTACATGGGGGCAGGGGGCTTTAACATTTAAACAAAAAATGTTTTTGTATGTTTCTTTATTTGTTTAAACCTGTTTTATTTTTTACAACTAACTTTGGTATCACATAGGGGGCTACTAGTGACAGGTTCTTTTTACACAGCGTGCTCTGTTAGCTTCTTACCTGGGCACAGTGGCCGAGGAAAGTGACAGATGTGATACAAGTAATTTCTGTGTTCATTTAACAGCTTGCCCCGTGCAGGCAAAGTGACGTATGGGTACGTCACTCGCCTGTGAGCCAATAGGGGGCGAGCACGCACCGCCGGAGGTGCGCTCCCGCCCCCGCTCGTTAACAGACACTCGCGATCGTCAGTTACAGAGGGAGAAAGGCAGGCGGCTAATGTAAACAAAGCCGCCTGTCATTCTCCCCTGTGTAACAGCAGAGATCATACGGCCCTGCTATGTAGAATCGTAGATCTCTGCTGTTACATGAAAAGCCACATCCCTGCACAGTTAGAAGCACGCCCCTAGGGACACACTTAGCCACTGCATCTCTAATAAAGTTAACCCCTTCCCTGCCAGTGTCATTTTTACAGTAACAGTGCATATGTATAGCACTGATTACTGTAGTAATGTCACTGGTACCCCCAAAAGTGTCAAAAATGTCAGTCAAGGGTCCGATCTGTCCGCCGCAATGTCGCAGTCTCGCAAAAAAAATTGCAGATCGCCGCCATTACTCGTTAAAAAAAAAAAACCAAAAATGACAGAAATCTTTCCCTTAGTTAGTAAACGCAATAACTTTTGCGCAAACCAATCAAAATACGCTTATTGCGATTTTTTTTTTACCAAACATATGTAGCAGAAAACAAATTGGCCAAAAATGTTAAAAATTTGAAAAATATTGTTATTTTTGCAAAATTGTCGCTCTTTTTTTGTTTATAGTGCATGATCAAAAAATCGCACAGGTGATCAAATACCACCAAAAGAAAGCTCTGTTTGTGGGAAAAAAAGGAAGTCAATTTCATTTGGGTACAGCGTCGCACGACCGCGCAATTGTCCGTTAAAGTAACGCAGTGCCGAATCGCAAAATAGGGCCTAGTCAGGAAGGGGGTAAAATCTTCCGGGGCTTAAGTGGTTAATGGAGGAACGAGTAGAGAATATGTGCTCACTGGTCTTCATCTGTTCCACCTGACTTGGATGGTGCCCACGTGAAAGTGCAATGTTCATTCCTTTCTCCTTCCTCAGATTTAGCTCTAGTCTCTTTGCCATGAGAGCTATACGTTTCTTGACGATGCTGAAAGAGGCTTGTTGTTTACTCTTTAAGCCATCAGAGCAGTAGTTTGTCCATTATCAGATAACTTAGTGTGAGCTGTCAATCAAACGAAGCCTCGAAACAAGCACTGTCTGCTTTCTTCTCTCTTTAGGTAGCCCCTAGTCTTTGGAAATCCCTCACACAGTTTCCCTTGAAATTGACATTGAAATGTGTTTATTTGCATTGTGTCTCTGTAGGTTCAGACTGCACATTCCTCAGTTTTCTAATTCAGTGAACTATTATATAACATTTTCAGCTGAGGTGGAGTTGGTTACCCAGCAAATCTGTCACATAGAAAACCCTGGAGTTTCAATTGAAGGATGAAAATGTAAAGTTATAGGTCAGAGTACATTATAAAACTAAATAAATGGCTTCTAGAAATTGCATGAAATCTGAGATTCTATTTTATCCCCGGAGGTCTGACATCTGGTTGCATTCATAGTTACGAGTTTCATGACAGTCATGTGATGGGTAGAGTACATTCAGAACAGTTGCTAAATAAAATAAACACTTGTGTTGAGAATTTGTTCTAGCAAACTGACAAAAAGCTCGTAGATGCCAGTTGATCAAACTAACCAGCTTCAGGAGCAAAAACAAAACGAGGAATGTTCCTTTTTTTCATATTTCATCTGCAAAATAAAGCTCACAAAGTAAGATGTCAGTCCACCCGAAACTGATATTTCACTGGTAGATGGTGAACCTGACAGTTTCTCTATTGGTAAGATCTCTGTCTTTGTGTTCCTGGATTTTCCCACCTGCTGTGGCTGTCACCAAAGTCCCACTTTAAATGTTGGGTTTATTAATTATTTAAACTGATATTAAAGCGGAGTTCCACCCTAAAATTATACTTACCTCCATCTTCATGCCCGGGGTCACCTGAAAAACAAATGGATAATGACAATTTTTTTTTTTTTTTTTACTTACCTGGTTTAGAAGAAAATATACTCACCTAACTTCCTCTTCCTCCCCTCGGCGGCCACGGCGATTCGTCACTTCCTGGCTTGCAATGATTCCTGGGAGCTGAACGTCTTTGCTCCCAGGAATCAATGCGCCTGCACCGGCCCCGACGTCAGTTCCGGTGCAGGCGCCGTCATACCTTGCTAAACAGCTTCTGGGCATGCCCAGAAGCTGTGCAGGGATGACGCTGCGGCACCGGAAGTGACGGCAGGGCTGGTGCGGTGCATCGTGGGACCGAAGAAGACTAACGAGAACACAGAAGAGGATCGCGCTGGCTTCAAGCTGCCCACACCTGAGATGGCAGCGCTGGACAATACATTTTCAAGGTAAGTATTTCTTCTAAAAGGTAAGTGCAACCCGGGACAGATCAGAGGCTAGCCATTGTGGAATGCACTAGCCCTGACTGTCCCGAGGGTATTTTGATTAAAAAAAAACGTTCCCAGGTTGGAACTCCGCTTTAAAGCCAATTTTTTTAAGAATAACAAACATGTCATACTTACCTGCACTGTACAGTGGTTTTGCTTAGATCGGCCCGATCCTCCTCTTCTTGGGTCCCACACTGGTGCTCCTGGCCCCTCCCTCCTGCCAAGGGAACACAGAGCAAGCAGCTTGCTATCATTGCCCCCATGCAGGCTTGTTTCTCGAGCCGCTGCTCTGCATGTTCATTCCCACACAGAGCCTCGACTCGGCCCCTCCCCCCTTCTCTCCTTATTGGCTGTGATTGACAGCACCGGGAGCCAACAGCTCTCGCTTCTGTCTCAGCTAATCAGAAGGGAGAGTCCCCAGAGAGCTGAGGCTCTAGTGCATATTGCTGGATCGCGATGGGGCTCAGGTAAATATTAGAGTGGGTTGCTGCACAGAGAAGGTTTTTTTGTACCATTATGCATAGAATGCATAAAGGTAAAAAACCTTGAGCGTTTACAACTACTTTAATATTTTGGAGAATACAAAAGGGGGTGGAAACACTCAAATTGCTTATGTGCACACAAACAAAAGTGGAGATTACTGAAGGGACATTTCAATGTTGGGGGTATAAGACATATAAGAACCCAGGTGCCTACTGAGCCAATTAAGCCCCATCTATAAAAAAAAAAAATCACGTTTTAATGAACTGACATCTGTCCTGAATTGCTGCTCCTTAAGTCATTTAGAAGAAATCCTCTTCCTCTGATCCCCCCCCCTCCCCCCCCCCCCCCACACACACACACACACACACACACACACACACACACACACACACACACACACACACACACACACACACACACACTTCTGCTGTAATTTAATGGTGTCATGGTGATTAAAGTGAATGTAAAGTCTCGTTTTTTTTTTTAAATAACAAACATGTTATACTTACCTCCTCTGTGCAGTTGTTTTTTGCATAGAGCGGCCAAGATCCTCCTCTTCTTGGTTCCCTCGTTGCTGCTCCTAGCCCATCCTTCCTGTCAAAGGCCCCTACAGCAAGTAGCTTGCTATGGGGGCACCGAGCTGCAGCTCCATGTGTCCATTCAGACATGGAGCTGTGGTTCGACCCTGCCCCCCCTGTCTTTCCTTATTGGCTAAAGGACTTTGATTGACAGCCGTGGGAGCCAATGGCACTGCGGCTGTGTCTCAGCTAATTAGGTGGGAGAGTCTCAGAAGGCCGCTATGAGCATTTGTATTTTATATGCACTTTAATATCAAGGGGTGGAACCTTGCAGTGGTTAGCTCCAGGATTGCCATTATCCATGTGGATGTTTTTGGGAGATTTTCCCTGAGGGTTTTTTTGGCTTTTCCATCAGTTTGGAAGCCAACTCTTTCTGGTAATCAGACACTTTTATTGATTGGCCTTATTCATGGAGGATATGGGAAGCTGGTTCTCTTCATGCATGCATCTTTTTACGCGTTTGGAAATTGGGATATCACCATTTTTTTTTTCATTTTTTTCATGTTCGACCTATACATTTGGACTTTTCATTTGTGAACGTTTTTATTGTGTCATTGTACACAATGTTTTGAGGAATCCATACACATACAGTCAAATATGTTTTGTCACTCAGGTTGCTAAGTGCTGCACTTTTTGTATAAATGTGATGACTTAATGAGTGGGTTTAGGGGGGGGGGGTGCCTGTGCTTGGGGTTCTATGGAGTGGGGAGGAGGGCAATGGGGTGTGTCTGTAGGAGGAAGTGGGGCAGGGCTTTCTGTACTGAGTTGTCTGTTCTGAGGGGTTATAAACTGAGGGAAGAGGTGTTTGTACTGAGGGGTCTTTCCAGGGGAAGGGGGGTGTAGGAATGCTAGGAGGGTCAGTCTGTACTGAAGGATCTGTACTCAGGTAGTGGTGTCTGTTCTGAAGGGTTTGTACTGGGGGGTCCTTCAATGCTGAAGGGTCAGTTTGTGCTGGGGGAGGGGTGGTCTGTGCTGAAGGTTCTGTGTTGGGGTTGGGGGTTTGGTCTGTGCTGGGGGAAGTCCGTACTTAGGGGTTTGTGTCAAGAAGGGGGATTCCTCTGTGCTGAGGGATCTGTAAAGGGGGTGGTCAGTCTATGCTTGGGGGAATGGTCAGTGCTGAGAGGTTTGTGCTGGGCAGGAACTGTACTGAGGGGTTTGTGTTAGAGAAGAGCTATACTGAGAGGTTTGTGAAATGTTTCACACTAGAGTACTGCACGGATCTGGAAAAAATACACAAAGCACACCAAGAATAAGGACAGCTATATTTCTTTCCTGCGACCTCGGGATGTAGGAAATAAATCTGCATGATTTCCCCATCAACACAGGCAGTGTTGACAGAGGAATCGGCAATTGTCTTCTCCGGGTGTGGGAGAAGACAGTGAGTATCACTAGCGGCTTTAGAATCCGCTAGCGATAATCACAAGAGAATGTGGCAGGCTGGTTGCACCCAAGTTGATCAATCGATCAACTTGGTACAGTCAGCCTGCCAATTAATGGTTCAAATCTCAGCTGGTTCTTGCTGAACCGGCCAAGATTCGATCCCTGTATGGCCGCCCTAAGTAAGAATACATGAGACTCTAGTAGCTAGACAATACTTGCTTATCCTGTAGATCAGCTTTAAACTCACTGAAGTCATGCTGTCAGTAACTCAGTTACCCTTCCCAGAGCTCCTATTTAGACTTTACATTGGAGTATGAAGGCTGTCAGGCTGTTACATGCTTAGCCCTCTGTAACAAATTTAGAGCAGTGAAACTGCTGTGTAATAGGACAAAAATTACAGGCGGAACTTATCAGGAAAAGTACAAAACCTTCTACTCCCAAAATAGATTCCACACACAGCTTTATAATTAAATTATGTCTTACTAATTGAAACTGGTAACTGGTGCCAAATTTTTTCAAAGTTCCACATTTCTGAAACTGTTTCTTTACTATTGGGTAATAGTCTGTTTTGTACTTAGCAGCCATATGTATTTAATGCATTACAAAACAAAGACTGAATGACAGGCAGACATTTTAAACCAGAAATAAATGAAGCGGTGTATTTGTTTAAAAATAAATTCATACATTTTTACATACAACTAGCATCTGGTTTGACCACTTCAGCTCCAGAAGGTTTACCCCCCTCCTTCATGACCAGACCATTTTTTGTCGTGCAACGCTGTACCCAGATAAAATTTATGTCCTTTTCTCCCCACAAATAGAGCTTTTGGTGGTATTTGATCACCTCTGTGGTTTTTATTTTTTGTGCTATTGTATTGTGGGTATTTTTTAACTGCTTCATGACAAATGTTCCCATACATGTGTTATAATAGTGAGCTTTGATGTCCTGTATTTAAAGATGGCTGCCACATATCCAATTTACCATGTGGTTGTGGGGGGAAGTGCAACCATGTGTTGCTGACCTCACTCACAAAATGACCTGTGAGTGGTCAAGAGGAATAATTACATCCTGTGGGGGGTCTCTGGTATACAGGACTATAAAAAGAATCCATAGCATGAGGAATGGTCTGTTTTTTGGAGCTGTGGAAAGACCAAGCATGCAGCCAGGATTTCTTATTGTCCTGTTCCTCCAGCTATCCAGTGCAAGCTGTTGACATTCAACAACCAGAACTAAGTATTATTTGATATTTTAGGATTTGGGGATTAGGAGTGTATGTTTAAGTCGTGGTATTTTGTGTAATGTTTATGGTAAGTTTTATGTGTAAGAAGCCTTATGTATTTTGATGTCCAGTAAAGTTTTGTTTTATGCCTTTTATCAAAACTGCTCTTGGTGTGTCTGCTCATTTTAAATATTCACTAGACGTTTCAGTGGCTGTCCAGTATACCTTATCATTATAAATTTTGTTGATCCCACATTTGTTACACCTTTAGGCTAGGTTTCCACTAGTGCGGCTACGAAGTCGTGCTACTTCTAGCACGACTTCGTAGCAAAAGTAAACCGCGGCTTCAGTTAGACTTGTCCCTCATATATAGAGGGAAGTCGCGCTCAAAAGTAGTACACGATTTACTTTTGAGGTCGTGGCAACTGAAGCCGCGGCAGTGGAAACGTGCCCCATTGAAAACAATGGGTTTTGACTTGCTGTGCGACTTGACATGTGTCAAATCGCACCGCAAGTCGCACTAGTGGAAACCGAGCCTTAAACAAAGACAGACAATTTTGAAAAAAAAACAAAACAAAATTTTTACTTTCTGCAATAAAACACACCCATTAAAAAAATGTATAAAATCAAATTTCTTCATCAGTTTAGGCTAATATGTATTCTGCTACATGTTTTTGGTAAAAAAAAATCCCAATAAGCGTATATTGATTGGTTTGCGCAAAAGTTATAGCGTCTAAAAACTATGGGATATTTTTTTTTGGAATTTTTTTAAAACTTTTTTTACTAGTAATGGCAGTGATCAGCGACTTACAGCGGAACTGCGAGATTGCGGCTGACAAATTGGACACCAAGTGACACTTTTTGGGGACCAGTGACACCAATACAAGGATCAGTGCTAAAAAATACTGTGGGAGATGGAGTTCCATGTTCCTGCTTAGCAGAAACACAAGATCTCTGTCTTAACTTTTACAGAACAGCGATCTGCCTTGTTTACATAGGTAGACCGCCGTTCTGCCTCTGTCGGGAACGATGTCCCCTGGGACCTGGCAGACCCCTGATTGGCTCCTGCTGTGTCCAATCAGTGGCTGTAGGAGCCGCGGCCCCACAGTACATATACAGTATCTAACAAAAGTGAGTACACCTCTCACATTTTTGTAAATATGTTAATATATCTTTTCATGTGACAACACTAAAGAAATTACAATGTAAAGTAGTGATTGTACAGCTTGTATAACAGTGTACATTTGCTGTCCCCTCAAAATAACTCAACACACAGCCATTAATGTCTAAACCACTGACAACAAAAGTGAATACACCTCTAAGTGCAAATGTCCAAATTTGGCCCAAAGTGTGTCAATATTTTGTGTGGCCACCATTATTTTCCAGCACTGCTTTAACCCTCTTGGGCATAGAGTTCACCAGAGCTTCAAGGTTGCCACTGGAGTCCTCTTCCACTCCTCCCCGACAACATCACGGAGCTGGTGGATGTTAGAGACCTTGTGCTCCTCCACCTTCCATTTCAGGATGCCCCACAAATGCTTAATAGCAAAAGAGAAAACAGAGAAATAGTTGTTCTTAATGGGTCACAGTTAAATTAAACCTATTCTTTGTATACACAGCACACATGTGCCACTATCTTTATGCCTACACTATCAGGAGTGTGCAATACAACCAAAAATTACCCCCTACTGCCAGTAAACACCCCCCCCCCCCAAAGGCCATATCCATCAAAATACATATATCAACCAACAGCCCCAATCTCCCTCCAGTGTAGATCCTCCACCACAGTCCAGAACCCCCCTCCGAGCTCAGTATAGACCCTGATCCCAGCCTAACCCCTTAGTACATACACAATCCCAGCACAGACCCCCCCCCCCCTCAACACAGTCCTCCCCAGTATAGACTCCCCCCCCCCTTCCAGCCTAATCTCTCAGTACAGACCCCCCCCCTTTTAACTTAACCAGTATAGTCCCCCCAGTACAGCCCCTCCCTAGTGCAGCCCCCCCCCTTCACAGCCTAACCCTTCAGTACAGCTTCCCCAGTACAAATGCCACCACCCAGCCTAACCTCTTAGTACAGACTCACTGTCCCATCCCAACCACTTAGTACAGACCCCCAGTATAGTCCCGACCTAACCTCTCAGTACAGCCTCCTCCTTCTAGCCTAGCCCCAGTACAGACCAGTTAGTACGGACCCCCTACTCCCATCCTAACCCCTCAGTACACACACTCCCCAGTACACACACCCCAGATTCCCCCTTCCATCCACATCCCTTAGTACAGATCCCCTCAGTGCAGACCCCCACTCCTCCTAGCTACCAGATGTAGACCGCATCTTCGCACCATCCCCTGAGTGGTGATACCACTGTAACACTTAAAGAGACCCAATTGTCAGACCATATATTTAAACCAAAATCTTCTAAAAAAATTAACTGTGCATTTAGTACATTTTATGTATGTTTTTTAGCTGTAAAAAAACTCCTTTGTTTAAACATCCAAAAGCCCTGAGACTGCTGCTGGGCACCACAGCCTTGCATGCCATGTTAGCAGTTCTAGCTACATATGAGCACATTTAGCTGTTTGCCTAAAGGCCAGATTTTCGACATTGAGATTGAGATTACCATCAAATTCTTCATCATTTAATGCAAGTATAGACCTTTTACATTTAATTGGTATAACTCTACTACCAAATGCATAGCATCTCTGGAATACAACAAATTCCACATGTTCTAATAGGTACAAATGGCCAAAGAACAGGGTAATTTAATCTGCATTCCATTCAAAGTATCCATTTCTATTTGTTTAAACCTGCTCTGCATAATGGTGTATGTTAGCATTCAACCGACATATATTAAAAACAAAACTCTGTAGATTAATATTAATTTAGCATCAAACAAGCAGCAAACCCATACTTACTATAATGCAATTTTAATATACTACACTACTTATTAAATGTTATGCATTTAAGAAAACATGCAGACGTCTGCATTCCAGTGTTTGAATTGCTTTCTCTTAATGTGTCCCATGTGAAAAATCTATTCCCCCATTCAAACACATCTGCAAAAAAAAAAAAATGAATACAGATTTTTAAACAATTCAGATTGAATTATAATGTCAGGATAAAAATTCAATAGCGCATATTTCAGGAGGGGCAATTTAATGAAAATGCTTTATCCTGGTATTTATCTGAGGAGTGAAACTAATGTAAAGCTATACAAACTGCTTCAAAATAAATAGATTCCACCTGAAGACAATCTAGTTCTTTCAGCAAGTCAGTACAAAGAGGAATGGAAAAGTATAGTGCTGTAAATGATAGGAAATCATGTTTCTAAGCCCAACTCCAGGTTGTTGTAATCCCCCACCCTGCCTATGTTTTAAAAATAATGTAATATGGGAACCCTAATTCCAGCTGTCTTCTGGCTGGTCACCTGAGGAACCAAGTCCTCCTTTTTTCATCGTTAGCTGACCTCAGTGCTGCAGAGAATGGTACTCATATGATGCATGTAAATGCCATTCTCTGCAACATTCTCCTTTAAGCCCAGGCTCAGAACTGACACACCCGAAGGGTTCTGACCTTGACAGCCTGGGCTCACAGGAAGTCAGGGGATGATTTATTAAAGGCAAATAAGCTGTTCACATTGCATAGAAATTTTCCCCTAGCTTAGTCAATGTGGGGAAGCGGTGCTAACTTCCGTCCTCCAATTATGTGCAAGCAACAATATACAGTTGTGCTCATAAGTTGACATACTCTGGCAGAATTTATGATTTCTTGTCCCTTTTTCAGAGAATATGAATGATAACACAAAAACTTTTCTTTCAAGTGATGGTATACCCTCTGGGACTACCTCCAGGGGCGTAACCAAAAAGATTTCTGCCTAGTCCTACTCCTGAAGAGAGAGCAGCATAAGCCCAATGGACTAGAAGACATGGAGCTGTGTCCATCAGTGAACGAAAGAGAAATATACAGTTGTGCTCATAAGTTTACATACCCTGGCAGAATTTATGATTTCTTGGCCAATTTTCAGAGAATATGAATGATAACACAAAAACTTTTCTTTCACTCATGGTTAGTGTTTGACTGAAGCCATTTATTATCAATCAACTGTGTTTACTCTTTTAAAATCATGACAACAGAAACTACCCAAATGACCCTGATCAAAAGTTTACATACCCTGGTGATTTTGGCCTGCTTACATGCACACAAGTTGACACAAAGGGGTTTTAGTGGCTTTTAAAGGTAACCATCCTCACCTGTGAACTGTTTGCTTGTAATTAGTGTTTGTGTATAAAAGGTTAGTGAGTTTCTGGATTCCTGACAGACCCTTGCATCTTTCATCCAGTGCTGCACTGACGTTTCTGGATTCTGAGTCATGGGGAAAGCAAAAGAATTGTCAAAGGATCATCAGGAAAAGGTAGTTAAACTGTATAAAACAGGAAAGGGATATGAAAAGATATCCAAGGAATTGAGAATGCCAATCAGCAGTCTCCAAACTCTAATCAAGAAGTGGAAAATGAGGGGTTCTGTTAAAATCAAACCACGGTCAGCGAGACCAACTAAAATTTCAGCCACAGCTACCAGGAAAATTGTTCAGGATGCAAAGAAAAACCCACAAATAACTTCAGGTGAAATACAGGACTCTCTGAAAACATGTGGTGTGGCTGTTTCAAGATGCACAATAAGGAGGCACTTGCATGGTCGAGTCACCAGAAGAAAGCCATTACTACGCAAATGCTACAAAGTATGCCACTTACAATATGCCAAACAGCACAGAGACAAGCCTCAAACCTTCTGGCACAAAGTCATTTGGAATGATGAGACCAAAATTTAGCTTTTTGGCCACAACCATAAATGCTATATTTGGAGAGGAGTCAACAAGGCCTATGATGAAAGGTACACCATTCCTACTGTGAAACACGGAGGTGGATCATTGATGTTTTGGGGATGTGTGAGCTACAAAGGCACAGAAAATTTGGTCAGAATTGATGGCAAGATGAATGCAGTATGTTATCAAAAAATACCGGAGGAAAATTTGCATTCATCAGCCCGGAAGCTGCACATGGGACGTACTTGGATATTCCAACATGACAATGATCCTATACACAAGGCCAGGTTGACCTGTCATTGGCTACAGCAGAACAAAGTGAAGGTTCTGGAGTGGCCATCTCAGTCTTTTGACCCCAATATCATTGAGCCACTCTGGGGAGATCTCAAACGTGCAGTTCATGCAAGACAGCCCAAGAATTTACAGGAACTGGAGGCTTTTTGCCAGGAAGAATGGGCAGCTTTACCATCTGAGAAGATAAAGAGCCTCATCCACAAATACCACAAAAGTCTTCAAGCTGCCATTGATGTTAAAGGGGGCAATACACAGTATTAAGAAATGAGGTATGTAAACTTTTGATCAGGGTCATTTGGGTAGTTTCTGTTGTCATTATGATTTAAAAAGAGTAAACACAGTTGATTGATAATAAATGGGTTTAGCCAAACACTAACCATGAGTGAAAGAAAAGTTTTTATGTTATCATTCATATTCTCTGAAAATTGGCCAAGAAATCATAAATTCTGCCAGGGTATGTAAATTTATGAGCACAACTGTATATTTCTTTTTCGTTCACTGACGGACACAGCTCCATGTCTTCTAGTCCATTGGGCTTATGCTGCTCTCTCTCTTCAGGAGTAGGACTAGGCAGAAATCTTTTTGGTTACGCCCCTGAGGTAGTCCCAGAGGGTATACCATCACTTCCTGCTATAGGACTTCAGTTTTTTCTGCCTAGTCAGGAGTGAGGACCTGGCTCTCTGCTGGGATCTGCGGTCCTTGCATTCTTTCCATTTTATATGGAATTTTTTTACTTTTTCTTTATTTTTTTTGTTCCTGTGTAAACTACGATCAACCTGTTCCTATGTGAACTACAATCAACAGCCAGACTGGGTGACACACTGGATATACTAGATCCTTATGGTCTTCCCAGAATAGCCTGCGAGCGTGACCCAACTATTAGCTCTTGTTACAGTATTGAAGCTGCGCTTATCCGTAATAAATAAATATCAAATGGTATACTACAATCATAAATAGATAAAACAGTTGTGGCTTCTATGTTGTATACAGGGTAAAAAATACAAGGTGCTAGTGGTGCAACAAAGGTGCAGTGATAAGACTGCACATAAACAATAATGTAAAAATATCCGTAAGTAATTGTGACTCCTGTGATGTGAGCGGAGTATCAATATAAGGTGCTATAGGTGCAATAAAGGTGCAAGAAAAAAATGAAATTAGATATAACCGGTACTACAGTCCCCGTCCAAGGGCTAACAGTGACATCCAAGTACAAATAATAAATTAATGAATGACATAGAATAAATCACAATAAAGTGAAAATGGTGACTCAGTGTATGGTGGCTGCGTGACAGTACTAAAAATTTGAATGCATCAATAAACAGTATTAAAAGCCATCCAAGAAGATCTAGCCATAAACAGTTCATTTAGTTGTAGGTAGCAGCATAAAACTTCATAAGGTGACGGTGGCGTGAAATAAGGTGATGGGATCAGGTGGGTGAATAACAACCCCAAATAGTGAGCAGTTAGATAACTGATAAGTAAAACTTATGGGTGTGCTACACCCTTACCTTATTGCTGTAAGGTTACAGCATTGAGACAATACTCCTATATTCATCCGGGGGGGGGGGAGCTGGTATGCAGGAGGGCTCAGATAGGTATCCTTACAGCTGCAGGAATACAGCTGATAGCCGGGGTCCCTTGCACTCCTTACGCCTTCCGGGGGGGGGGGGTTACAGTTTCCTATACACTCCCAGGTGTGAGGGGGGACAAAGAGAGAGCTTCCTCTGATGTAGTATTTTAATATATTTTTATTGAAAATAAAATAGCAACTTACAGTTAATGCTTCCAATGACAGGTATTAGGGAATGTGGGTCCCGAGTGGTCCGTGATGCTGCACTTCCGCATTCAGCCTATACGTCTCTACATGTATCATCACGGTCAAGTGACTTCTTCATGTCAGGAAGGTCCTGCCAGAAGACAAGTTGGCAACCGCAGGCAAGGTCCTGCCCCTCGAATTTCCCAAGGCTAATTGGCTAATTGGCAAACGTGAAAGCGCCAGCATGTGAATTTGTGTGTGCATGCGTACGCTAATGTGCGCTGCGCACCTGATGACAGTTTAAGCATCAAAGGGCTATTTAAGCTGGATTTGCTCCCAGGATCAGTGCTGTCTCATCTACAGTGTTCTGTGCTAGATCTGCTTCCTGTTAACTGTGTTGTTCCTGAAATCTTGACCCGGCTTGCCTCTGACTACTCCAGTTCTCTGCCTACACCGACCCCAGCTTGTTCTTATTCTCCAGTCTCTCCACTTGTACCTGATCTGACCTCTCTGTGTATGACCCGGCTTGTCTGACTCTGCTTACCTTCCAGTTTTCCCCAAGGCTCCCTAGATGCTGCATTGATCCAACTACTCCCAGGACACCTGCTTCCTTCTGGAACTCTACGCTACCAGCAGTCCTGCAGCCTGCACGTCCACCGGCACTCGTGCGACTCTGCACTCTGCGCTTCCTGTTTACTCTATCAGGGGCTCTGAGTCAGAGGAGTAAGAGAGGCCTTCCTCCGCACATTCAGGCTCTACCTACCAGGTACGCGACACTTCAGGAGATCCTGTGTGAACTACGATCAACCTGTTCCTATGTGAACTACAATCAACAGCCGGACCGGGTGACACACTGGATATCCTATCCTTATGGTCTTCCCAGTGTGGCCTGCGAGCGCGACCCAACTATTAGCTTTGTGCTAGGTTGGCAGCAGCATAGCTCCACTGGACGGGGGTTGGCTGGTGAGTGAAACACCTCACGAGGTCGCATAGCTCTGGTCATGACAGCAGTCACAAACAGAGTGGGGTGATCACAGGCCCTCCCTGGGGATGGTAGGCCCCCTCCTGTGTCCTCCCTCCCCCTCATGTTTTTCCCCCCATCTCCACAGCCGGGTTCCCCCTGCGTAGGCTGCCCTCACCTGCCCCCTTTCTCCCCCTCTTAGCCCCTTTTTGGGGGCACGGATATATTTGGGTAGGGGGGCTTGTCTGGTGTTGGGCCAGAGCGTGGTGGGTGGGTGCCGCTGTCGGTCCCCCTTTTTGGGGATGCCCATATCTTGAGGCTGCAGGGGGGGTCCCTGAGGGATCCCCTCCTAGTGGATGTCTCTTCCCTGGGGTCCAGTAGGGTCCCGGGTCCTGTGCAGTGCCGTGTGTTGCCCCCATTTTGCCGTGGATGCTGCATTCCCAGCTTCGGTGGTCATGTTTGTGTAGTTTAGCAGCCATGTTTTGGGTTTCCCATAGAGAATAATGGAAGACTACAAGAAAATGGCTGAGTGCGGTGATGTGCTGCGGGGGCCTCTAGTGTCAGTGTCGGTGCTTCCTCTTCTATCTCAGTGTGGCAGGCTGTTTGGCACTCTCCAGCTCTGGGGTGGTGAGTCTCTGGGGGTATACGATCCTTCATCTGCCATACAGCGCAGCGGGTGCACTGATTCTTGTGGTGCCCCAGCGATGTGCGGGAGGTTCCCCTTTTTTTACAAAAAAAAATGTTTCTGTTGTGCACAGTTAACCCCTTGTTGGCAAGGAGCGTGTATCACCACCTAACCCACTCCTGGAAGCTTGCGGGACCCTCTGGATCTCAGTCTGCCCTGGCGGCCATGACAGCAGCCCTGCAGTCACTTATATCCAAGGTAGATATGGCCCTGCAAAGGAGGCCTAGCAAGAAGCGCCCCCTGCCTTCACCTGTATCCTCTGCCTCCTCAGGGTCTAAGGTGGATTTGGCCGCCGTGGATGAGAGTCAGCCCACTGGGTCTGCGTCCACGCACGCTGAGTGCTCTAACAGTGAGGATGAGCCCTCCTCCTCTGCAGCCGCGCATGAAAAAGCAATGGTGGAGGCCCTAATTGTGTCAGTGCAGGAAACTTTAAAGTTGGAGGACTCAGCTAATGCTGAGTCGGAGATGCCTGTGCAGTTTGGCACCTGCAAATCTTCCAAGGTGACAAAGGTGTTCCCCTTTCCTGCCTATTTTGATGAGATTGTCGTTAGTCAGTGGGGTTCCCTGAAACGCATGGTTGGAATACCTAAGCGCTTTGCTAGGAGATATCCCTTTGAGGAGTCTCTCCTGAAGAAACTTATGGTCGGTGGACTCTCCGGTTTCCAGGTTAAATAAGGCTACGCTTTTCCCGGTGGAGGATTCTCCATTCTTTAAGGATCCCTTGGACAAGAGAGCTGATGCTCTGTCCTGGTATCTTTTAACCGTTGCTGGTTCAATGTTGAGGCCAGTGTTTGCTTGGTATCCCAGACCTTAACGGAATGGGCAAAAGTTTTACGCCAGGGTGTCTGTGACCGCAGTGATTCTTCACCACATGATTTGGTTGAAGTACTGGTCAGCTGACCAGGCTTCTAAAAAGGTGCTGACTGATCTACCTTTTGTAGGTGACCGTTTGTTTCGGTGCCTCTATGGAAGAGATCACTAAGGGCCTTACGGGAGGTAAGAGTACATTACTTCTGCAGGTTGCTAAGGGCAAAGAACCTTGTCGTAAATGTGGTCCTTTCTTTTAGGCTCCCAGCGGCCCTTTCGTCCGTCTGGATCACAGGAAAAGGATTCAAGATCCACCCGTAACTTTGCAAGAGGCTCCAAGAGACCCTGGAATGGTAAGTCAAAAGCGGGCACTTCTGGTTTCGCAGACAAGCCTTCCCCAGCCTGAATAATGACAAATCAGATTTAAATTTCCAAGGCAACGGGTTTCTAAATGAACAATTTTTTCATGACAGCATTGCCTGAAATCATTCTTCAGTCTACATGCCAGAAATCATGATTTTTTTGGGAATGACACTTAGTAAAAACACTTGGAATTTCTGCAGAATCCTATTGAATCATTAAGAAAGACTGACTGGAAACTGAGTAATACAAAATGGACAATTAGGGTTGTCTTGCCATGTGCAAACAATAACTATGTTATTTTGTCACATGCTATAGAAAAATGACAGCTGGGACATTGTTGCCATGGGCCTTTCAAGCTGAATTCCATCATTGCCAATAGTGTCCTAGGGCTGCAGGGCCACAAGAGGCAGCACACAGCTACGCAGACATTACTGACTTTCATCGATACATTCCTATGTGGTTCCAGGTTGCTGCACTACTTGCCAGTACAATCTGTCTGGGCCCTCATTGTTGCTGTCCCTCTATAGTTTGTGCATTGGTGTTAGTGGAACAGTGTTCTCTGTGCTTACAATTCACCTACTCTCGTCCATACACCTGGTCCTGAACTACTAGCAGAGTAGGGTGAGAGTCAGGGCCCCTTGAACCAGGGGGCAAGAAAATGTATGGCCAGGGGTCCAACCAATATAAAAGAGGGCCCTGGTGAGATTTTTTTTTTGTTCCATGACCAGTTTAAGATGTACTGACACCCAAGGTTGCTGTTAGAAATCACGGGGCCCTATATAGCCTACCTGACAGGGCCCCCTGGCCAGGAGTGACTGAGGTCATAGATTTATTAGTCCTCTTCTTTGAATCCCCAGCTGCACAGATGAATGAATTGGAAGCACTGTGAGGCTTATTATGATTCAGCGAGGAATGGGCAGGATTGGTTGGCACTGATCACTCACTGTGTTCACTCAGAAAAGGAAGGGACCAAAAAATATATTTAACGGCCCCTTCCCTGCTCTAAATCCTAAAACATCCCCCTGTGTGCCCTCAAGAACTGCTGGCAGGAGAGGAGGAAAACCGGCAGTGCTGTGGGGAAAGGGGCACACAGGGGGCCCAGATGGGGAGCATGTGCTAGAACCAATCCCCCTGCAGTGAAGCCAGAGGGAGAAAGAGGAGTAGAAGCTGGTAGCGCTTCAGGGGGAGGCAGAAGAGGATTGGTGTCTGCAATAAGAGCACTTTTGGCCCTCCTACTCAGCAGGTACCTTGGCCCCCCTTTTGAACTGCTGGGGCCTGGGCCCAGTACAGAAGGGCAGACTGTACTGCCTTATCAGCAGCCCTGCTGACCCCATATGTAGAATCCACCTCTCTGTCCCTAGCCTTGGTGTTCCATTAGCGGCTGTGCTTTATATGTTGTAATAATCAATCTAGCGAAATAACTGGAAAAAGAGAAGGGCAGAACAAGACTGTTGACCAAGACCAATTTTAGTCTTGATTATTTTATGTGAGGCTGAAACTGCAAACCGGGGCTTTATCCTGTTCTCTAATGGAATATATTGCATGAGATCGTATGTTTTCTTCCTGGGTTAGGAACGCAAGCGGAAGTGCGGTGAAATACACGCCGCTATGTCCGTACTAGTACAGTGTGATTGGCCATCCGGAGCTGAATTTCATACATGCGGTTTATCTTTCAATACATTGTAAGTGCAATTTTTTCTATTTGATGCAATTAAAAGTTTTAAACCTATTTCACTATTTGGCTATTCTTTGTCTTCCATCTTGAGCATTGATCCCTAGGAAGTACTGAAGAATCTGCACCCACCAGACTTACCAGCCAAGCCTGTCAGACCCCTGTACAGTACTGTCCAGGGGTCCATATTGTCTGGTAAGTGAATCTCACCTTGGGGGGCGTGAAACTCACTCATTTTGCACATAAGTCACTTGGATATTTTGAATTAAGGAGCACCCTCCACAAACTTTCACTGGAGAATTGCTTCATATTCTTTTCATACATTTTTTATGATTGTTTTTCCATCAATTTTCACTGGATACTTGCTTATATAAGGATTTTTATTATTATCACTTGTTTGAACCTTTTTTGCTTGGATATTATGAATTTATTTCATCTTACTTATATGGTTGCATGGTTTAATTTCTATCAATCCCAATTTGTGGGGTAACCCTTGTAACATTTTTGAAGGTCTTGAATTATTTCCATGCGCTGTGGTGTTGTTTTGCATATTTTCTGAGATATTGATTGATAAGCAGCAGCAGGAACAATTGAGGTGTGAGATATTTAGCTAAGCGCAGGGTAGACGTTTATAGTCACTAATTTAATTAATGCAACAGAGTAAACGGTTAATAACTACTACACAGTGCTCTACTTAAGTAACACATTTTCCCAATTAATTAGTAAATGCATGGTCACAGTAAATTACATGGATTGCTCATAGATTGCTTGAACTTTGTAAAATTTTCTAGCAACAGACCTAGATGTTAGTGGATCTATGGGCAATATATTTATTATACCATGACACAAGGAATAGCTTAAGCAAATTTCTCAAATATCAGGTAAGGAATTTTTCTTTGCCTATGTGTTGGTGCAATGCTAATGTAAAGCCACCAGAGCCATTCACCAGTTCCGTTTTGCCAGAGCCAGATTACCAATTAGGGCAGTGATGGCGAACCTTGGCACCCCAGATGTTTTGGAACTACATTTCCCATGATGCTCATGCACTCTGCAGTGTAGGTGAGAATCATGGGAAATGTAGTTCCAAAACATCTGGGGTGCCAAGGTTTGCCATCACTGAATTAGGGTATTTCAACCAAGGTACTTTTTTTCCATAGGCTCCAGGGTGTCAGTTTTTACACTTCATACACTGGAAGGAAAACTGCCATCATAGGTAAAAAACTACTTATCAGAACCTGCACCAAAACCACACACTTCATGTCTTCGCAATGAAGTTGCTGTCGGCATGGAGTAATGAGAAAACAAAACTCCACCCACTTATTTGGTAAACTTAGGCAATACTTTAGACCATTTTCTGAGAAAGCAAGTATACATGGTAAGTGGTCATGGGCTCTAATGCTAAGCAATCACTGAACTTCTATTATTGGTAATAGCATATGCCAAAACCCTTAACTTCAATTTAGTTTCTAAGTAAGTAGGCTAACCTGTATTTTACGAGGTTGACTATGTTGGCATGAGCAATCTGTCAAGGTGTTAACAGCTGTAGACTTCTCAGCACCTCTCATACTTCTCTATTTTCAAAGTTGTGAGTAATCCATTTATATTTTGATGATATGTTTTGAAATACTTAGTGGAATTTTTATGAATAATAATGATTTTAATTACATTTGAATAAAGCTGTGGGAATTTGTGTTATGTTCAAAACTGAGAGCTCTGCCTTTTTTTCTAAAATGTTTGAAGTGGATTCTTAGAGTTTCTGGAATATATGGAAATGCCATGTACCTACATATTTTTACATTAGTTTGTATGAGCTGTCAGTTTCTCAGAAACGAACGCTCTAACAAACATAAAAATAATATCAGGGCCTTTATTAGTATTGCATACATCCATTAATCACTACAGGTATATTCCTTTATAACAGCCTGTCCCCAGATTTAGCAGTGGAAAGATGTGGCTATCCCTATTGATTTTATTGTATGACGTGTACTCTAATGGCTCGTTTCCACTGAGCGTTATGGTACAGTTCAGTTCGGTACAGTACGCATTTTTTGCCATTTCCATTGTGAATGGTACCCTAATTCCGAACCGTACCGTACCACTTTTTTGGGACCCTTTCGTTGGGGTACCAAGCACATTAGTACCGTACCAACAGGGTGGAGCTACACTGTAGAACTTTTATTGGTTGACAGAGAATTATCCATCACAGATTTCCGGCTACACCACGCCTATCATGAAAGGGTACTATTGGCAGTGGAAACGCAAGGTGTACCGTTCCTAACCGTACCGTACTGAACCAAACTGTACCGTACCACTCATTGGAAACGAGGCATAAAAGGATTAATAAAAAAGATGTAATATATTAAATGCATATAGTACAGTGCAAACGTTTTAGGCAGGTGTGAAAAAATGCTCTTAATTAAGAATGCGTTCCAAAATAGAAGTGTTAATAGTTTTATTTTAATCAATTACCACTTAACAAAATGGAAAGCAAATGAATCAAAGAAAAATACAAATCAAATCAATATTTGGTGTGACTACCCCTTGGCTGCAAAGCAGCATCAATTCTTCTAGGTACACACAGTGCCTGTGCACACATTCTTTTGAAGGAACTCGGCAGGTATGCTGTTCCAAACATTTTGGAGAAGTAACCACAGATCTTCTGTGGATGTAGGCTGCCTCAAATCCTTCTGTCTTATTAGGTAATCCCAGGCAGGCTCATTGATATATGTTGAGATCAGCGCCCTGTGGGGGCCAATCCATCACTTCCAGGACTCCTTGTTCTTGTTTTTGCTGAAAATACTTCTTAATGACATTGGTTGTATGTTTTGGTTGTTGTCCTGCTGCAGAATTTATTTGTGGCTAATCATACGCAATGGTATGGCATGATGGAAAAGTATCTGCCTGTATTTCTCAACATTGGGGACACAATTGATCCTGGCTTCCATTTGCAGAAATGCAGCACTGAACTTGCAAACAACCTCCACTTCCAGCATGCTTCACTGTTGCCCACAGACACTCATTATATCACTCTCCAGCCCTTTAGCAAACAAACTGCCTCCCGCTAGAGCCAAATATTTCATATTTTGACTCATTAGTCCAGAGCACCTGCTGCCATTTTTCTGCACACCAGTTCCTATGTTTTCATGCATAGTTGAGTCGCTTAGCCTTGTTTTCATGTCAGAGGTATGGCTTTTTGGCCACAATTCTTCCATGAAGACCACTTCTGGCTGGACAGTAGATGGGTGTACCTGGGTCCTACTGGTTTCCACCAGTTCTATGCTGATGGCACTCCTGAACATCTTCCGATGTCAAAGAGAAGTAAGCATGAGGACGGTCCTCATCGTTGCCCGATCAATGGTGTTCTCAATGCTGAGAAATTCAGGCAGATACTTTAACATTATTCCATACAATCAGAGAGGCGTGGCCCCGAATATATCCTGCAGCAGGACAACAACCCAAAACATACAGCCAAAGTCATTCAGAACTATCTTCAGCATAAAGAAGAACAAGGAGTACTGGAAGTGATGGTTTGGTCCCCACGGACTATGTAATCCCAGACAGACTAGATGATGTTACAGGACTCCTTGTTCTTTTTTACACTGAAGATAGTTCTTAATGACATTGGCTGCATGTTTGTGGTCATTGTCCTGCTGCAGAATAGATCTTAGGCAAATCACATGCCTCCCTGATGGTTTGACATGATGGATAAGTATCTGCATGTATTTCTCAGCATTGGGAGGGACACCACTGATTCTGACCAAACCTCCAGCTCCATTTACAGAAATACAGCCCCAAACTTGCAAGGAACCTCCACTATGCTTCACTGTTACTGTTGTCTGCAGACAGTTATTATTGTACTGCTCTCCAGCCCTTCGCAAACAAACTGCCTTTTCCTACAGTCTAATATTTCAAATTGTGACTCATCAGTCCAGAACAGCTGCTGCCATTTTTCTGCACCCCAGTCCCTATGTTTTCGTACATAATTGATTCGCTTAGCCTTGTTTCCATGTGCTATGTATATTTATCTAAGTATCTAGTGTCTTCCTTCCCTAAATAGACAGTAGGATCCTCAACGTTAAATGACCTCCAGCATCCCTATGGGATCCAGTGAGGATTAAAGTATTGGTTTATTTATGGAGATTCCCCAATCCCATGACATCAGTGGCCTAATAAGCAAAACATGCAATATTTTTTCATATTAGGTGCTATCTTAATAGGAATTAGGATAGTGAAGTGACAACACACAGTAAGTGATGCTGTGTTTGAGAAGGGTAGGGGAGGGGGGTCATGTTTTTCACTCCTAAACTGGTATGTGGAGTTCACTGGGTAGAGGGATGAAAATGTGAACTGTTTCGGACTCCAAACACGTTGGTCCTAAAAAGCATATATGGGAGATTGGTAAAAAAAAATTTCACACTCTCTGCAAGCTTTTTTCTATTCAAGGCATTTAAGTTTGCCGTTTAAGACTAAAGTAACAGGTTTTCTTGAAACTGTATTGAGTGGAATAGCCCTTAAAAAAAAAGCAATACTTCTTACATAGAAAGAGAATTTGCATGACTTCCTGAATAATGTCTTATTTAAAAATTAAGAGCCATATGAAGGTTGATTTACTAAAATTGAAGAGTGCAAAATCTGGTGCAGCTGTGCATGGTAGCCAATCAGCATCTAACTTCAGCTTGTTCAATTAAGCTTTAACAAAAGTTGTAGCAAATCAACCTGAGGTTTTCTATTTTCATGGTCCTGTGATTATTTAGAAGGTTATACACACACACACAAAATCTGCATTAGAAAAAGTTTTATACATTTTTAAATGTGTTTTTTTTTTAACATAGTCAAAAACAAAATGTAGTTTAGCAAATATAATAAATTTAATTTTGTAGTAAGGAAAATAAAAAAGTCCCTGTTCCTAAAGGCCTCTTTCAGAATGTACGGTAATTTTCTTGTACAAAAATCATGCTCCGGATTCAAAATGAGATTAAAACCCTCTACCACAATTAGATTATTTATGGCAAGGACATCATCACACTAGATTAAATTTAGACAAAATGTGTTCATAAACAATATTAAGAGTTGGTATAAGTAACTTTGAAAACAACTCTGAAGTGTGTGCTAGATATTGAATTAAAAAATATTCATGTCCCATTTTTAACAAAATAGGATAGTAACTTCCCTTTTGCATGAATATCAGATACAAAGAATCCTATAGCTCCATCTCTTTTTACACAGAGTTTTACAATGCCTGAAATGTCAAGTATACGTATTAGTTTAAAAAAAAAAAAAATCAACATTAAAAAAAAAAAAACTCATATAAGTGACACTCCATAAAAGTGACTTTATATATAAAATGTAGGTGTGATTTCCCCCCCATCAATAATTAGTTATCATCAAAATATCAAGAAGCAACACCCTAGTGTCCGTAAAACATCTCCATAATTCAACTCAATACAAACATTTCCAAAAAAATATAAAGTGCATATCTTTTTAAAAGTGCATTGAAAAAATGTCCATGGGCGAGATCATTAGAGATTTAGATCAAATTGTGCAATGAAAGTGTCAAAATCCACTCCAACACAGGTGTCTACTTCAGGGTGTCACAACCAATGTGCCCAAACGTCTTAATGGATACATAGGATCTCTATAAGCATACTGCAGCCCACACTCAGTGTGAATCATCTGGTAACCTTGGGGATACTCAGCAAGGAAATTCAGACATGCCATGGATAAAGGACAGTGGGCAAGCCACATAGTGCAGTATTTTGTAAGCCTGCATATATTTATTAAAAGCGGAACACTCACAATGTGCAAGAGAGATCAGACGAATACAGTGCTTTGCTGCGATGCAGGCCATGGATGTGATGATGTCACTGGCTGAAGCTCTGCCCTATGCATTTGCCCCAACCCAGGCATCATCAGTGGATTTTTTTATATGATACAAATTACTTTGCCTAGGCTGCTGCATGCATAAGGAGTTGCACAGGCTCCACAATTGTTATCACTATATCATCTCTGAGCCAGCATCCCAGTTCAAAAAGTAGGTGCATATGTGCTTACCCTGAAGGATGCATGAATAAAGATGGTGTCATTTTTCTGAAAGCAAACGCAGAAATAAGCATTGTTAAGAGGAGTACTGATCTATGTGAGAGGTAACAAATACCCACATTATCTAGCATGCATGCACTTGACTCAAAAAATTAAACTGATCCATGGTCCACTTTACGTTTGTCAGATTTCAAAGTTATGAGACAAGTGTTCTTGCATGATTTCAAAAACCTTTTTTGACAATTTTCTTCCATATTCCAAGTAATTGACAAGACATTAAGAAAAACTTTATAGGGCACAATTTACTTAATGGCCTAAATGCATATATATTTAACTAATTACCTTTAAAATGTTTTCAAAAGATGGAACAGTAAAAAAAAATGTTTGGCCTGGCACAGCAAAAAGTATCTTTTTATTATACCAATTGGCAAACAATGGGACAATAGTTTTCTTTCTTAGGCACTCTTAGAATGAACATCTTGAAATATAAAATTGCCTTTATAGAAAATGAAGCCCGTTATAGGCCCTCAGAATCTCCATTTGCTTGCAATTCAGTATGTGAAAAATTACTATTCTGGTTAATCAGTGAGTAAAGCGTTGCTCTGTGTGCCCTTTCAATAGCAATATTCACTTTCTTTACATGAAAAAACGAAATACATTTTGATGGAGAAATTATTTGGCTCCTGGCCTTTCACTGTGTTGAAAAGTCATTTTAAATTATTACAGAGATGTGTTAATGTCTTCAGACATTTTAATATCCAAACACAAATTATTACAAAGCACTCAAAAGTGATATATGTGACAAATCTATAACTAATAAATGAAAAAATAATAAACAAATTAAAAAAACATTATAACAAATAAATGAATATGTCAAAACGTTTTCCAAAAAAGAGTGATACAAACACAAGCATGCACCACTCTTCTAAACATAAAAATGGAGCAGAAGCTGCTCCTGATTTAAAAAAAGGCACAAGCCCCTTTGCCAATTAGGAGTCATCCTAGTTCTGCTGTATCTGTGACAGGAAGCACAGAGAATGGAGAGAGTAGTTTATGAAAATATCTCCCGCGCTGTCGTGGATATGAATATATAATAGGTGTGTATCTGTGGGGTGGGGGGCTGCTGCTAACACTTGAAAGCTTATCCTTAGCCTTTTGACAGTTAGCGATAACAGATGTAGTGCTGCGCTGCCTCTCTTATAAGTGTGATGTGATTTAAATATATTTCCAAGCAATACTGATATACTCACATCGATAATACACTTATGAATAAAAACTTATATGAGTGAAATCATACAAAATGCAAATACTGCTGAGTGGTAGTAAACAATAAAAATATTTTGATGAATAAATAAAGTGCCAAGTGTTAATGTGCAAAACTGTGATATAATTGTAACCAACGGAAGAAGTCACGAGGTATGTGACGTAATGCGTAGGGCAGGGCAGAAACAAAGTAAACCCGGAAGGGACGCACACACTCTCGCCAGGCACTGGTTTACCCAGTTTGAAACGTGAGTCTATACTATCTTTTTTTCCAATAAATATTTAAACTTACTACACCATGAGAAGCTCTTTTAATACCTTATATCTAAGAAACAACTGTATGAAAAAGGAGTATTGGAAGCAGAGGACACCGAGCAGGCTCCATTTACCCAGGACCCACAGGAGACACTGACCCATTATACTCAAAGGCTGTTTTAAAGAAAGTGAGAGGTGAGTGGCCAGGCACACTATTTGGTGGCACTGCATTGCTTGGAAATATATTTAAATCACATCACACTTATTAGAGAGGCAGCGCAGCACTACATCAATTATCGCTAACAGAGAATGGAAAGTTGGAGCTTCATGATTCTGCTCAGCTCAGAGGAGGAGGCAGGATGAGGGTTGTTAACCTTACAGGCTCTGCTTGTGTAGTGTAATCACTGCACAGGCAGAGAGAAAGATGTGAGATGTCTGCTGACCTCTCGTATGACAAGGTCACACCTGGCAGGAATCTGCGGCAATTTTCTATATGGAACACTACTGCATTCCCTTTGCTAATTAATGACAGACCTGCGCTAGTTTCTATTTCACTCTATAAAAGAAACTGGTACAGGTGGCGCAGATAGACATGAAACAGGTAATGCAGTGCACTCGACACCTGACAGTTTTCTGCTGCATTATAATGGTGCAGGAAGCTTAGTTAGTTCCCCAGCATTGGTCAAAAAATGTCCCAGAATGCAATATATGATATTCTGTAGATTCATTCTATATTCAGTAGTGACACAGAAACATCCAACTTGCGAACACCATCTATGCATGTTGCACATTGTGTTGAGTCTATGGCAAAATACAGCACCCATTGTCCAGTGATTTCACCACCTCTGCGCAAACAAGGATCTCACCTTCAATTTTCCGGTTGCAGCCATTGCTATTGACTCTCTTGATGGTGCATCATATAGTTTTGCGATGTTCATCAGTGTGATTGGAAGCACTCATTCATGTCAGTGGCTTTTGTTTGTACAGTTTTAATAAAATGTGTACGGTTTTTTGCTATTTTGAGTTTTATATTTTACAATGGCTTGCGAGTGGTGAATTGTGAAGAGGAGAAGTATTAAAGTTGGAGGCAAGTTGTAGTGTGTATTTTTAATTCCTCTCTCTTCTAAGCAGTGGTTGCTGTAATGAAAATATCTAAAGATTGGAAGATACGATCAGAGAGTGGACGACCATCCTAATTACCTTCTTGAAATATAGGGGTCATTATGTCCTTGTACATTTCCTGTTTGCACAGAAGTGATGAAATTACTGGACAATGAGTGCTGTGTTTTTCTGTAGACTCAAAACAATGT
Source organism: Pelophylax lessonae (assembly GCF_965119305.1). Taxonomy (NCBI): domain Eukaryota; kingdom Metazoa; phylum Chordata; class Amphibia; order Anura; family Ranidae; genus Pelophylax; species Pelophylax lessonae. The sequence goes on along the minus strand of NC_138768.1, from coordinate 535,402,441 downwards.
GTAACACATATAGACGGTGCTTACAAGTTGGATGTTTCTGAGTTACTACTGAAAATAGAAGAAATCTACTGAATATTCCATATTAAATTGTTAGGACACGTTTGACGTATTCATTTATTGATGGTATATTTTTTTAATTTGTTTATTTTATTTATTCATTTTTGATTTGTCACATATTTTACTTTAGAGTACGCTCTATCGATTTATGTTTTAAAATGTGAGTGTTATTTGACAAATGTGGTTATGGCAGCACTTTTTTTTTTTTGCATCAAGTGGAGGGTAGTTAAAATCACAGCATTTTTTTAATTTTTTATTTCCTAATATGCAAATGACTATAGCATACACTTTAATTGTATAACATAATCTCTGTGATAATACAAACAATAGTTATATTTGCCAAACCAATATAGTCTTACTTGAAAAATCACTTTTCATTTCGTGATTGCTGCCTGTCTGCTGGTCATCTCTTTCCACAACTTTCTGTATTCCCTGAATGCTTTGCAGCTTCTCCTCTGCTGTTTATTTTCAATTTCTAAGGACTACATATCCCAACGGTACCTTGCGGCAAGCAGTGATTCCTGTACTGACTCCGCCTCCTGAAACTACTCCTTATAGCACCTTCGTAGTTTATAAGGCAGGCTATGTGAAATGTGTGACACAACAGTGCTTACTAACAGGACATTATTATTATTATACAGGATTTATATAGCGCCAACAGTTTGCGCAGCGCTTCACAATGTAAAGGAAGACAATACAGTTACAATACAGTTCAAAATAGGAGGAACTAGAGGGCCCTGCTCGTTAGAGCTTACAATCTTAGTGAGTATGTGTCACAGAATTTAAAGTAAATGTGTGGGGATCTTCACAAAGTAAATTTACAAACTTCAACATTATTCAGATTAATAGGAGTAGGCTATAAATAATTGAAATATAATGAGGAAATGAATATATGGTTTTACATTTTGACCATAGATACACTTTAATCTTCTAACTTGAAAATGTAGTGTGCTCCTTATAAACATTGTTTGTTATGGAGGAGATCATTTGTTTTAAAACTGAACTGCAGGAAGTATCTTTATTGCAGGTTGGCATGATATAATTACCAAAATCTCATATCTGAAGGGCCGCCAATGAAAACTGCTGTAGTAGCCTGTGCATAGCCACAAACTTCCAGGTCCTGCTGGAATGACTTACAATGTTACAATGTGATCATACAGTCTCTGAACAACCAACTTTAGATTCTCCAAAACTATGTAATATAAGGACCCATCTAAATGATCCAGTCAATTTGTTTCCACACAAGCAAGCCCTTGCACCACATAATTGTTGGTTGAGCTAAAGAAGATTATGCCATCAGATGGTAACATATATGGCAAATCTTATATGCAGTTATTGCTATAGTATTTGATAAAGTGAACTTTTCTACTTGGACCTTCTACAACTCTATTAGTCTTTTAATGTAATTGACTGTGGTAATGACCAACAGAGTGGCACAGGAATTGAGAGAGCCCAGTCCAGCCCAGCCCAGCTTTTAAGGCAAAAGTCAAAACATTTTTGGCATCCTATATATTTTTTAGGGTAACTGCTGTTTTTTTATCAAGTTTCCAGATTTAGTGGTCAGAATGCAACCTTTACAGATGGCATTTTGAAAAGGGGTTGGTGCCTCAGGTCAAGGTGTGGGACTTTATGGGCTAATATATTGGTTATGGTTAATATATGTGGGATTTTAAAAAACAATATATTAGCCTATAAAGTCCCACACCTTGACCTGAGGCACCAACCTCTTTTCAAAATATTATCTCGGGATGATGGCTAAACCGAACTAAAAGTTTTTTGGGAATCGCATACCTACACAAACCTTTACAGTTGGCTAAAAGGGTAATTGGCTTCATATCACTGGCTCTGCTAAGTGTCGGTGGCCCCAGAACTATGTAGATGCCATCAGATGGGACGAGTGTAGCACCCTACAAATAGGTGCTAGGAAAAACTATAGTGGGCCTGGTCTGCCTAGCAGCAGGGCTGTGATTTATCTAGTCAGAGTGTCATGGCTTCCAGATGTGCCTGCTGAGGGGAGAAGTATCCCCACTGGCTCCTGTGAGAGGCTTCTCATAGGGCAGTGTGGGAAGCCCAATCAGGGGACACATCCTAGCTTGTAACTACCCCAGAAGGCAGATTATGCTGCAAGGGATTCTGGGAGTAGGTATAAGTTTGGGGGGGAAGTGCGTGGCAAGGTGTCTTTGGCAGGAGCAGAGTTCCAGGAAGGAGAGTGCGGCTGTCTCTCCTCCTGTCTGAGGAAGGTGGATGTCTAGGGGTGTCGCCTGAGAATCCAGAGAGTGCTGAGTTGAGCCGAGGGGGATCCGGTGTGCCGAGAGCCAGTGGAGAGAGAGAGGGGTCCAGTCTCAGGAAAGCCTACACAGGTCGTGAGTACTGAGGATTGCCCCTGGGGGTCTGCCTAGTGTCAGAGGGGACCACTCTGGAAGAGGTTCGGGGATCCAAGGTCAGCTAGCTGCAAAGGGGGTACCTAGGTTGAGGACCCTGACGTGTAAAGGGGGTACATAGTCAGTGGACCCTGAAGAGTTCAAGGAGCAAAGGGGGCACCTGCAGTCTGGGCCCTGAATTGTATTGCGTGTGCCAGCTACAGTGTTTGCTATCTGGAGTTCTACCAAATATTACCTCAAGCTGTGCCAGGCGGGGGAAAGTATTCAAAGACGTACACAGTGAAGCAGTGTCAGGAGTTCTACAGTTCTCAGTCTTGGATCTACTGGACTATAGGTCGTGGGATTCAACACTTCTTCTGTTATACAGAGATTTCTCAGAGACAGAGAGCATTGGCTGGCGCTGGCTAGCGTCAACGGGCATTTTTCCAGGATCAAAGTCCCAATTGTATTTAGTTCAAGCCTAAAGGAGTATCCCACTCATTCCCTTCTCCCATCCCCTTAATTTATAATAAAAAACCACAAACAAAGACGCCGGAGTTGTCACTGTTTCAATTATCACACCTGGGGACTCAGCTTACATGGGCTGGAGAGGATTCCGTTACTAATGGCAGACCCACAGGTCATAGGCCTGGAAACCTTGCTACATGAGAATAGCTGATTTAGATGCTTGTTTGGAGTTCATCTTTAAACCCCTTCTACAGGGTAATCCTAATCCTCCTCCCCTCCCCCCTCTAACCCCTAAACTCCTTGTTTATCTACTGAAAGCTTTGTTCAAGTGATGCTCAGGTCTTGATTCTTCTATTTTCCTTTGTCTATTTCAAGTGGAGTCTTTATAGGGTGTCAAAATTATTGCCTCCATGGTATGGACACTTTCTATTGGCTGTCCAGCAGCGGGGTTCTCTCAGGATCCAGAAAAGGAGTGATGCCAGTGGAGGGTATTGTAGGGACCAGCAACCTCAGGCTCATTTGCTGTCCTTCACACCCCTAAATGGCAGTGGCTAGAGGCCTAGTTGGCCATACTTGGGTGAGTATATCTCGCTTCACCATGGAAGAAAAGCAAAAAGCCTTGCAGCATGGGTTGGAGGGGGTGGGAGTTTATTCATTATTTGCCGAAAGTGAAGTGTTAATGAAGGCTGAGTGGCTAGCACTCTTGTTTTGAAATGCTTTTGTCCAAGCTTCTGTTCATTGACATTTTCTGCATGGAGTTTCCTCCAAAACATACTAGCCTTTAACAAGAATGAGAGTGTTTTAAGAGATATTAGACTTGTGTCCCTTTTCCTTAGGGAACAGGGAATGGTTCCGTGTAATTTTCAAAGTGCTGCATAAAATGTTGGGTCTATATAAATATTGAAAATATATCAAATAAAAGGATCCCAGTTAATGGACATTTGTGGTTAAATGTTTTTGAATATGTCAAGTAAACTAGAACCAATAATCAGGACAGGGGGGGGGGGGGGTCATACTTATGTTCTCAATTTACAGTCTCCTCTCTACATTTAATTTTTAAGTGTGACTTTTCAACAGATGATAAAACACAGGCACTAGGCATGCAACAAATCATGCAAATAACTGACTGAAGCTTTCCAAGCCAATCATTTAACTTTCATTTACAGCTCTCATTTCCTTTTTCCTTCCAAGCTTTCACTGATATATGGCCTCACTTCTCTCCCTTCTCTGGTTACTCTGCCATATATCAAAGCGGGGCCTTGTAAGTATGCTGACCTCTGGAAGACAAGGTCTCAGCCCTACCACTTTTACTCTAGAAAGAATTCTTTTCTAATTAATATATCAAAGTAACTGTGGGTGAGGGCAGGTTTTTAGGACAAACTGCCTAGAATATATTTAAACGGATGTCTAAGGTTGGGGGAGAAATGAGAGGTTAACACATAGCATTTGCACTGTATGTACTTTAATTCATAACCTGTCTTTGATGAAACTATCCAGAGTTATATCATATTGCTAGGTCAGTTTTGTCCAGCTCTGTATTGATACTCTATGAAACACATCATATTTTAATAAAGTTGGCACATGCAAGGAAAACATTTAGTTAAATTACGGTATGTATTAGTTATATATTTATCAAATGTATTTCAAATGCTGCCATCTGTCTTTATGTTAAAATCCTAATATAACACAAGGAATTAGGTTAAAGCTAAACTGCCGGCAGATAAGGAATATACACATTCATTTATCTCTGTATTTATTAAAACATCCTTAAAGCGGAGTTCCGGCCACAGAATCATTTTTTTTTTAAATACTTCCCAAAACAGTTATCCACCGCCCTTCATACATCCGCTAATCCGGTTTTATACATTTAAATAATAGATTGACAATCATTAAATCTTACTTTATAAAATGTTTGCAGAGCACCGCCATCTTTTTGCTGGTCACCGAAGCCGCTGTGTGCAAATATATGCCCTGCTTCCTCTTTCTAGATGGAGGGGGGCGATAAATGCTGCGCGAAATCTCGCGCATGCCCAGTACCATGCGATCGGCATAGTATAGGGACGCCTATCATTGCGTTATTTCCTGTTTGCAAATAACGCGATGAGAGCGGCCGGCCGCCTACGTCACTGCCCATTGCATCCTAGGAGTGATGAGTAATAGCTCCCAGGAAGCATTGCGGGACAGGAAGTAACGGCGCGGGCTGCGGCCGAGGAGGGAGGAAGTTGAAGGAAAGGTGAGTATATTTTCTTCTGAAACAAGGTAAGTAAAAAAAAAAAAAAAAACGGGAATATCCAATTCTTTTACAGTACAGGTGACAATAAGGAAGCCGATGCCACAAAATCTGAAGTAACGATTTTGGTTGGAACTCCGCTTTAACCACTTCCAGACCGCCCGCCGCAGTTTTACATCAGTGTTTTGACGTTAAATACCGGGGTTATGGCAGCGGATAGCTGCCATAGCCCTGGTATTTTTATCAACTGCCGGCAGTCCTATTTCTTATAAGGGTGGTCCCAGTGGCGGATTTGCCGCGGGATCACCCTTACAGTGCGGCCTCCCGCCACCCCTCCTGCCGCTTCTCAGTCTCCGGCACCGGGGAAAACGATACGGTCCCCACTCCTCACAGGCAGGAAGTTGAGTGAGGGCAAGATGGCCCCCACTCAGCTCTATGGCCTCTGAGGACCAGAGTGATGTCAAATGTCGTCTCCTAGCAACGCATTTCAAGAGCCCATTTGTTTTCATCATGAAAAAAAAATTACTTTTTTTTTTCTTTTTTAGTGTACATGTGAGATCTGAGGTCTTTTTGACCCCAGATCTCACAATAAAGAGGTCCTGTCATGCTTATTTCTGTTACAAGGGATGTTTACATTTCTTTTAATAGGAATAAAAATGATCACAGTTTTATTTTTTTTTAAAAAACTGTGTAAAAATAAAAAATAATAGATAAAATAAATAGGAAAAAAAAATTAAAGCACCCCGTCCCTGTTAGCTCGCGCGCAGAAGCAAACGCATACGCAAGTCCCGCCCACACATGTAAATGGTGTTCAAATCACACATATGAGGTATAGCCTCGTTAGGGCGAGAGCAAGAATTTGAGCCCTAGACCTCCTGTGTAACTCTAAGCTGGTAACCTGTAGAAATTTTTAAAGTGTCGCCTATGGGGATTTTTAGGTACCAATGTTTGTCGCCATTCCACGAGCATGCGCAATTTTGAAGCATGACATGTTGGGTATCTGTTTATCAGCATAACATTATCTTTCACATTATAGAAAAAAATTGGGCTAACTTTACTGTTTTCTTATTTTTGAATTAAAAAAGTTAATTTTTTCCCACAAAAATTGCGTTTGGAAGACCACTGCGCAAATCCGGTGTGATAACAAATATTGCAACAATCTCCATTTTATTCTCTAGGGTCTCTGCTAAAAATAAAAATATAATGTTTGGGGGTTCTAAGTAATTTTCTAGCAAAAAAAAAAAAAAAAACAGATTTTTAAGTTTCAGAAAAAGGCCTGGTCCAGAAGTGGTTAAAGTGGAACTTCACTCTCCCAGTCAACATTGGTTATTATGAATACTTATGCTGCTAGCATTAGTAAATAGATAGGAAAGTATATCATATTTACTTGTTTACATTTTTTTTTTGCATTTCTTCAGTTACTTTCTTTTTTCTTGCCTAGGCAAATACATCCCAGGAGTCTTCAGAAGGGGAGGAGAGGAGAAGAGGTTTTCTCAGAACACTCTCCTGCATGTATGCCTGAACTAAGGGCAGATGGATTCCAGGATAAATACTATATAAATCAACTTCCCTTACTCAAGATGGCCTTGGCCAGAAAGGCTAGAGGGTTGTTTTTCAAAGTGATTTCTCAACAAAATAAAGCATTGAGACATGGATGGATTATGGAGTTTGCTTTGAATATTAAAAATTATTTAAATAGTGTTTTTGGTTTGTGGTGCTCAAGATACACTTTAACCTCCCTGGCGGTATGATTCTGTCAGGAATTCTGTTCCAAAAGCAGTACAATTCTTTTCATGGAAATTTGGCGTTATGTATTATAGGCCTACAATTCTTAGTAATTACTGACTTAAACCTGAGCAAAACAAGAGTCTAGTAGACATCCCAGATGTGATAAATTTGAAACACAAACAAGTGAATTATAATCGAATCAATAATATTATTTTATTATTTAATATATAATATATATAATAAAATTATATTATTGATTAGATTATAATTCATGCGTTATATATTATATATATATATATATATATATGTGTGTTTATATATATATATATATATATATATATATATATATATATATATATATATATATGTGTGTGTGTGTGTGTGTGTGTGTGTGTGTGTGTGTGTGAGACCAAAACTGTCAAGAAAACAGTCTTTAATGTCAGGTATCATAAAGGACTGTCCGAATCTGGGGAGAAAAGGGGCTTTTAAGCAACCCCATTAATACTAACAGTAAATCCCACTTTGGAAAGAAAAGGATGAATAGGCGGGTATATCTTGATTGCCGCACGGAGGAATCCAACTACTAGAGACTCCTTTGACCATGAGGTATTGGTAAGAGCCAAAAGTGCTGAAATTTGTACTTTAAGTATGTTGAAGCTTAGTCCCGAGTCGAGGCCGTACTGCAGAAAATCCGATATATTCGCCACTGAGGGTAAACGGAAAGAAAATCCCTGTTGGACTGAGAAATCCTCGAACCTCTGCCACACTCTATAATAAGTAGCCTTTAGTAGATTCTTTCCTGGATGACAGAATGGTGGACATTACTCAGTCAGAGAGATTTAGATTCTGAAGCTTGCTCCTCTCAAATTCCATGCAGTCAAGGCCAGACAGGCCGAGTTGGGGTGAGTGTGGCCAATGCAGATGAGAAGGTCCCTGACCTGAGGGAGCCTTATTGGGGGACACACCGCCAGACGACAAAGAAGGGGAAACCATGGCCTCCTTGGCCGAATAGAGCTATCACAATAGCGGGTACTCCCTCCTCCATGATCTTCACCAATGATTTGAGGATCAGAGTAATTGGTGGAAATAGGTAGACCTGCTTGAAGCCCCACTTCTGATAGAGAGCATCCTGGGCCAGAGCCTGCGGGCAGAAGAAGTGGGAAAAAAAAACTTGACAGTTGAAATGTGTCGCCATTAAGTCTATCTCGGGAACCCTCATTGCTCGACAAATATTTTGGATTTTGCATCAATCCTGTGTAGTTGGCGAAGTTCCTGCTCAACTGGTCTGCTAGGGTATTCTGAGGGTCCGGGAGACACGATGCTGAACAGTCCAACAAATGGGCTTCGGCCAAGAAGATCTCCGCAGTTACCTGGAGAAGTTGCAGACTTCCTGTCCCCCCTTGTTTCACAATGTACGATACTGCCCTTGTATTGTCCATGAGAAGACTGACTCTCCTGCCTTGGATTACGGGCAAAAACGTCTTCAGCACCTCCCTGGCCGCTGTTAGTTCTAGGAGATTCGAGGAACATGGCAAACTCTGGTCCCACACTCCCTGCACTTTCAGTTGTAGGCAATGTGCCCCCCAACTGGCATCTGCAGTAATCGTGATCCAGTCTCCAGGGCTGACGGGCCCGCCCAGGGAGAGGTTGCTCCTCTTGGTCCACCACAGAAGGTTGTTGGAAACTAAGCAAGGAACCTGGAACCTCTGGCTGAGAGAACCGCGGCGCCACTGGCTTAGAAGGCAGAACTGAAACCTTCTCCTGTGCCACCGTGCCCAAGGCACTGCCGGGATACAGGCCGTTAGGAGACCTAAAAAAACTCATGCATCGATGAACCGTGATTTCCTTTGAGGACCTAATCCCCTTGGTCTCCGCACAGACTCGATCAATCTTCTCTCTTCACAGGAAAATCTTGTATTCGACTATACTGAAACCCCCTGCCCAGGTAGGTTAGGCATTGGACGGAACAAGTTGGCTCTTCTGCACATTCACCATCCACCCAAATTCTGATTGGGTCTGCAAGACTTGATCCCGATGGTCTATGAGAAAATCCCTGGAGTGAGCCAACACCATGATATAGTCCACATAATGCTCAGGATCACAGGCCCCAGAAAGATGGGCATGACCTTAACTAGCACTGAACAGCTATCTAGGAGTAAGTAAACTGAATTCAATTCTACTAAACTTGACAAGATGAAAGCTCTCGAGAGTCCTGTAGGCTAAGGCGTTAACTAGCAGCAGTGCTCCTACATCGCTCTAAGCAGGATATCACTGAGGAAACGAATGCCCCAAGGATAGATAGTACCTCCAGAAGGGTTCTGGGGCGGGGGCCGTGACCAAAAACATACCCGGACCCAGAAGGATGGACATGACTTTTGCTTGCAATGAACAGCGATCCAGGACTTAAGTAGATTGGATTTGAATCTACTAAAAATTGACAAGATACTCCAAGATCTAGAGGGTCCTGCAGGCAAAAACGTTACTTAGCAGCAGCACCCCTACTTCGCTATCCGCAAAATGTCACTTGAGGAAATAAATGCCATAAAGATTGATAGTACCCTCAAGAGGGTTCTGGGGAGAATGCCAACCAAAAAACATGGTAATCAAAAGGAGGAAAGCCGCTCAGGTGTGTCAGTCCGACCTGGTGCTGGCAAGACCCGTAGTCCGGAGCAATGCAAGAGAAGTAGTAGAGCCGCACTCAGGTATGTGAAAACAATAAGGTCTCTTTATTCTTCAAAATCATAAGCAGGCAGACAGTGCAGGGAACAGGTAGTCCAGGTTTACGCGTTTCACGGCACACACGGCCGCTTACTCATAACCATAGTGAAGGATGACGGAAATCGGTTGCTTTTAACAGACAAAAATTCTTGACTAAATTGATGCGATTACTCGCAGGTTTATGTTGTTAACTTCATTATCCTCAATGAGGAACCAATTATTCCGTAATCCAACACCTGAGACTATTGGGAGTACATTTGGAAATCGCTTCATAAAGAAGCACAACACAAAAACATGACAGTGCATAATTAAACAAAAATGCATAGATGGAGGAACATGGTAAAATAAAAATTATAATAATAAAATCATGTGAGCGCAAGGAAAATCCAAATCGGCAAAATACATGATGCAATACAAGAATGTATAACTTGTGTACACACAATTCTTATGTGTTCCCATATACATATACATTAAGCTTCAGAATAAGGTGTATATAAAGTCAAATAGAACCATAGACCTTCATTTTTATCCAAATAAATATCCACAAGGGAAATTATACGTGTGAGTGAAAAGAAAATGTGTATATGTATGAACCATATGTGTGTGCATATAAGTAGCAAAGGGACACATATGTGTATGTGCACTTGCATGGGGTATGTTCTAAAACTACAAGAGAACATGTATGTGTATTGAATTGAAAAATAAAAATTAAATTAATAATAAATAAAAACACATGCATGTGACTGTAGTGTATGCACATATATTTGGAGTATGTTCTAAAGCCACAAAAAGGAATATATATATAATTAATTCAAGTTTAGACACATAGGTATGTTGTTGTAGTGTGGCGACAAACATACTCAACCAAACATAGGGCTCATAAAGTATATATGATGATGAAAATGCATGATGTGCGGACACTGGTTACCACAAATGTAAAAATGTGTGAAAAAATGACAATTGATCAAAAAACATTACCAGTGAAAAAACAGTCCAGTGACACACACTGTTGATGAACAACAGATGAATATTAATGAGAGATATTGATGTGTAAAATAGTGTATGAATCAACCAATAATAATGGTGATGGTGATGAATATGATGATAAAATAATAAATATGATGAACGAAAGACTTGAGTGAAAAAAGGCAGATGAACCTTAATACTGTTGCTGTAAGCAACAGAGTGCAACAACTTATATAAGACATATAACATATATATAATATAAAATAATAATAATGTGTATATATGTATATGGAAATGTTAAATAAATGATGAATAAAAGTGCGTATGTGCAAAAGTTGTGGATTTTTGGTCTATATTGTGGATATATTAATGTGGATGGAAAAGTGAATTAGAAGGTCAACTAAATCTGAAGCAAAAAATGAGTGCCGGGATGGATATCCTAATCGCAATGTACATGAACCCGTTGAAAATAAGGTCCCAAGCCCGAACAGACAGAATAATTAGATATCGTAAAAAGATTTTATATATACAGCCCATCTCTGTCAATGGCAAAAAGGCTCAATTAAGGTAGTCGTGGGCACAATTTTTAATCATGATTTCTAGTTAATATACTATTTTAAGTCAAAAGGAAGAAAAATTGTGCGCCATGTCCAGTTAAAACATTGAGTGCCAGACTGAGTGGTTTTTCAACAAAGTTTTAAAATAATTCAATGTCAAAAACAATACGGGCGTGGGACAAAAAATCCACGGGAACAAAAATAGCGGAAGACCCTTTAACCAGTCACGTCAAGACAATTAATGTGTCGTGTGTGTTGGATATCATCTCAATCGTGCATCCACACACACGGTCATCATATCGGCCATGCGAACCAGGCAAATGAAAAATTGTGTAAGGCCAACTTAACTTGAATCTAAGTTGCATAGTGGAAGGTGGGCGCAAAGAGTGGTTGAATCAATATAGGCAAACATCATTTGAATCATCATCATTAAATAAAACATGACACATGAGGCCAAAATTAAATAAATAAATGATGATAGCCAAGGAGAGGTGTCACTCATAAAAATGAGTGACGTCCCATTCCCAGTTTAAACCATGAGGCATCCTAGTGTGTAACCTATAGATCCATAGAACCTCCCTTTTACAAAGTATTCTGAACACATCTCCACCTCTAACAGGCCTCATAATGTGGTCTATAATTTGAACTTGTACCAGGGATAAATCGCCACCATGGGCATTGTTGAAATGTTTCGCTATATTGGTAGATTTAAGAGTGCGTATATCACTAAGGTGCTCCCTGAACCGATCTTTTAACCTTCGTGTGGTTCTACCCACGTATTGGACAGAACAAGATTTGCATGTAATTAAGTAAATGATATATTTTGTGTTACAATTGAAAAAATCTTTTATAGTATATGTTTTGTTATCATGGGTAGAGACAAAATTGTCCCTAGGAATAATATGGGGACAGGTGACACAATCCAAAAAAACATACCATGACCTAGGTCAAGTCATTGTCTGCTAGAAAAAACCTGAGTGCTGACGAACCCAGACTATAGGAATCTGTAGACTAGCGTTTGTGAAGTCCAGAGAAGGGCACCAGCCCTTCCTTACCACCAGAATAATGGTTTTCCAGGATTCTGTCATAAAGACAGGAACCTTCATAAATACCTGCATGTGCTTAGCACTAAGAATCATCCAAAGGCCATCTGACATTTGTGACCCAAGAGAGGGAATGAATATTCATGCTCCACCTCTGCATTGAAAGAATGCCCTGGGCCAAAAATCACTCCTTAAAACTGTTGACAGATTGGTGGAGCATGGGAGCTATGGTAAGGAAGCAGGAAACTGCTGCAGAGATGAGAACATTAGCGATCATTGATCCTCAAACATTTAAAAAGGTCTTGCAGGGTATGGGAGGTAATGCAAACATTGTACACTGCTTTCTTTTTAAAACCTACATCTGACCATAGCTCTAGAGCAGTGATAGCGAACCTCGGCACCCCAGAACCTTACCGCCCACAATGCCCAACTATACCTCAGATTGTATGAGCATCATGGGAAATGCAGCCCCAAAACATCCAGGGCGCCAAGGCTTCTGAAACCACAAGCCCCCTGTTGCCTCTGCTTTGAGGAAACATGCCTATGGCTGTTAGACTCTGCAAAGCCTCAGAAAGCAGAACATGCAAGGGCCCCCCATGGACTTCGAGTGGTGAACTGTCCCCACAGCACTGGGGCAGCTTGACTCAGAACCCTAGAGAAGCTAAGTGCACAATTATCAGAATTACTGCCCTCTGCTGGTTAAGAGGTATATGCGCTGCTGTACAGAACCTAGTGTTCCCAGGTGGTCCCCCATTCATCCACTAACCAGGTCTAAACCTGCTTAGCTTCTGAGATCAAGCACATACAGGGTGGTGTGGTGTGGCCACAGGCTATCTCCACTAAGGCAACTCTGATGCTGTAGTTCTGGGCCATCCCCAAGAGCCAGGCAAACAAGCCTTTTACCTGAAACTGAGAAAACTTTACAAAAGCTTCCCAACCAGAGCCCTTTCTCCTCCACTCATGGAGAACCTTATCTGCTCTAAGCAATAAGGACTAATAGGATAGCCACAGGCTGCACAAAGTGCCAGCTTATGCTGTTGTCTGTCACCTACAAACAGAAGTAACATTGTTTTTGTCTCTGCAGCAGGTAGCGACAGTATTGTAAAGCAGCGCAAGCTGTATGCCAACACTTGGGAATGGTAACTGCATCCAGTGTTCACAGTAACTTTGTGGCTACAAATAGTGGATAGGAGAACCTCTGACTACCCCCTTAAGGCATAGACACATTCTCCTTCCTGGCAACGTATCCTCCCAGCACCTCATTGTGCTAAGCATGAGAGGAAGATCCTTGGACTACCTCCTTAAGGTATTGCTGACATATCCTCCAAATTAGTGATAAGATGATGTGAAGCATTCACAGCCGTGTCAATATTTCAGTATGTGATCTCCTGGGGAATAAAATCAAAGTTGCAGGGTGCTTAGTTCACATTCATCCCCACAACACTGTGGCTCCACACTCGATCAGATCCATTCAGAGTGACCAACTGACGAAAATTTATTCCGTCCTGGCCACATACATTGCTCTCCTTTTTTTTTTTCCAAAAGAAAAACAAAAACGCATTCCTTCCCAAAAAAATCTTCAGTGCTTTGAGGCTGGCGGCAGCTTTAGACAAAAATACCCCAAGCTTCAACACAGGCAAAGTAGACCAGGATGTGCATGTACTCACAGTGAGAGCAGCAGAGACCCAGTTACACACAGTGTATTGGCCACAGAGGGAAAGGAAGCCAGCTGCACCTGCAGACTGTCTCCACTGATTAACCAAAAGCTCCAAGGTGATCAGAGGAAGCCTGGGCTGGCCCCCTCCCCCCACACTGGAGCATGCAAAACCACCATCTCTAGTGAACTATAAGAGCCAGCAAGCATGTTTAAGGGGAGAAAAATACAGCAAAAAAATTGCTAGCCAGCTTCATATCATCATTCATACTGTAACAACAGTGAGGAAAGAACCTCCACTGGAATATGGCATCTGTGTCAGTTTTGACTGTCAATTAATGGTATCAGTATGAAAATGCAGCAATTTATACTGCAATGTAACTTACCCCCAGCACCAAGGGGAACCCACCATCGAGGGACATTTACAGCCCATAAGAGGGGGTCTTCTTACCCAGGAGAGAGGCTGAACCTGGGAAGGCCACAAGGAAGGATAACATATTTTTTTCAAGGTGTCCGGAGCGAGGACGAAAAAAAAGAACACCTCCACCAGGTACTGCCTGCCTTTTATGCTATTTCAGGGATGTCCTATGGGGGTCAGAGGGGCGGAGTTGACCCGTAGTATGATGGCATGACGCAGAACCAGGAAATATATATATATACACATATATATAATATAAAATGTGTTATGTGTTTTGTGCAACGTTTTTTTTTTTTTTTTTAATTTCCCTCTCTAGTTCCGCTTCCATGCAGCATTGCTGCTGCAGGGAACGGAACTAGGAAGTCCTCCTACCGACAGACGAGCGGCGGAGATCTCGGCTGGCGGTCACAGCAATGAGAGCTCATCGTTGGATCGCCAGGATAAGGTAAGAGACGCTCCGCTGCGCTGTCTGCATAGCTCTGCCATTCACCCCGAGCGTGACTCGGGGATACCGCTAATAGCAGAAAATTCCTACCCCGAGTCACGCTCGGGGATACCGCTAGCGAGGTTAAATGTATTTTAATATGCAAGAAGTACCTGAATTTGACTTGGTATCAGCCACTTGTAATCCAGTGCGCAGCAGAGCTGAAGCTGGGAGAGGGAGGGACAGCACTGAGCCAATCAGTTGTGCAGTATGCAAATATGCTGTCAAGGAACATTCTTACATGAGAAGAGAGCAGAGTGACAGGAATATGAGCTAAACGGTGCGTTTCTATCTCTTTTTGCTGTCCGGTCACAGGCTAGGGGAAGGACAAGACCTGTCAGTAATACTTAAAGTGATTGTAAAGTCTTGTTTTTTTTTTTTTTTTTTAATAAAAATAACAAACATGTTATACTTACCTGCACTGTTGCAGTGGATTTGAACAGAGCAGCCTGGATCCTCCTCTTCTCGGGTCCCTCTTTGGTGCTCCTGGACCCTCCCTCCTGTCGAGTGCCCCCACAGTAAGCAGCTTACTGTGAGGGAACCCGAGCTGAGTCACAGCTCCCTGTGTCCATTCAGACACGGAGTTGCGGCCTGGCCCGGCCCCTCCCTCTCCTGATTGGCTGACTGACTTTGATTGACAGCAGCGGCAGTCAATAACGCAATTGCTGTGTCTCAGCCAATCAGGAGGGAGAGTCTCAGATGGCTGAAACACTTGTGGACATCACTGGAGAGAGATTTGGCTCAGGTAAGTATTAGGGGGACTGAGGGGGGTTGCTGCACACATAAGGTTTTTTTATCTTAATGCAAAGTATGCATTAAGATAAAAAAAACCTTCTGACTTTACAACTCCTTTAACTGCATCTGAGAAAAATCAGGTCTCTTTCCCTGCCAGATAGGGCTGGGTGGTGTAGCAGAGCGTTATAAATTTTAGGTTTGGATGAACAGAAATACAAATCCTTTGCTGCGTAAAACAGCCAGGCGTTTCCCTGGAGTTCAACTTTAAGTATAGGAGTGCCAGCACTGTGAGTTACATTTATCATTGAATATGTTGTAGGCACACAAAGGACCTCATTGGCAACACCCATGTATAATCGAATACCTAAAATAATGAGATGACGCAAGTTACAGAACTTTAGGCACTGAATGGTGGTAACACCCTCCGACTATATAAGCTGGGGTGCAAAAGAAGGAAACCACTGCACACCGGAGGGATCAGTAGTATCCATGTTTATTGTGCAGGATATATACACAAAAATTACTTTGACCCTGACTTAGGACCACCCAACTAATGTGTTTCATCCACTATTAGATGGGTGGTCCCAGGGCAGGGTCAAAGTCATTTTTGTGGATATCCTGCACAATGAACATGGACACTACTGATCCCTCCGGTGTGCAGAGGTTTCCTTTTTCTGCGTTCAGTTTGTGAGTGTAGATGACTTGTTTTCCCCGGACGACCGGTTTTCAAGTGGCAATGTGGTGGAGCGGCTTGGATCAGAGATTCCCCATGGTCAACCATCAATATATGTTGGGGTAGCTGGAATAACAGGAGTGGCTGAAACATATCAATATTTTGTCAGAACTAATATTAAATAAATGTATTTTAAATGTATATGTATCTATATGGCTGTGGTGGTACTTGAAAGTAGCAGTACACAGGTCAACATTGTTTCACAATATTTCTCGATAAAGTAATGTTGAGCAATTCCACAGTCTTTCTAGTTCTGTTACCCAAAGGAAGTATGTAAAACCACGTAAAGCAGTCAATGGTGGCCAGGGAATTTTATTTCATCTGTACTTTTGATGAAACTTCACAGGATCAGCTTTAACCAGAAGAGTGCAGGATTGTTTCAATGCACCTTTATCAGGAAATACAGCAGTACTATACTGTCTTTGTGGCCGATCCCTGCACCAAGCAACAATGATACATTGTGAGATATCCCTTAAAGGGGATGTCCACCCTAACAATATTTCTACATCTACAGGCATCCATGATTTAAGACTAACCTATCTGGCCCTGTAAAGAAGAAATCGCTATAGATGCCTTTTTTGAAGCCGATCCAGTCTGGTCTCCATTGGCAGAAGCTCTGCAGAGGACACAGCAGACAACGGCTGGGAAATGAATGGGAAGGGATGTCACCCATAGACTTACTATGGGGTTTCCATTGTTGGCTACCTCTTCTGCACACACCTACACAGAGAAGCCACTGCTGACAGCTCAGTATGGGACCAGACCCGATCAGCTTCAGAAAAGGTATGTATACTGATTTCTTCATTACAGGGCTAGATAGGTTAGTCTTCCCCATCAAAGGAAGATGCTAAACATTGGAACCCAACCCACAGTTATGATTTGTCTCCATGTAAAATTAGATGTACAATCAAAGGAAGGCTTGGGCTATAAAAAAAAATTGTTTTACAATATACTACCAAGATCAGAGACAAAATAATTCTTTGTTTATCATTGTCCAGATCCCTCCACAGCCAGCATTAAACATATCTGGGACATGAAATATGGAGGCCTTTTTAAAAAAAAGAAATGACAATGCAAATTTGCAAAGATTTTCTTTAACTCATTTTGCCTCATTGCTTTGCATACTGTGATACTGCTGTTTTAATTGCAGCAAATGGTATAGCCAAAAGTAGGTTAACCTGGAGCTGATGAGAAAAGAAAGTGGCTTGTGAGCTTGAGAATAAGGTTGTATAATTGCTGATTTCAGGCATTAAATTTATCTACGTATTAAAGGATAAGTCCACCCTAAAACTAAAATCCCTGCATCTACAGACATCCACGATCTAACATTAACATATCTAGACCTGTAAAGAAGAAATCGGTATACATAAATTTTTTGTAGCCATTCCGACCCGATCTCAAGCGGCAGAAGCTCTTAAGAGGACACGGCCGACAATGGCTGTGAAATGAATAGGCAGTGATGTCACCCATAGACTTACTATGGGGCTTCCGTTATCGGCTGTGTCCTCTGCACCTGCCTCCACAGCGCAGCCGCAGCTGATAGTTCAGTGTGGAATTGGGTCGGATCAGCTTAAAAAAGGTAAGTATACTGATTTCTTCTTTACAGGGCTAGATAGGTTAGTGTTAGATGGTGGAGATCTATAGATGCAGGGATTTTAGTGTAGCACCCTCCAAGGTAGGTCCTAGGTAAAGTTTAGTGGGCCTTGTCTGCTTGCATGGCCATGATTTTAAGCTAGGCTGGCATGTGTTCACAGGTGTGCCTATTGAGTTGGGGAGTCTCCCCACTGTGTCCCAATGAGGGCTCTCATTGGGCAGTGGAGGAAACCTGACCAATAGCACACCAGGATTTGTATCCATCCTAGAAGGGCAGATTCTGCCGCAGAGCATTCTGGGAGGGGGTATAAGTCTGTGGGGAGCACATGACAGGTGGTCTTTGGCAGGAAGCAGAGTTAGAGGAGGGAGGGTACAGCTGTCTCTCCTCCTGTCAGGAAGAATTGGGTATCCCAGGCGGCTTGCCAGAGGAGATACAGGGCTGAACTGAACTGCAGGAAGGATCCAGTGTGCTGAGGACCAGTGGAGCAGTGGGGGGTTGAGTTCCAGGAAAGCATTCTGAGTCGTGACTACTGTGAACTGTCCCTGGGGGTCTGCCTGGTCAGAGGGGACCACTTCGGAGAAGGTCATAGGGATTCAGGAGCTAGCTAGGCAGTGGAGAAATAGAGTAAAGGGGGTTCCAGAGTTTAACCCTGAAGAATAAAAGGGGTGCCAGCGGTTGGGCCCTGAAGTGTACAGCGTTACAGTGTTGAGAGTTGTAGCAGTATCTACAAGAGGCTATCTCAGTCAGGAAGGACTGGAGGAAGCAATGTCAAAGACTTTTGAGCTAACCAGAGTGTCAGAAGTCAGTTTTCATTACAGTACAGCAAGTCAGTGATTTCAAGCGCCAGCAATTGTTGGTCGGCATTCAGCCAGCGTCAAGACAGCGCTGAAAGGCATTTTTCTTCAAAGTATCCCGATTTGTACCTAGTTGAGCCAGAGGAGTATCCCACTCATTCCCTTCTCCCATCCCCATATAAAAAAACAAAAACAAACCAAAGATGCCGGACTGTTCATTGTCTTAGATCTTACACTTGGTTAATCAGCTTAAATGTGCTGTTGGTGTTAACGGTAACCATGGCAGACCCACTGCTACATTAGTGTTAGGGTGGACCTATCCTTTAACTGCTTGCCGACCGCCGCACGACTATTTACGGCGGCAGTCAGCCCCCTACAGGCAAAACGACGTAGGGCTACTTGGCTCGCCCACAAGCCTCTAGGGGGCGAGCGCGCGCCGCCGGAGGCGCGCTCCCGCCCCGCTCATTCCCTGCCTTCCCCGCGCGAGTGACCAGCGGCTCCGATGTCTGCCGGTCACTCGCGATCTCCCGCTGGAGAGGGAGAAAGGCAGGCGGCTAATGTAAACACAGCCGCCTGTCATTCTCCCTGGTGTAACAGCAGAGATCATACAATCTTGCTATGTAGGATCGTATGTCTCTGTGGTTACATCACGAGCCACGCCCCCCACAGTTAGAATAACGCCCCTAGGGATACATTTAACCCACTGATCACCAATAAAGTTAACCCCTTCCCTGCCAGTGTCATTTTTACAGTAACAGTGCATATTTATAGCACTGATTACTGTAGTAATGTCACTGGTACCCTCAAAAGTGTCAAAAATGTCAGTCAAGAGTCCAATCTGTCCGCCGCAATGTCGCAGTCCCGCAAAAAAAAATCGCAGATCGCCGCCATTACTAGTAAAAAAAAAAAACAATAAAAATGACATAAATCTTACCCGTAGTTAGTAGATGCAATAACTTTTGCGCAAACCAATCAAAATGCGCTTATTGCAATTTTTTTCTACCAAACATATGTAGCAGAAAACAAATTGGCCTAAAATGTTAAAAAAAATTTAGATTTTTACATTTTTTTTTTGGGGGGGGGGGGGATTTCATATAAAAAAATTTGAAAAATATTGTTATTTTTTAAAAATTGTCACTATTTTTTTGTTTCGACCGCGCAATTGTCCGTTAAAGTCACGCAGTACCGAATCGCAAAATAGGCCCTGGTCTTTAAGGCAGCCAAATCCTCCGGGGCTTAAGTGGTTAAAGGGTTTCTTACCCTAAACAAAAAAATAAATAGAGATCCTGTTCCCTTTATAGCAGGTAAACAGAACAATGCTTGTACTGTCTAACCTGCCCCTGTGAAAACTGTAAAAAACCTGGCTGATCCTGCCACTTCCTGTGTCCCCCTCTCTGTGCTGACCACGATAATCATGGCTAATGAGCCCTGATTACCATGGTCAGCCTGCATGCCTCTGTCATTTGTAACTCTCCTCTTTGCTCTCCCCTCTCCCTTCCCTGCCTGTCAGCTCCGTGTGTCTGTGTCTCCACCCTCCTGCTGCTGATAATAAACCAGTCAAATGTCACTGCCAGCCCCTCTCTGTTAAACTCCTATCCTTCACTGTATAACTGATTGTAAGAAATGATTCTCTAAATACCCTTTTGAGAAGTGTCTTTAGGTTTGTCACGTGACTCCCAGACGCTCTAATTACACAATCCAGGGCTACAGCGGGAGGAGCCAAGCGGCAAGCTTGGCAGTCACGTGACTCCCGGCTGACATCAGAGGAAGAGCTTGGCTCCTCCTGCTGTAGCCCTGGATTGTGTTATCAGAACGGCCGGTAATCACATGACAGACCTAAAGACACTTCTCTAAAAGGTATTTAGAGGCATTGTTTCATACAAACAGTTATACAATGCAGGATAGGAGATTAAAAGACAGGGGCTGGCAGCAAGACATTGGTTCAGGGTTGCAAACCCCTTAAGACTGGGCATATATGGAAGGATTTGATTATTTTGAAATGATTTTTGAGGGCTAGGCTTTATACCCCTCATCAGCTCAAACAGGCATCTACTGTTTATTGTATACCCATGACCCCTGCTACTGCCTATAGTATATTTGTTTTTGTTCAGTCATTTAGTCTTGTCCGACTCTTTGTGACCTCATGGACCATAGCGCGCCATGTTTTTCTGTCCTCCACTGCCTCCCGGAGCTTGCTTAACTTCATGTTCATTGTTTCTATGATGCTATCTATCCATCTTGTTTTCTGTCGTCCTCTTCTCCTTTTTACTTCCATGTTTCCCAGCTATAGTACAGTACTGTAGGATAAAAGCTTATAATCATTTATCAGCAGAAATTTGAAGCAAAGTCAGTTTATTTATTACAGTGCCAATACGTATCTCCTAATGTTTTCCAATGTAAATATATACCATTATGGTAGGGCTGAAACTGTTTCTGAAGTGTCCATAGTAGGTATCAGATCCTCATATATCATCTATGATACACAATCAACATTGGATGAGACCAGAGTGCTGTGAAAGCCTGTCCCACCCTGGCAGTCATGTTTATTAAGATCACTTCTTTGTATAGTGCATTTTTATATCAATACCACTTAAAACCCTGACAACAAATTCTGGTATTTACTCCTTTTGGGTCTGTTAAATCTGGGTATATTTGTTTGATAGGTGCAAAAAATACCCATTGATCTTTCCAGAAATCCTACAGTGTTATCTTGAAGCTAAACTGTAATGTATGCATATAATCAGGGCCGGTGCTTGACTATTTTGCACCCTAGGCAAGACCAGCTACTTGCACCCTCCCCCCCCCCCTCCAAAATAAAATCTGTACTTATTGCTCCCCTTCCTGCAAATAATGCCCCCCTTTAACCCTACACTCCCCTTCCTGTACACACTGCCCTCCTTTAACCCTACACCTCCCTTCCTTTACAAACTGCCCCCCTTTAACGCTACACCCCCTTCCTGCACACGCTGCCCCCCTTTAACGCTACACCCCCTTCCTGCACACGCTGCCCTCCTTTAGTGCTACACCCCCTTCCTGCACACGCTGCCCTCCTTTAGTGCTACACCCCCTTCCTGCACACACTGCCCCCCTTTAATGCTACAACCCCTTTCTATACACACTGCCCCCCTTTAACCCTACACCCCCCTTCCTGTACACACTGCCCCCCCTTTAGATGTGACATCCACCGGGGATGAGGAGGTGACAAGAGAGGAATGTGGCACTGGCCATGGCTGCGCCCTAGGTGGCAGTGCGCCCTAGGCGGCTGCCTAGTTCGCCTAGTGGTAGCACTGGCCCTGCATATAATACCTCCCTCCCTTCCCGGGTCAACATGCAATTCAAATGTTTCAATCAAATAATTTTGTCTTCGACCAATACCTATTTTGAGACCCAGTGACATCATTACTGGGGTTTTCTGCCGATCTTTCCTTCATCATAAGATTGAATTTGGTATGTGTGTGTGTGTGTGTGGGGGGGGGGGGGGTGGAACTGGAAGGCTCCTGCAAATGTCCTAGCATCCTGTCTCAGATCATTTTTCGAGACTCTGAAATTTATATAAAAGAACACATCCCTGGCATTCCTTCAGACATGCATGTTCCTCCTTGCTGCAGGCAGTTATGTAATCTGCTGATCCGTTGCTTGATTTTACTCTAATAGAGTGCAGTCAGGAGACTTATTAGTCAGGAGACTTATTAGCAGATTCCATAGATAAAGTCTGCACCAGCCAACAGAGAGGAGGATGCAGTCTAAGCCCCGGTTCACACTTGTGCGTGTGCGGGGTTCGCACTGCTCCGACATTACATGCGATCGGCTGTGCGGTGCGAGTTTAGCCATACAGTTTGTATGGCTAAATTCGCACCGCAGCCGCAGCAAACACGCACAGGGACCCTTTTTGGCAGCCGCATCAGGATCGGATCGCACAGCGGTTCACACTTGTGCGATCCGATCCTGTGCGAACTGCACGATCGCACTGCGATATGCGATCAAACTGGGGGTGTCGTTAACATTACATTGACACCCCCAGCGTATTGCATATGGCAGTGTGAACTGCCGGGGGTGCGTGTGCGATGCGGGAACAGGCTGCGGATTCGCAGCCTTCCCGCATCGCATAAATGTGAACCGACATTCAAGGAACGCTATGGATGTTTTCTTCCATTTAATGATCAGGAACAGCAGTACAGTGACTGACACCAGCTCTGGTGATCATGCCCCCACATGACAAACAGCAAAAAATGATTGATGGCAGAGAAATCTAATAGCTGTGAAAGGTGGGCCAACTAAAGTGAGGAGAAAAGGGGAATGATAATAATTGAAATTGATCACACAAGAAAAGGCAGCAGGCTCAGGATATTTGCTGCAGTCCAACAGGTTATATTATGGAGATGAGAGTTTGCAGAGAATTGAGGATAATCAGTTCCAACAAAGGAGACGACTTGCTAAAAAACAAAAAAAACAGTAGGGCTTGAGTTCATCCTCAAGCAGTGTTATTAGCACTGCCTGGCTCTCTTCCGATCCCCACCCCCAAAAGAACACACCCCCCCCCCCCCCCAAATTGTATTAAGAATCGGTGAGGAGGGTGTGTTGTGCTGTCCTATCACGCTCCCTGTTAAAAGGTGACAAATCTGGTGTTCCAAAGATACAGTAAAGTGATGAGCATTATCACTCTAGGCCAGGAAGTATGCTAGTGCTAGGATTGCCATTTGAAAATAAAGTAAAAAAAAAAAAAGCCTGACACAAATTCAGTCACCACATCCATGAACTGGTAAGCTGTAATATGTAAGATTTCTGATTTGGGGTTTAGATACTCATCCACCTTACTAACCGTTCAGTGTCCTCCACCCCCTCTCTGCCAATCCCTCCACTGGCTTCCACTCACCCAATGAATAAAGTTCAAAGTACTAACAATAGTTTACAACACCATCCACAACTCTTCCCCCAACTACATCAGTAGCCTGATCTCAAAATATCAACCAAGCCGCTCTCTTCAGTCCTCCCAAGACCTCCTGCTTTCTATCTCCCTTGTCACCTCCCCCCCATGCTCGCCTCCAGGATTTCTCCAGAGCTTCTCCTATGTTTTGGAACTCCCTACCCCAATCTGTCCAACTGTCTCCTAATCAATTCATCTTTAGACGATCCCTGAAAACCCTTCTCTTTAAAGAAGCCTATCCGGCTTCTAACTATTACACTGTTTCACTTCCTCCATCAGCTCATCCCCCACAGCTATTGCCTTTTGTATCAGTTCCCCCTCCCTATTGGATTGTAAGCTCTACGGAGCAGGGCCCTCTGATTTATTTTGTACCAAGTGTATTGTAACTGTAATGTCTGCCTTCATTTTGTTAAGCGCTGTGCAAACTGTCGGCGCTAAATAAATTTGGTATAATATTAATAATAATAATAAATAGGGGCACCAAACAGTTTTTAACTCTTTATACATCAAGAAGAATTGGTTGGATTATTACATAGTATACTGTAGCTGTAGTTGGGTTAGTAAATAAGTGGTTAGCACTGTGGTCTTGCAGAACTGTGGTCCCGGGGCCAATTTTCACTGTGGTCAATATTTGCATGGAGCTTAATGTTCTTCTTCTGTTTGCATGGGTTTCCTCATACGATCCAAAAACATGCTGGTATGTTAATTGACTTTTACACATAACTGGCTCTAAAATGTGTCTGGCAGTGTAACTGTGCTACGGTCATTAGGATATATGTTTCCCTAGGAGGAGTGACTGATGTGACTGTCTCAGTATGTTCTGTCTGTAAAAACATACCAGAATATATTTCAGTATAGTTTCATAAAATAAGCCTGTTGTGATAGATGTCTTCATACAGAATGCATTGTTAAAATATTTCAGTTTTTTTTTTCTATTTAGTGTGTAGGTATTTCTCTAGTATAGTTCTTTTGTATATTGGAAGATGCAGATATGGATGGACCACATTGAACATCTTTGCAAGAGATGATTGCACAATTGAAAGTAATTACTTCCATGCTGGGAAAAGTAGTCAGAACTACTACAGGGACACTGGTAATATGAACCTCTATAAAAGGCAGACATATATCATATTTTAAGGAAAACAAAGTATAGAAAATGATACCTATAGCACTTTTAACCTTTGTTCCAAGGTTAGCTGCCTCAGGAGACTGAAACATAAACATTACTGGTGATAGCTCATTAGGATGCTTAGTTGGACAAATATTTTCCTGCAAACAGCTCGCTTAGTATGGGTCCATTTGTACTGATGAATGTGTAATTAAACAGTAAGATGGTAACATGAAGAATGCAAATTGTTCCAGTGTTATATTGTTCAAATGTATAGAATATTGTCTTAATGTGGTAAGTTTTACAGTGGGTACGGAAAGTATTCAGACCCCCTTAAATTTTTCACTCTTTGTTATATTGCAGCCATTTGCTAAAATCATTTAAGTTCATTCTTCTTCCTCATGAATGTACACATAGCACCCCATACTGACAGAAAAACACAGGATTGTTGACATTGTTGCAGATTTATTAAAAAAGAAAAACTGAAATATCACATGGTCCTAAGTATTCAGACCCTTTGCTCAGTATTTAGTAGAAGCCCCCTTTTGATCTAATACAGCCAGGAGTCTTTTTGGGAAAGATGCAACAAGTCTTTCACACCTGGATTTGGGGATCCTCTGCCATTCCTCCTTGCAGATCCTCTCCAGTTCTGTCAGGTTGGATGGTAAACATCGGTGGACAGCCATTTTTAGGTCTCTCCAGAGATGCTCAATTGGGTTTAAGTCAGGGCTCTGGCTGGGCCATTCAAGAACAGTCACGGAGTTGTTGTGAAGCCACTCCTTCGTTATTTTAGCTGTGTGCTTAGGGTCATTGTCTTGTTGGAAGGTAAACCTTCGGCCCAATCTGAGGTCCAGAGCACTCTGGAGAAGGTTTTTGTCCAGGATATCCCTGTACTTGGCCGCATTCATCTTTCCCTCGATTGCAACCAGTCGTCCCATCCCTGCAGCTGAAAAACACCCCCACAGCATGATGCTGCCACCACCATGCTTCACTGTTGGGACTGTATTGGACAGGTGATGAGCAGTGCCTGGTTTTCTCCACACATACCGCTTAGAATTAAGGCCAAAAAGTTCTATTTTGGTCTCATCAGACCAGAGAATCTTATTTCTCACCATCTTGGAGTCCTTCAGGTGTTTTTTAGCAAACTCCATACAGGCTTTCATGTGTCTTACACTGAGGAGAGGCTTCCGTCGGGCGACTCTGCCATAAAGCCCCGACTGGTGGAGGGCTGCAGTGATGGTTGACTTTCTACAACTTTCTCCCATCTCCTGACTGCATCTCTGGAGCTCAGCCACAGTGATCTTTGGGTTCTTCTTTACCTCTCTCACCAAGGCTCTTCTCCCCCGATAGCTCAGTTTGGCCGGACGGCCAGCTCTAGGAAGGGTTCTGGTCGTCCCAAACGTCTTCCATTTGAGGATTATGGAGGCCACTGTGCTCTTAGGAACCTTAAGTGCAGCAAAAATCTTTTTGTAACCTTGGCCAGATCTGTGCCTTGCCACAATTCTGTCTCTGTGCTCTTCAGGCAGTTCCTTTGACCTCATGATTCTCATTTGCTCTGACATGCATTGTGATCTGGAAGGTCTTATATAGACAGGTGTGTGGCTTTCCTAATCAAGTCCAATCAGTATAATCAAACACAACTGGACTCAAATGAAGGTGTAGAACCATCTCAAGGATGATCAGAAGAAATGGAAAGCACCTGAGTTAAATATATGAGTGTCACAGCAAAGGGTCTGAATACTTAGGAACATGTGATATTTCAGTTTTTCTTTTTTAATAAATCTGCAACAATGTCAACAATTCTGTGTTTTTCTGTCAGTATGGGGTGCTATGTGTACATTCATGAGGAAGAAGAATGAACTTAAATGATTTTAGCAAATGGCTGCAATATAACAAAGAGTGAAAAATTTAAGGGGGTCTGAATACTTTCCGTACCCACTGTATATATATTTCCCTCATTAAATACTGTAAGCAAGACGATAAATGCTAAGTTGAAATACTTTGATGGAAATCAATTTAAACGCTAAAAATATGTAATTCTGCACAGTCAGTTTTGCAATTCCATCACTCCTGCAAGACAGCACAGCAAGGATAAAATGGATCTACACTGCATCTGAGCACCAAAAACTCTATTTAATTCATTTTTAATATTCAAAGCAAACTCTCCCATCCTCGTCTCCATGCTTTATTTTGAAAAAAAAAAACACTGTGAAAAACACCCCCTATTATTTCTGGCCACAGCCATCTTGAGTAAGGGCCTTAGCCCAAGCTTGCAGGCAGGTGGGTGTGCTTAGTTGAGAAAACTCCTCCAATCCCAGTAGACGACCCCTGTGTAGAAACGTGTTGGAAGGAGCTGGTCGCGCTGTCGCTTGGTCACGGAACCGTTCTGCAGGCGGTCGTGACGTTCTTCAGCTTATGTCGCATCTGTCTTACTTGGATTGCTGTAAGTGCACTTGCCTTTAATAAATTTTGTTTTAAAAGGATAATGCACTATTAGCCCCTTTTCTTTCTCATGTGAATGCACCTTTGGGCCATTTCATCTTGAGCTGCACCAAGTGGATTCATCCGGATGCTGTGGGTGGATGTGATCAGGAGGATCCTTAAGGAGAGTACCCTACCTTTCCAGTTCTGCTGACACGGGATCACCTATATAATTTGCTTGAAGCTTTCACCTCCTTTATGTCTGGTAAGAGTCCATCTTTTTTCACTGGGGGTGTCACTTTATCAACAACTGTCCATTGGATACTCTTTTTTGTTGGCTATTTGGTAAGAGGCCATTCATTATGTTGTGATCACTCGTTTTGAACATTGTCACTACTACAATTGTGGACTCATCACCGACCAGATTATTCATTTGCACATATTTCACTATGGACTTTGATTTTCTATAGTTATTTTATTGCAATATTTTTTGTACATTTGCACTTATACCACTTGTATGTTTTACACATCAACATTGTTGGTTATTTTTTGCATTACTTTCTATACTCATTAGAACCTAAGTGCTCCCATTGAAAAAAGAAGAAAAACTCTAAAAATTGCATGACTCCCAATTGCATGCCTGCCTTTTCAAAATGGGAATGAGAGACACCTATTAGCAAAAGTATGTAGGCATAGGATACACCCCCTACCAGGCCCACTTACAGGACAATTATACAAAAAAAAAAAAAAATAGGTAAACCCACATGTGCTTTTTCTTACCGCTACTATTCCTTTATCATGGCTTTTGACATTTACAAATGCAGCAATTTAGAAATTGAATGAAAGGTTTAGCACCTGGGAAACACTGTTTGAAAGATAAATAGTGTGTTTTATTTACAACTATATAGATCAGACCAAAATGAGGGACAAATGAGGAGGAAAGAGGGACAGTGAGACTTTGTTCCAAATGTGGGACAGTCCCTCGAAATCAGGGACAGTTGGAAGCTATTAAATTGGGTCCAATTAATTGGCTAGAGTATGAATGGATGTTCAAGGATATCTACTAATCTCAGATCAGTCCATTAAAAACTGTATCTGCATGTGGTTTTGGTTTACCCATCTCCACACAGTTTTCAAGCTTAAAGCGCTAGAGTGGTGGTAAATGCCTTTTGTTTATGTTTTACCTACAGGTAAGCCTATAAAAAAGGCTTACCTAGATATACTGTAAATATACCTGTGCCATTCCTTCAGAGCTTTGTGCTGTAAACAGCGACTCCAGTGTGCATGCGCGTGAGTGACGTCATCACAGCTTGTCCATTCAGCTGGGTTAAGATGGAAGCACTGTCAGCTGTGACAGCGTGCCCTGGAGGGCTTTGTTTTAAGGCAAGTCACATACCCTGCTATTAGACAGTGCATACTAGAACATTTTAACATTGCCATGCAATGTTTTTCCCCCAAGTTTACTACCACTTTGAGCATATCTAAATCCAAATAATAATATATTACAGAAACAAAAAAGTTGGTACAACAATAGTTGCACAAACAAGAAATTGTGGACTTTAAAGGCACATACTGAACAGGCAAAATTATAATAATATATTACAGCATTCCAGGCCTTATATGTGGTGGCTGCATTCAGTTTAAGAACATTTTCAGTAAGTACAGAAAATCCCCGTTGATCTTGCCAGAAATTCAGTATTTGTTACTTACCAGTGAGCTTAAAAGAAAGCACAAATAACCTTATCTTGATTGTGTAAACTACTGGTATTAAAATGACTATGAGTTGGGCCTCATGAAGGTCTCACTCTAGGCTCTTATACTCTTAATCTTGTCCACCCAGTATAACTGCCACCTTGCTGCCCTCTCAAGATGGAGGGATGTCTGGATACACTGGGATCAAGAAATAGACAGAGGGCGCACCGGCCTAGCGCATTATCCTCAAACAAAATGGCTTTATTAAGTAAAAATTCAAATTCATCCTTACAAACATAGGTTTGACAAAGGCACATCAATTCCAATGTTATAGCATCAAAACTATCGCATGGCAGGTAAGATTCCTCAATACTACTGACGCGTTGTGAGCACCTGCCTCTTCCTCAGAGCCAACTAAACTGTATCACAGCCTTTGAATTTATAGAACCAGACAAAATGCAAAGGAAGTGTAATCCAGGATTAGCCCCTCCTAAATGGGGGTATTATTATTATTATTATTATTATACAGGATTTATATAGCGCCAACAGTTTGGGCAGCGCTTTACAGTGTGGGGGAAGACAATACAGTTACAGTACAATTCAATACAGGAGAAATCAGAGGGCCCTGCTCGTTAGAGCTTACAATCTAGAAATCATCCTATAGTGTTAACCCGCACAGTGTTGCTATGCAACCTCAAGGCAAATTAAATGAATCAAAACATAATTCAAAATTCATAAAAATGTTTGGGAAAACACACAATATCACATTAGTATCATGAGTGATCTTACCCTTGAATAACATGAGAGGAGGTGCATTTGAAGAAGGATGCCCACAAGTGATATATTCTCTTCATAAGAAGGGGGGGGGAACGTCACTTCCGCCCACGTCATTTTCGGGCCGGTGGAGTTAACGTCCCTTCTGCCCTTAGTGTAGCCCTGGATACAAGTGCCTAACGTATTCTGCGATGCTATACCCAGTAGCGAGGGGCACCACACTGAAGTGACATCAGTGGCTTGGAATGCAGGAGATGGTCACACTTCCTTGTTGTGGCCGTGTGCGTTCCAGCCACTCTGGATCCCTGCCACTATGAGAGACCCCACAGATCGCCTCTGGATGCTATTGATCTGGATGCCTAGAGCATCTTTGGCTATTGTGCACCTCCACCATGCCTAGCGTTAGATACCACCGGGTGGCATATTCAACACACCTCATACCCTTCCCCCCCTTCTTATGGAGAGAATATGTCACTTGTGGGCATCCTTCTTCACATGCACCTCCTCTCATGTTATTCAAGGGTAAGATCACTCATGATACTAATGTGATATTGTGTGTTTTCCAAAAAAATTTTATGAATTTTTAATTCTGAATTATGCTTTGATTTATTTATTATGCATTGAGGTTGCATAACAGCGCTGTGCGGGTTGACACCATAGGATAATACACCCATTTAGGAGGGGCTAATCCTGGATTACACCATTTTGTCTGGTTCTTTAAATTCAAAGGCTGTGATACAGTTTAGTTGGCTCTGAGGAAGAGGCAGGACCTCGAAACGCGTCAAACAGTCATATTGAGGCCATCTTACCTGCTATGCGATAGTTTTGATGCTATAGCATTGAAATTGAGGTGCCTTTGTCAAACCTATGTTTGTGAATATGAATTTGAATGCTTGCAATCCAGCCTGTGTGACAGCCATGTATGCCTCCCTAGATACAGTGCAGAATAAAAAGTGTAGCCACCCAGAGACAGAAAGTATGTTATTCACAGAATTACCAAATGAAAAAAATAGGTTGAAAAAGCGCTCTTTATCGAAAATCATATCAGAGGTGACCCTTGCTCCCCTTTAACCACTTGTCATCCGCTGGTTGAATATATACAGCCTTGACTTTAAGTGGTTAAAACAAGGTCAGGGCTATTTTTTTTTCAGCCAGCTCTGGACTAGTCAGTAAAAGTAATCCAACAAGTTGTAGAGCCGTCTGATTGCTTTTATGGTGCTGTGACAGTTTATTACTCTACTTGTGATAGCAATACATTTAAATAAAAAAAAGAATATTTTTTATTATACTAAATGTAAAAAAAAGTTTAAAAGAAATTCCTTGCACATATATGTACAATAAACAGTGATTGCACCACACATCTGGGGTATTCCCACAAATGTCAGAGGACGAACAATAATTCTATGGCCATCATTTATGGTTAACTTTCATATAAGGAGCTTTTAAAACATTGCCTATGGGCAATTTTGGGTATCGTAGTTTTTGTCATTTCACAGGAGATAATTCTATGGCCATCATTTATGGTTCACTTTCATATAAGGAGCTTTTAAAACATCGCCTATGGGCAATTTTGGGTATCGTAGTTTTTGTCATTTCACGGGAGATAATTCTATGGCCATCATTTATGATTAACTTTCATATAAGGAGCTTTTAAAACATCGCCTATGGGCAATTTTGGGTATCGTAGTTTTTGTCATTTCACGGGAGATAATTCTATGGCCATCATTTATGGTTAACTTTCATATAAGGAGCTTTTAAAACATCGCCTATGGGCAATTTTGGTTATCGCAGTTTTTGTCATTTCACGGGAGATAATTCTATGGCCATCATTTATGGTTAACTTTCATATAAGGAGCTTTTAAAACATCGCCTATGGGCAATTTTGGGTATCGTAGTTTTTGTCATTTCACGGGAGATAATTCTATGGCCATCATTTATGGTTAACTTTCATATAAGGAGCTTTTAAAACATCGCCTATGGGCAATTTTGGGTATCGTAGTTTTTGTCATTTCACGGGAGATAATTCTATTGCCATCATTTATGGTTAACTTTCATATAAGGAGCTTTTAAAACATCGCCTATGGGCAATTTTGGGTATCGTAGTTTTTGGCATTTCACGGGAGATAATTCTATTGCCATCATTTATGGTTAACTTTCATATAGCTTTTAAAACATCGCCTATGGGCAATTTTGCGTACCATCGTTTTTGTCATTTCACGGGAGCTGCAATACTAAGACTTGACATGCTTGGTATCTATTTACTCAATGCAATCTTTTATACTTTACCAAAAAATTGTGTATTTTGTTGTGTTTGTGTGTACTAAAATTCATTTTAGTGTATTTATTCCTGACAAAATATATTTCATCAACATTTGCACAAATATCATGCCACAAAAAAAAAAAAAT